>NC_031770.1:63847514-63955413 GCF_001522545.3 Parus major | reverse complement strand
GCGCGGCACCGGTACATGCCGGCAGCGCGCCCTCGCGCACCCACGTGCACACTGGTGCGCGCACACACACGCGCGTGTACCCCCGCACGGGCGCGCGGCGGGGTCTGCGCGCTCACGGGAGCGCGTGCACAGGCGTGCACACACTCACTGGGGCGTGAGCTGGGCCGGGGGCGGTGCGAGGGCAGCGGGAGCACGACGGGGCCGGGAGCAACTCCTGACCCACCGGCCAGGACGAGCCCTAATCTATTCTTTGTAAGAAAAACAAATTATTTTATTTTATTTTATTTTATTTTATTTTATTTTATTTTATTTTATTTTTTCTCTGGGTAAAAGGTCCAGCTTTTCCAAGGAAGTACGGTACGTATCTGTGATAATGTGAAAATCCGACTTTTCATCTACTGTAGTGCAAATTAAAAGACAGTCATGTGTTGGCACAAGGAAATACAGTGATTATTTGATAGTGGATCAAATTGCTGCATCAAGCTCCCCAAGCATTCAGTGAGGGAAAGTTTCCAAAAAAAATAAGATACCAATTTATTATTTTTGCCCGTGTTACAGAGCAATGCAATAAACAGCAGACATGTGAGATGAATAAAATGTTGTGTCACTTTAACAGAAAAAGGGAACCCAGCCAGCATCCAGGAGTTTATCTCCAACTTTTTTGGAACATACTCAGAGTCTACCTAGAATTTCACAGCAGTTCAGCACTGTAATCTTCAACATTTCCCCCAAAATGTTAACCACACTGTCAGAAAGAAAACACTGAGATATGTTGTTCCCAGAAGTTAGGGTGCTGAGGTTGGTTTGTTTGTGCATTTGCATGGCTTTATTTTGCAAGGAAAAAAAAAAAGACGACGGTAGAGGGAAGTCTGTGCCTTAAGCAAGGGCAGGGAGAAGGCATTGTGTAAGCCTTAAAGACATGATTTTGAAAATGGGCTTGGCATGGATCTAATTTTGCTCCCAGTGGAATTAAGGGGAGTTTTACCATTGACTTAATAGGAATAAAGCAAGGCTGCTGCCCAGTGCTTTTCCAAATCCCTTTCTTTAGAAGTTAGAATATGTAACAGATTAATTAAAAACAGGTTCAGAGAAGACAGTTATGTAGAAATGTTGGAGTGAGTCCTGAAAAACTCCCCTAAGTATATAAGCAAATGCTTCTGTAAAATTTCAGGATTATACATGAAACTGAAGGATCAGGGGCCCAACTTCATATTCAGTGAGATCAGTAATTTAATTTAGTTTTTATTCTGGTTTTCTTTCAAATCATTTTTTTTTTCCTGAGTTGCATTTTGCCACATTTAAATATGAAACTATTGCTCAAACTAAACAATAAGCGCTCTGACTTTGACACACATTTCCCAGAAATGTTTAACGTAGCCTAATAGCTGTGCCAAGACAAAATTGTTTAGGGCTGAAGAAATCAGACTGCTTGGAAAAGGAGATAAGAATCCATGGTGATTTTATTTTATTTATTTATTTAATTTTTTTAAGCAACATATAAGGTAGCAATATGGGGTTTAGCTGTTGAAAGACAGTTGACTAATGAAAAAGCTTCCTAAATGGTGAAATATCACTCTCAGCCTCAGTGAGCATATTCTGCTTCAATCACTGCCTATGTGGGTGTGCAATATTTTTCACAGATTGCCCTCAAAGCTCATCACTACTTATATGATAATATTTGGTAGCAGAAGATATTGCTGGAAGAAGTGCCTTCCTTCAGTATTCTGACGTCATTCCTTAGGTTGCCATATTTCTTTAGCACTTCATGAATGGATGCAGGAGTAGAAAATACCTTCACATGGGGCTCTGCTCCTGTGTCTCCTAAAATGAGGCTCTTGGAACCCATCAGCCTTTTGTCTTCTTTTGGTGTGCTAGGGGCCAAGTGTGGTCTCATGCCAGGGGTTTCACTGCCATGCTCATCACTGTCTTTGGGACATCCTGAGCATGATGGAAGCAACAACGAGGATTTTCAATGCAAAGATGAAAATTGATAAATTCTCAAGCCTTTGTGATGAGATGATCATTCAAAATGTTGTATGCAGAGTGTTTCTGTTGTTAGCACTTACTGTTACAGTTACCAGTAAGGTCATGTGGGATCTATTCAGTGGGACTATCGATGCATGTAAAGTTACTGGCATACAGAGCTGTTCACTACGTGAGGGCAATAGAGACTGAAAGACAAAAAACTGCCCCAACCCAACAGTGATATACAAGTTCCTTGGGCTTTTTGTTACTAATTTACTTCAGGCACAAGGTATTCCAAGGACCACAAAAATACAAGGAGTAGCTCAGAGTGAAATACCTTAGATTCCAAGTAGTAAAATGGAGGGCTGCACAATGTTCATTTTCAACTGTCTGTGTCCAACAGGCAGTTCAGCTATAAAATTAAATCATGTTCATAGGCACTTAAATAGTGTCAAAAGATCCAAATAAAATACAAGCAAGAGAACCTTGGTGTTTGCATTAAGACAGTAAAAGCCCACCTGCCTGCACTAGGACTTGCACTGGTAAAGCCTCTTTGAATACAACTCTGTCAGCATATTCACCTAGTAGATATTGAACTGCCTACTACTTCGGGCTGGATTTTTTTATAATCAAAAAAAACCTCCATGTCTCTGGGCAGTTGTTTTGCTATGCTGGTTAAGGCTGGGTCCTACACATACCAACAAAACACTGGACTGCATCCCTCCCATGGAGGGAAATACTGCTCCCGTGGATTCAGCTGCAGAATCAAGAATAATTTTCCAGCAGTCATGCACAGGTCATGCATTTATAGAAAGGTAGAACTGATGCATGAGAGGTGGTGAGAGGGAGATTTGCATAATAAGGAGCAAGACTCTTTTTTGTAATAAATGTTCTGAATGGGGAAATTTGTTACATATTGATTGAAAGGCCTGGAATAAAAACAAACAAACAAACAAAAAAAACCCTCTTATAATAGTTGTTTATTTGGTTTTGGGTTTTTTGTTTGTTTTTGGTTTCATTTTTTTAATCAACTTATACCTAATTTGTCACAGTTCCAGCCTTAAGATCTTGTGTAGTGATAAGGAATTAACCTGCTTGGTCTGATAGATACATCCAACAGATAAGAAAGAGAATTAACAGTTGTCCCACTTTTAGGCCCACTTAGTTGAGGCAGAGATACTGATACATCTTTGTGGATAGTGAGTTTGTAACAATGCCACACCCTTGCAAGGGGTTCCCAGTGTTACAAAAACACTTGACAGCTTCCTTTTGAAATGCAATACCTTTACAAAGCTTCCAGAGATACTTTTAACAAATTTGCCTTCGGGAAAGTGACTCATAAACCAAATTTACACATCCAGCTCCTCATATACTAAGTAACGTGGCAGACTTAGGGTTCCCAGAGTATACAAGCTGGATTCATAACATTCAGTGTGCTGTTTGGAAGGAGGCTCTGACCATTTGAGGACCAGATGTGTATGAAATGCTCTCTATCTCTCTGATTTTGGTGGCTGGCCGCAGTTCTGAATTCAGTCTGTGAGGAAAGTATGATTCACTGCCGCAAAAACTTTGTTCAGTCTTCAGTGTTTTGAGAATACAGGACTGCCTAATGCTTTTCTTTAAGAGCCCAGAAGAGAGAAGTGTTGACCACTTTTTTAGGAGTCCTGTGGTTAGAGCACTTGCTCAGGAGTTGGAGATCTATGTTTGACATGTTTTGTAGTCTTGGGGGATTCAAATGATCCTCTTTTGCAGTGGAACATGTACATCCCCCACCACCATTCTTTTTGAAGTGGTGCTATGACTCAGAGACAGTGCAGGACTTTGAAGGCAAAGAGGAGAAAAGTTTTCCACTGAGCGTTGCTTAACAACCTTGAAGTAAGAATGCTCCACTCCCAGAGGAGCCTACAGCCTAAGAGCTAGGGCACTAGTCTGAGAGATAGAAGACACCAGCTTATCTCCTTCACAGTGAGATGCGTGTTGAAGATTGGTCTCCTATTTGAGGATGAAAAACAGAAGAAAGAAAATTAAATTTTATCACATCCTTTCTCAAACATTTCCTCTAACCTAACACATGAGGTGATTGTGGCTAACAACTAAACTTTATAAATACTATAGAAATAAGTGTATCAGGAACATGAAGCTGAGCTATAAGCTTACAAACCTTCATAAACACTTTTTCAACTCTTCCAGCATGGCTGTCAATTTTACCAGAGGTCTCTCTTCTACCAGTGTGATTGGAAATATTTTCCATCCCCACCTGAGGGAGAGGATCATTCGTTTCTCCAAACAAAATCTCTGTAGTACATGCAGTTTTCAGTGTCTATTGGGAGGCTTTGCTGGAATCACACAGGTAAGCATCCAGCTAAGGGCAGGAAAGCTTTGCCCTTTCTCTCCTCCCCAAGATTTCAGAAGGCACAGAAAATGAACTGCAAGAAATGCTGTCTGAAGAAAATGTTTGACTTTTGTTCTATTAAAACATGAAAGATTAAAATCATTGTCTTCAACATTGCAAGAAACCTGAATCTAGAATTTGACCTGTGACTGCTTGCAGTATTGTATTCAGTAGTAGCATGGAATATATCATACTCAGCCTTAGATGGCATCTTTGAGAATATCTCACTTTGGTTCTGGCTTTTTATCCTTTTATAATTGTTTTAGTTAGAGACTTTTGCACTTCCTCAAAGCAAGCAGACATGGTTTGGTTTTCAATGTGCAAGGGAGAGGAATATAGAGGTAAACATAAAAGTAATGGAAAGAAAAGGGACTACAAACATTCCTCTTTCCAGAAATTTATCTATGTTCATATCCTTTAAGAAAATTTTAGCTATAGAACTAAGAAATAGAAGCTATCTCTTATGGCATTTAAGATTCAGAATCTCATGTAATTATTTGCATAGCAGTTAAAGATGAAGTTGTTTGGAGACATCCCATGAAATTCTTCTGGGCCTTAGATCTTTAAGAGATTAAAAGTCATGACAGGTACATATTCACTTCTCCCTCAGAAGTGAAGAGACTGCTGTTACCTAGAGTAAGACTGCTGCTCTTTTTCTTCCTGCCTTTATTTTGTACCCACAATCCCCAGGAAAGGTAAAAGGCCACCAGATTGGGCATATATTTAAGGGACATACCTCAGTGGACTGTGACTGAAAGTGGTTTAATGCTGTGGACTGTTTTCCTTTGGACTTAATTATATCTAATAGCAGTAAAATATCTTGTGCCAGAACCATGACTGTAGCAACTAAAGGAACTCCCAGCAGCTCTTTTTTCACTGTTGTTAAGTTTGTACATCACTTTTATAGGTACGTATGAGTTTAGTAGGTTCTGACAAGATTAAATCAAGACAACAAGGCAAAATTTTTTAAGAGGGTCCTTGGAAAACAGAGTTCCTGTCCTTTCCAAGGTGGTTTCATTTTCCTGAACCAGAGGGGAGATATGTTGGCAGAAAACAAGATATGGCCATTGGAGTTGGTGTTTGTAGCCATTTAACAGCTGTTTAGCAGCCAGACGATTGAAATAACTGTACTTCTTGGCTGCAAAATAGATCTGGCACTGTTAGTGTGTAGCCTCAAGGAAAAGTGGTTAGAGCAGAGATTTCCAACCTGATAAACCTTCTAAGGAGCAAAAATATGCTATAATAGATGACTAAAAGTATCAACAAGAAATCTTAAAAACAAAGGACACTGCAAATTATTAATTTATTTCTTTATACTAGCCATGCTAACTTAATTTGTACAAAATTTTAATTCTGTATTCAGTGACTCCCTGACTATTTCATAAAAACCACTGGCCCTGAGCTTTTTTTCACCCTGAACACGTGTGATGACACATGGATTATGTAAATTACCCTCATGTAATAGTTGAAGTGGTGTCCTTGTGCCTCTCTTCCCAATGTGTTTCCCTAACCAAATGAGTTAATTTTGCTCAACAGCACATTTTAAAAGAAGTACAGATGTGGTTTACTGACTGTGCCCTGTTTGACTGCAGCTTTACTATGAATATACTTGATTTTTGTGTCTATTTTAAAGGTTCTTTCACCTTCTGTAAATCTGTTATGGATGTGGGGTTATAAGCAATATTTAGATATTTTTTAGTTAATTTTTCCTCTTGAAATTATTCCACTGCTTACTGACTTCATCATCTGGACTACAGTGGTGCACTTTTTCCCAGTGGCTGTAATTAGGACATATTTTTGCTTAAAAGTGTGTCCAGTTCCATCAGCCCTTGGTGGATTCCATTGGTGGATACTCAAAGCCACAGAAGCCTTTTGGTGACAGAGGGTTAATCTTTTTTTACTTTCCTGTCAGTGTGTGTTCTGACTCACCTTGACACACACTGGTATTGCGTCAGAAATGTCCAGCTACCACCTGATGGGCTGTACGATTTTTTTCTTTGCAAAATCCCTCCCCAAATAATGGCTGTCAGCTGCAAACTGGCAGATGGTGCATGTGCGCACGACGCATATGTGACTGCTCAGATCTTACACAGTTGTGAGTTATTTGTCTTCCCTAAATGAAATCCAGGAGTTTCAGCCTGAGTTCAAATCTGAACCTTTATCCTGCTGAAATGCCTTTGTTTGATTTACTGCTTGGGTTAAATGATGCAGAAAAAAAAAAATCGGTGTTAATCTGACCTTTGCTCTTGCTGTTTGTCTAGACCAATATCTTACTGAAAACCTTGATAACAAAAATAGTTTTGCCATTTTTTGTCTGTGTGATGGTGAACCTTAGTTTCCTCAGCTGTAAAGTAAGAGCTAATCTATTTCACAGTGAAACTTAATGTATGGACTTTAGTTTTATTTCCTTTGGGGAAATATGGTTTTGAGGTGAAAAGTTTAGCTTTGTTTTCCTTAGAAATTAAATTCTTCCTCATTTTCAATGCTCAGTTACTTATCCAAGGACTTGTAGTATAGCATGGACAGTGTATCCTAGGCCAGCTCTGGTTCATTTAAATTTTTTGGCCGTGTTCCTGAAACACAGGTCTCCTTTCTCCCCCACATATGCCCAATTGTCCCTGAGCCTTCTGCTTTATTGACAACTGTAGTGCTTCAATGTCATCTGATGCTTTGGTTCATTGCTGCAACCCTGAGCTTGCAGTGGATAATTCTTTGCTGAATACAGGGCATCTTTGAGTGCACTGTGTCCCTCAAAAGCACCAGGCAGTGTGAGACCCCAAACACAAGAATGACAAGACTGATGTAGCTTTCTGACAGGCAGATTTCAATTTAAGATGAGACTCAGGAAATTATTTAAGGATGAAAAAGGACAATAATTATTGAGTCAGAAGCAAATGTTTATAAGGAAATCCTTCTCTCTCAAAAAAGAAGCAGAAGACTGAATAATATATTTTTGACTTTCAGACTGGTTTCTGTGGCATGAAGGTCTCCATGCATGTCTTAAGAAAAGGGGAAATGTTAGCATAAATGTATGTGAGTCAAATCTACAAAGTGGGGGACAAGTGGTACAAGCGCCTCTAAGATTTTAGTAGTTTCATGCTTCTGCTTGCTTCTCTAGTTCTCTTTTACACAAGCTATTCCTTTAACATCCCCGCCAGCAGCGTAGGAATCTGCCTTTGACACAGTTGCAAATGTGGAAGGTAATACTCTAACAGTGAATGAACAACAACATATTTAGATACTATAGCTACCATAAGAGGTAATACCTGCTATTTTCTAAAGTTAACCAGTGACTGGCTACATTTGAAAAATATGCATGGTCTGTTCCTATTTTTTGACTCACCATTGACACTAGCTATTTTGCTCAAATGAAAATAATTTGGCTCTTCTTTCCCCTTACATATTCAAATCAACAGATAAGATACAGCAAAATTAGTTAATTGTTAATGTATGTACATGAACAGAGAACAAATTCCAGACAGACCAGCATGAGGCACCAGGGTAAGGTTGTCATGCTCCTAGAATCACCTATTTAATACAGGTTTGCCTTGTTCCACTTTTTTCTCCCATGTGTTAGCATAGAGGCAATTAATTTTCATGGGCATACACCTTATTGTTGACCTATATTAGGAAGACATTGATTTGCAAACTGCCCTGAAAAACAGATCTTTAAAATAAGAATATTTTTCTTTACCAGTGCGGGGTGTTTTCTGATGGACAGCAAAGTTTACCACATTCCATTTAAGCATCTGCGAGTAATATATTCTTCTCTCTAGTTGCAATGGAAGAAAGAATAAATCCACCCTAGCTAGCAGCAGGGTAAAGTCATGTTTCTCTAATCATTTGGGCTGGTATGACCTATCCTATGCCTCTGTGAGAGCTGGAACAGACTGCTTTTGAAAAAACAGGCAAAGTGATCTTTAAAAATCTTTATCAGAAGTGGTTTGGTGTTGTGATGTCTTTTACTACAATCTTGCCATATCTCCTCAAAGAAAGATTTTATGTCTTGTGTTCCTTCATATTTCCTCCTCTGTTTCTGTTCATGGTGACATTTGATAGAGCAGAGCTCAGGTGCACAGAAAAATTAATAGTTAAGTGTTTTCCTCAGAATGACCAGCACTATGCTGTTTTGTTCTGGTTTTGAAAAGGGTGTTTGCAGTGGGGAAGGCCAGTTCTGTCCTCACCAGTCCTGTCCTATTAAGAGTCCAACGGGGGCTGTACAGGGGCCTCCACAAGGCACTTCAGCAACCACACCTTTACCACCAGTGTCTTTTTGCACCTCTGGCTATTCACTCCATCACTGATGTGTTTGTGCCACATGTAGCCATCCTCTGGTCTCACAGACAGGCAATAGCTTCATGTAAGTCCATTACCCATCAGCATCTCACAAAAAAGGTGGGAGATTAGGAACATGGGCTGGTGCAACGCTCAGGCTATAGATTTACCTACAGTGTTTTCCTATATCCAGTTGTCCTGAAGGAGAATGGGCATTATCCCATCCTTTTGTAACCTGCACAGAAGAAAACATCTCCCCCCAGCCTGGAGATGGCTCTATTGGTATATTCTGCGAGGGTCATTGGTCCTGTAATTTTCTTCTGTGAGGGGAAACTAGAGACCTGACAGACCGTAATTCAAGATTGACAGCACAAATATGGTGATTTGTCCATGGAATATGGACCATGTGGTAAATGGACTGCTGGAAAAATGACAGAAGAGAGAAGTTCTTAGGGTTGTGTTTACATGGAAGAAAAAGAGGGAGTAAATATAAAGCAAGCTTTTGGGTGCAAAAATCTGAGGCAAAAAACAAAAATCCCTGAGATACCACTTCAGGAAACCAGATGCCATCACAAAACATTATATATTGTCAGCTAGAGTCACAACCCATAGATGAGCAGGACATCTTTATAGCTATTGGTTGTACTAGCCAGAGGCAAGAAGAAGACCTTTAGCCAGCTGTCCCTCATGTCCTCTACACACCAGTATTTCCTAGCCTTACTGACCTGTGATCATCCAGATTTGACCATGATGGTGCACTGTAACCAGGGAAAATGCAGAAATGGTGTAAGTCTTTCAAAGTTACAGGTTTGGTCTTTCTTAGAGCCAGTTTTGTGACTGCTACTCCCATTAGACACTGCCTAATTCCACCCAATTTTAGTCAGTTTTATTTCTTACTGGGTTGTAGAAATAGTCTGTGTGATGGAGTATCAGTTGTGTGCTCTGAGCCCTTGACTAACAAATTCTACACAGGAGCAGAGTTGTTCCCTGCTGTTGAATTTGTTTATAAGCACTGTTGGAGGTTAAGCCACCAGTGCAGCAGTGCTTCTACCAAGCTGGTCTGTGGCTTGTGGATGGTTAATGCAGTGAATTAAGTACTCTGATGAATGCCTCAACACAAGTAAAGCAGACATACTACTGAGAACAAGAAAATGTGAATGGGTTGCTTTAGGTTAATGCATTAACATAAAGTGAGTTACTTTACTGTCCTTCTTAAAACAGGATGGGTGGTTATGGAAAGTGGATCCATAAATAGAAGTTGCTGAGTTGTGTCCTGTGTCAGGCCTGTCTAGTGCTCCTTATCCTTTGCTCCTTCAATTTTTAGCTGTGGAGATTTAATCTGAGCTACTTGTCATTGAGATGGACAAATAGAGCAAAGAGAGTCTAAGCATTTGGGAATCTGGGAAGTAACCAGCTTTAAAATTAAAAAATATCAACCAGATGCCTTTACAAGAGTAATAAAATAAATTGTGTTGGAGTGATCCTATCTGGATGCTAGGTATTCACCAAAGCTGCTCTATTACTGTTTGGCTGAACAGGGGAGAAGGAGTGTAATGAAGGGCTTCTGAGTTGAGATAAGAACAGAGGGAGATCACTCACCAGTTACCATCATGGGATAAAGAGACTCGACTCGAGGAAATAAATTGAAATTATTACCAGTCAGATCAGAGTAGCGTAATGAGAAATAAAACCAAATCTTAAAAACACTTCCCCCCACCCCTTCTTTCTTCTCAGGCGCAACTTTTCTCCTGAATTCTCTGTCTATCTCCCTACAGTTGTGCAGGAGGACAGAGAAGACAGATTGCAGTCACACATTTCTCACACCCCTTTCTCTGCACTGGGAATACTCTCCACACACTTCACCTGGTCCAGTGTCATGTGCCTCTCATGGGAGACAGTCTTCTGTGAATGCCTTCTATGTGAGTCCTTCCTGCAGGCTGCAGTTCCTCACAAACTGCTCCAGCATCTGTCCCTTCCCTGGAGTGCAGTTCTTCAGGGGCAGACTTCTCTGGCCTAGGCTCCTCGTGGAGTCACAAGTCCTGCCAAAAGCCCTGTCCAGCACAGGCCCATAGCTCCTGCCAAGGCTCTCCTGTAGCGTGCACTTCCCATGGGGCTGCAGTGTTTCACCTGTTCCAGAGTGGGGTTCTCCAGGGCCTGCAGGTGGATCCCTGCTTCACCAGGGACCTCCCTGGGCTTCAGGGGCACAGCTGCCTCACATGGGCTGCACCACAAGCTGCAGGGGAATCTCTGCTCCAGCACCTGCAGCACCTCCTCCACTGAATTTGGTGTCTGCAGGGCTCTTCCTCTCACACATTCTCACACTTCTCTCCAGCTGCAGTTGTGCCAGGTGGATGGAGCTTTGAGCATCCTGGTCTACTGCAAGGTGTCCCTGCCCATGGCAGATGGTTGGAACTAGGTGATCTTTTAAGTTCCTTTCCAACACAAACTTTTAACATTATGATTCTACGACTGAAAATTCTACTGTGTGCATTGAAGTGCATAAAACCTCAGTGTACCAATGAATAGGCAAGCAAAAATGCTTGCTGCTTTTATTGTTTTGGTTATTTTTTTACTAAGTGCAGAACTCAGGTGTTTGTAAACATAAATCAAATCCTGCAATTAATTACACTCAGGTTGATTATAGTAATCAAAAGGGATCTTGAGGTCGACCTCTAGTGCTCTGTAGACTGTTAAAATGTGTTTCAGTTTCACTTAGTCTCAAATACTGAGTCATAGTGCTGTGGCTCTGTTTGGACCTTGATGAAGATGAATTTTCAGAATGTAGTGCAATATAGGACTGAAATAATGTTGATGAGTGAAGAAACAAACCAAGAAAATTAAAGTTGATGCTTGATGGTCTTGTGAGTGTTTTCTTTAACCAAGTCCTGTGATCCCACTAAATCTCCATCTTCTTCCTTGTGCCCAGATATATGGGTAGTCAGGAGCACTGCTCCCCTCTTTCTTTTAGCTTAATTGTTTTCCTCATTAGAGTAAAATGCATTAAAAGGTTACTGAGAAACTTCAGTGAGTGTTGGATGCAGTCACATATAGGTATCAGAAAATATTCTACAGTATTCCATAATAAAAAAATATCTTCTAGCCAATTTTATATTAAATATAAACTATTGGCATAGAACTCTTGATTCCATAAATGGTCTTGATGTCTTAGAAACATTTGTCTCCTAAGGAGATATTTTAGTCTTTAATATGGACATTAGAATCAGCTGATGCTCCTTTTCTTCTGTTGTAATTTGTCATTCCTCTTGCCCATGAATTAGAAGGTTAAGACACTAAATAGCCCAGTAAGTATATGTTAAATATATGTAAACATAATTTGTTGCTAATAAATATTACAGAAAATGCCTACAAAACAACATAAATTGAAGTCAAGTTTTCTTTTTCCTTTTCTGGCTCTTTGTAAAGATAGACAAAGTAAGGAAGATAAAAGTATGGGAGGAGGGTGAACTCTGGAGGAAGGCTACCCTTACTCTGGTGTCACTTTCATGGGCTCCTGTGCAGTCAGTGGAATAAGACAAACCCTTTCAGATTTAATAAAATATAGCTGCTTTGAGTTTTTTGTTCTGAATCTTTTCTGGAAGAGATGACCTCTCTCCATCTGCAACAGAGAAAATTCCTGGAGCTTATAGAGTAATCATAGAATCATTGCCCAGGAGCAGCAGACAAGCACCAGTAGTTTCTTCCAGAGGTGTAGAAAAGCTCTGGAGATTTTATTTTTTGAATTGGATGGGGAAGCAGGCAAGTGATTTAACTGGTATATAATATCAAGAGAAAAACCACTCTTGCCTGACAGCAGTATGTGCTTGTCTGTATCCTTGCTCATAAAGGATGAACTATTAGTGAAAACAGGCTTTTCTCTCCTACAGTTCTCTCACAAGCACTGAGTAAAACATTAGGACATGTGTGCAGTTTCCAGTCACTGCATTAATGAAAAGAAACTGAATTGCACTCTGAAAGATTCCCGTCACACTGTTGGTTCAGAAGCAGTGGTGACATGCACTGAGCTGATGCTCATTATCAGTTTTCTTTACTGTAGTGCTGCTAAGTGTGATCTTTGATCACAATAATTTATATCCATCCCTTACTGGAGATGCATCCTGTAGTCCTGAGCATCCCTTGCCTTTCAGATTTGCAAGGAATTTTTAACCCTGTGAACAGGTAATAGAGTTTCCACAGCCTGGTCTGGCAGTGCCCATGCACTCTGGAATGCTCATGCCGGGCACTGATAGTCTGTGCTCTTCAGCTGTTTTTAAACTGATGTAGCAAGAACGGAGTCAGCCCCCCAATAACCCTGGAGGTTTTCCTTTTCCCTCAAGCCACTGCTTGTTATATTACCCTCAAAAAATTATTTTTCTCTCATGAAAGTCATCTCCATGTAAAGACCCTCCTGAGCAGTGGCTCAGGAAGACAGAAGTTTTGTGTGTGGGAAAGCTCCTTTATTATGGGTGCATCGCTGTGAAGAACATAGATAGTTTAACATACTTCAAGAGAAGAATTTCCCAGCTTACTCAAATATAATATTGTAATAGTTTTTCCATTATGGCAGGGGGAAAAAAGAATTCTGTTGCAGCTGACATTATCACAAGTGTCTTATTTTAAATCAGTGGATTTGCAATTGAAGGACTCCCTCTGTTCTCGGGCTTCCTTTACCTCTAGACACACTCTTTTTTCTTGTTCAGGAAGTTGTTATTAAACAGCAATAATCTTTTATTATTGAATTTAGCTGGATTTTAATAGGTGACCTGGAGATCAACATTTCAGCCTCTGTTACTTATTAAGAGAGTCATTTGAATCCCTGATGGTTTTGTCATTTAGTGCCTGGACTCAGATATTTTCTTTCATTTTGCAAAGGTGATTTTCACATGCCTTTTGTGATTTAGAAGCTACTTTTTATTGCAGAGCAAATTTAGTATTCTTATTCATCCCTTTGCCATGATAAACATTAGTCTTCTGAGGCAGGGATTTATCAGCATAAGCTTTACTTCCCCAGCTTTCCATTGGGCAAGTGCTATATGCTGTTCTTTCACTGGGAATGAAAATGTAAAATAGATATTAGTAAAATACGTCTTTGCTTATGTGTAATTACAACAGCTTTATATGAAACCCAAAGTGTAATTTTCAGACGGGCACATTCTTTTTCTAGCACGTGAGATACTCAAATTGTGGGAAGCTGCTATTTGCAAGAATATTTGACACTGTTTTAGCAGAAACAAGTGAACAAATAAAGGTATATGGGCTAAAAATTGCATTTAAAAGTAAATAACATACCTATAACATAATAAGTAATCTTGGGTGTCTGAATGTCAGTGGCATAAAAAAATACTATTTGGAGACTAAAAGTAGAATACTAGAACTATTCAATTTCTTCTTCTGTTCTTCAACAGTGACTAGAAGAACCAGACAGCTAAACTTCTGAGGACTGAATTGGAATCCCATGTAAACATTTTGTTTGCAAAGTTTAGCAAAAACAGTTGTGCTCTTTTACAAAATCTTTTTTATAGTGTATTTATTCCTCTATATTATAATGAATGCACTGTTTGTGAAGCAATGTATTTAAAAACATGATTTTAAAAGAAGTCTTTTAAAACTCAGAAAGTCTTTTTCAAACTCAGAAAGTTTCAGGAGTAAGAGTCAGGCCCTGCGTGAAGTTTCTAGGTACCACATTTATAGAAAGTAGCTTAGTTTCATCTTGGCAGGTTCTAAGCAGATAACAGCTTGCAGAGCTGATTCTACCACTGAGCTGATGCACCAGGAACAAAACCTAAGGGCAATTTCAGTGTCAGGTTTTAAAGTTGTAACTAATAGGTCAGTTTGTTTTTCCTCTTGCATTGTAAATTTGTGGGAAGAAAATAAATAAACTTTTTTAGAAAGGTGTTTTGTGGCTGTTTAAGACTCCAACAGCTCAGTCTTGCATTTGTTTTAATTTACCATGCATTACATTGCTGTTCTGGATGAACAGGAAGGTTTTTGTTATCCAAGTGCTCTGGTAAGACTTAGGTCATAGCTTTTAGTTGAGGCATTTAAGTTGTATCTTTTACAGTTTACATGTCTGCAATTACAGGGACCAGATTTTTCACTGTCAGGCCTAATGTAGCCTAAACAACATCACAGTCCCACTGAAGTTAAAAGACCTTTACCTTATAAGTTGTTTCTTTTTCCTTATTATCATAAATATCTGAAACTTGTAGAAAGAGCAAGCCCATGTAACAGGAGCTTTTTCCAGCTCATTGATTCATGTATGAGATGTGGGGATATATCTGTGCATACACTTCACCCCTCTTTTCTTCCTTTTGATTTCCCAGGAATTAACAGCTCTAATATATATGCATTATTAGGGAAACAGGACTGTGGAGTAAAGGGGCAAACAGCTATGCTATGTTATACAGATCCAGGATGAATAATGAAAGTACAAAATTTACATAAGCAAACAGAGGTCTGGGAGAAAATAAACTGACACAGAGCAAAGCAAAAGATTTGAGCACCTTTTATGATAGTGGGGCTTATACGGCCCAAGTGAATAGGATTTGAGATTGAAATTTATGGGAAGATGCAAGGTCTAAATTTTGGGGATTTTTTGTTCAACTGTACTATGTTCCTGTATTTCTGCTTTCCAGGAAGAAGTCATAGAGGTGTCTTTGATACAACACCAGGCATGAAGCTGCATACTTACCAGAGCTATTATCTGTATCTTTTACTACATATATATCAGTATATAGAAATGTCTAGTTTAAATACAACCTTGCAGTAAGCAGAAGTCCTGTCTGAGCTAAATATTTTTTTTATATTTTCAGACTCCTGAGGGTTGTTCAACTGCTCTGTGGCAATGTAATTAAAAGTGGAGCATTGTTTAGGGCAAATGAGATTGTCCTCATGAATAACTTATACTCTACAAGAGATGACTTTGTGTCAGCATATATAGAACAGCCAGAAAATAAAGCCATGGATATCTCATTTGCACAGATTAAAACCAGTGGGTATTTTATTTTTCAAATGAGCTCCTTAACCAGGAAAAATATGTTTGTCTATATGGTTAAAAAAGGGATGCTTCAAAGGAGCAGAGCCCAATGGAAAGAAGATGGCAACAAACATGAAAGGATAAAGCACTTGACTGGGTCTAGAAATAGAGTGGATTTTTTTCTGCCTTTCACACAGGTGAGATAGAGATCTGCATAAATATATTTCTAGAAAAGATACAAGCAAAAGCGTTTCTCTGAACAGTTAATATTTCTGCTAGTCAGCACCTTTTATCTGACACCACAATTCTAGTTCCAGGAACAGAACCTGTACTTCATGGATTTTGTTTACTGTGTTTCCACTGTACAAAACTCCCCAGTAGTAACATAACACCCCTCAAGTCAGAAAATACTGATTTATGGACATACCCCTCCACCCCCACATTTCCCCTTTTCCTAGCTTGTTTGGAATACAATTTTATTATTAAGAAAGTAAAATCTGTTACCAAATTAATTTTTCAACCATTTCAATCTGCCTTAAATATAAAGGTAAAAGTCCTAGAGAAGGATGGGAGATGGCAGAATGACTTTATATTTCTTGGAAGGAGACAGATAGTGAAATACAGAGCATTTATTAAGAAATTTTAGTGAGATTATGTAATTCCCTCTGGATTTTTGATCTACATTTTAATGTGAAATTTGGATCAACTTATGAGAGATTTTCATTCAGAAGAGCTTTCCTGCTTGTTAGGTTGACTTCAGTGTGTGAAGGGACAGAGGACCTTGCAGGTGCTATGCTTGTATCCAGTATGGGCATCTTCCATACAGAACATAGTCATGTTCCTTCCTCCTGATTCGCAAGGTTTTGTTATAAGAAAGACTAAATAATGTAGACCATAAAGTAATTCTGTTTTATTTTTGCAGGTTGAAGAGACACTATGCCTTTTTGTTGTAAAAACCACTGAAAAACACCTGCTTTTAACTATGTGACATAACCCTGCTTTCCAATAAATGCTTTATTTCCAGCAGCAGCAGAAAGAACAGAATCTCCTTTACTAGCCTGTTAACTACAGATCAGAAAATGAGGCAGAAGACCACATCCTAATTCCTGACCGCCCACAGGTCAGCAACAGTGTGCCAGTGAACACACAGGTCAGTGCATTTTGGCACAGCTGCACCCTAGTGTCAGTGGGCTGCTTCTTCCCTCCATCCCCACCTTATCACCTGATTGCAGGATAGACAGTATAAAGCACCCCATGGTTTTCCCTGTGGCTTGCAGGCAGTGCTGTGGGTTGGTCTGTGTGCTTGCAGGACACAGGAGCAGATGGGAAGATGCAACAGGAGCAGATCCCCTTTGCCTAAAGGATCAAAGGCAGGCTAAGCTCTATGTCATTTGGTCCTGCAGCCTCCTCCTTGTTGAAAGGCTGAAGCAGAAGTTGGCTACAGACTGCCTGAATTCCATCCCCAGGATGATATTACCCTTCTTCTCCCATGCTGAGAATGAAGCAGGACCGGGAATATGAAGAACAGCCCTTTTCTATCTGTGTAAAGGAAATTTTTCTGCATCTTTAGCAGGTAGCTGGGATAGTTACAGGGTAAAAATGACAAATTACAAGCATAGTACAGGGAGACTAGTCTTAACAAGAAATTGCAGAGATTACCTATAATTTTTACTGAGCAAAAGCCATGCTATTTTATCACTTTCTGGTAAACTAGCTCGGTTTCTTTTGAGAAGAGGGAGATTTAGATGAAACGGTATTTGGGTGGAGATGCATTTAATAACATTTTATGGCATACTATTTTTTACAACAAGCATAAGGCTTGTCATTTTTACTTGTCTGCCATAAGAAAAATGACAGTCTGTTTGAACACTCTAAGACTATAGTTAAGGCAAAGCATTTTTACCTCTGTCTGAATTTTCAAAGCAGGACTGAGGTGAGGGAAGCAGATAACTAGAGGTGAGCTTACAATGTACCTACCATTTGAGCACTTGAAAAGTCATGTCTGAAATTAGAGTGTAAAATCTCACCCATTCCTTCATCTATTCCACTCTCACCTCACTTAGAGTGCTGTGTCCAGCTCGGGGGTTCCCAGCACAAGAAGGATGTGGACATGCTGGAGCAGGTCCACAGGAAGGCCACAAAGATGATCAGAGGGCTGGAGCACTTCTCTTATAAAGACAGGCTGAGAGAGCTGGGGTTGCTTACCACGGAGAATACTTGGGATACCTTAGAGCAGCCTTCCAATACCTAAAGGGCAGGGGGAGTGGGACTTTCACAAGTAGTGATAGGACAAGGGGCAATGTCTTCAAACCAAAAGAGGGCAGATTTAGACAAGGTGTTAGGAAGAAATGTGAAGGTAGTGAGGCAATGCAACAGGTTGCCCAGAGAAATCGTGGATAGCCCAGCCTAGTTCAGATTGGATGGGGCTTTGAACAGCCTGGTCTGGTGGAAAATGTCCTTACGAATGGCAAGATGTTTGGAACTAAACGATTTTTAAGATCTCTTCCAACCCAAACCATTCCAGTCCTTGTGCTGACAGACTAATTCCTTTGTTCCCTCATGTAGATCATCTTCACCCTGCTGTACTCTGAGTCAGTCAGTCCAATAAGAAGTGGTCCCAGTTCAGGGCTATGAATCCCTCTGAGATGAGTGTCAATACTTTCTGGACTGAAAAGTGGATGGAGCACATTTGCTCTCTCTTGGTGTCTGTACATGCACTCCAGACCCTGCTGATAAATCTGTGTACAAGGGTGTCCTGATTCTGGCTGGGACAGGGTTAATTTTTGCAGTAGCCAGGAGGTGTCATGGCTCAGACCCAGAGGATATTCTACAGCACCTCACATCTCTCCTCTGGTCAGGGTGGCTGAGGATGGGTGGTTTGGTCTTGGACTCCGTGGTGAGTATTTTGCATGTGAATCAGTCTCTCTTTTGTACACTTTTGTTATTAACACTGTTGCTGTTACAGTTTGTTTTCTAATCTCATTGCTGTTTCCAGTAAATTGTTTGTATCTCAACCTGTGATTATTACTTTTTTTGCCTCCAATTCTCCTCTCTGTCCTGCGGCTGGGGAGGATGGAGAGGGACTGAACAGCATGGGGTTCTAGTCACAGCACTAAATTGGAGAATACTTTCCTAAACCACAGCAATGGGTCAGGTTATGGATGGCAGTGAAATCTAGGGTCCCCATTTTTTGCTATTTGCCTCCCCTGCACTGAGAACAGCAATGGGTGAAGCCAGGAAACCTTCAGGCAAAGAAGCATGGGGGAGGCTGAGCAGAGGTGTGTGCAGGCAAATAATTTGGAGACAGAACTGAGAATGCTAGTGGAAGTGTGACACAGATACAGGAATGTGGAGGTGGCTGGGACTCAGGCCAGGAATGCTCTCTAACATTTTATTGTAATAGGGTCAGCTTGGCTGCGCAGCGCTCACCGTAAGCCAGCTCAGGTCTGGCCTATTCTGCTCCACATTGCATCTGGATAACTACTTGATGTGGACATAGAAGTGTGAAAGCAGGTTGTGACATGGGGAACACCTGCAGTTGAAGGGAAGTGAATATGCAGAGAGGGAGAAAGGCAAAATATCTTCATGTTCCAGTTAACCTCTGGAGTTGTCCCAAGACACAATTAGGTTAAACAAATGTCAGTGACTTGAGAGATAACTTGTGGAGACACTAAACTTGACAAAATTAGGAATTGTGTGTTCCAAGGATGATGTGTGCTTGAAGAGGTTTTGGGAAGCATTACATTCACAAGTGTCATCCCTAAGCATCATTCATGCATTCCTGATTGTTTGGCTGTCAAAGTGCTGAGACAAATGTGGTTTTGTGGTCAATGGGAGAGAACACCAATGCTCAACTTTCAGCTGAGTTCTAACATACTGTTCTTACATTTAAAGCAGAATGTACTGTTGATTGATTGTGGTGTCCTGTTGCAAAGATGTAGGTTGTTAGGGTTTTTTGAGAGTTCTCCCCAGTAGCAGAAGTAGAAAGCAGTTTATTAAACCCCTCACCATCTTTTCCAGCCTTTAAGTACTGAAAACACTTTACAGACAGCATTAACTTCATTTAAATAAAGCTTCATTTAAATATCATGTTCTATTACATAATTAAATCAGTTACCATATCTCTGTCACTCTTAGTTTATGTTTGTTAGGGGAAAGTTTATACTGCTAACGGCAGTGGCTTATTAGTTTGCTTGTCAGAAGTCTGATTTTTAAGTTAGTTAGGAAACAATTATTTAAAGAGGCTGTATAAACATTCTTCAGTTAGAATTAGGAAATACATATAGAAAAATTTAGGCTCCAACTTAAAAGATGTAATGGCTATTACATTTCAAGCTAAATGACCTATGTGGACACACAACACTATTTGTGAGAAGGGAAACAGAAATTTGAAGCAGGCCACCAGTTTTTTTTCTGTAGGAAACTTTAATTCACATGATTTATGGAAAAATCTTAGTAACAAGTGGCAAGGCTGTAGGCAATTGTTTCCTTGGATCTCAGTAAGATAGAGGTGAGAAAGAAAAACACAGTAGCTCACCACCTGTGTGGGAAATCTCAGAGAAAAGCAGTATATCAGGTCTGGACTTCTAAGATTCCCAGCAAGGAGTTTGTCTTAAAATCTTTCCTTTCCTTCCTAGACCATTTTACACTAGGTCATGAATGTGGAGGGATTTCCTTAAGGATACGTCAACAGGAACATCACAGGATGTCAGCTTTTTTGTATGTGTATCTGTTGTTGCATTATTTTGGCCAGTCTAAAAAATACAAAGCACCTACACTGCTGTCCATCACCAGCAGAATTCCTGGTTGCAGCTCCTTCATCTTTGGATGCATTACAACAAGGAGTGAGTACTCTGCTCAGTGTGTTGGAACCACAAGATGGGCCAGCAGAGGTTACAGCTGGGAGGTATTGAGTCAGGCTTCCAGACATATGATTTAATATATCTATCATCAGCAAGCACAAGTTTCAACTGCTGTAAAAAGAAATCACTGACAAGGGCATTAATGCCAACTTGTTATGCTTCTTGCTCTCCTTTGAGCACATCAGCTTATAGAAGGCATTAAGATTTTTCAGTTTCCATCTCTTCTGCCTGTGGATATGAATTGCAGCACTGTAATTTAAAATAGCAAACACATACTATGCAGCCTAAAATAATGAGAAATTTAGAACAACTGTACGGCCAGATGGTTTTATAGTCCCAGCATTCAAAAGACGATATAGTGCTATTCAGTCTTGAATTAAAAAAAGCAGGGATCCTTTGAACTATCCAGTTATTGGGCAGTCCTCATTACAAAAAATGAGGTCAATATCTTTGACAAAGTGCTGATATATTTTTTTCAGAACAGCTGAAATTAAATGAACAGAAAGATCTTATGAAATTTGAAGAGAACTATTTTCATGAAGCAAAAATTGATGCTAAGAGGGTGAATAGATCTCTTATTTGTGACAATTGGAAATACATGTGACTGCATCATTTAGAGGTGTTAGATCAATTTTTCTTTAGAGAGACCTTTGTTCAATAGAATAATTGTAGAACGATGTGTAATATCTGATTAGTTCCAAGAGAATTAACTTTTTCATTATAATTTCAAAAGAGTGACCAGCAGCAGTGTTTCTCCTGTCCTTAACAGGATACCAGGAACTGAGAAGCAATAAGCAGCTAGAAATCAGAAATCATCCCGTGAATTTCCAATGAGCCTTAGCCTTTCAGTTATGCAGAGGACAATTACTGCATTTTTGTAACCTCAATGAAGTTCACAAAAGTCATAACACTAAAGAACTTGTATCCTTTTCTGTTTTATTCTGCTCAGATCTGCCAGATCTGAGCTCCTGATTTGCAGTACCGTAGTCATCAGGCTTTGGAGGAAGACTGAGGGGAAAATGGTGATTAAAACATTCCCAGGACAGATTGCCTTGCTTACATAATTGATTATTTGTCAGAATTTAATGCCTGCTCTGTTTCTCTGATAACACTGAGGTAGTGACAAAAGAGTGATCTATGTGTTTTTGGTGCTGAATCCTGCCTAGGAAGACATGGGTTTCTTTCTGTTTTGCTCCAGATTTCCACTGTTGCTTTGTGCAAGTCACTAAATCAGTCTGTGCTTTACTTCTTTGTCTAATCAAGTTGAATACTAAAGAATCCCCAGATCATAGTTCTTGTCCAGAAAAATACCAGCAATTTTGGATCCCCTAAAAGCTGTGGCCAAACAGTGGAGTTGAAGGGATCCCCAGAAGCCAAATTAATTCCTCTAAACTGGAAAACAGGAAAAGACAAATGATGAAAAAGAATGTAAGCAGATGTTTTTCTTTACATGACAGGCAGAAATATCTTTACACTCCTAGTACATTTTGTTTTGTTTTCCGTGATTACATATAACCCAACCTTTCTCAAATGACTCCATACTGCTTTTTATTCAGCCTTTACAATTTGTTCAGTTTTTCTAGGCATTGATCTAATGAAACCTTTGAGAAGAAATCAGCAAGAAGAGGAAAGCTCTGACCTATTCCTATTTACAGTACCATCTGTTCATTCCTGCTAGTGTATTTCTCATGCCCAACATGTTTTCTTTTCCTTTTACCTTGAAAACTAAATTTAAAAGTCTTCATTGTCAGAAAATATAGGTTTATTGTCAATATGCCAAACAATCAAGGAATATAGCTCCTCTCCCCAGTAACAATTTGCTGTCCTGCACAAATGTCACACCTCACTGCTAGCCTGAGCTCTTGGAGAGGTGGGTTATTGCATCTTTGTGAGGGGCATTGTAGCAACAAATGGTTGAATTCCTTCCATATATGTTTTCTACATCAAAAAATGCAGAAACATATTTTCCTAAATTCATTTTCCTCCCAGGATTTCAGTTCTGTTGGATGTATTCTTATTGTCTCATGGCACAGTACACAGGGAGCTGGATTCTCTGGGAGTTTTTCATTGATTTCATTATTTACATTGTTTCACTTCACATTATTGACTCCTACCCACTGCAGCTCTGACCCTTAGGCTGAAAACTTCTAAAATGTGAAACTTCTGTCAGGAACACCTCGTTTTCAATCACAGTGAAGATTTCTGAGACCAGAAATATTACTGTGGCTTGAGTCAAAGGAAAACAACAATCTATACATTCCTGCTTATTCTGCACATTTTATACCTCCCAGAAAAGACGTATGAACATAGATTTACATTTTTATTTAGCCATCTTTTAATTTAATCTCTCCATCCTTCAGTAAGTCAAGCACAGAAGCTTTCCTCATGTTTTTTCCTCTCCTGTTTCTCCTCAATAGCTGTAGCAAGCTAAACATTGGCATCTGTTGCTCCAGCAAATATTTTGTGGCTTTCCTAGTATCTGCAGGTGGCTGTGCTTGGCTGCATCTCCCAGTCCTATTGCTTCTATGTTTCTCTGACAGAAAGATATAGAAGTAATAGCATATAGAAGTAGCATGGTCTGGAGAAAAAAAATATATTTTGGGGAGTTGGATATTTTACTTTCATTGAAAATTTTTGAGAATTTCTTCTCTTTTCCAAGTTAATACTGAGAGAAAAATTAAATCTTTAAGTGTTCATTTTGTTTATTTATTTGGAGTGGAAGCACTAGCAGCGAGTAGTATTCACCCTGAATGGAAATCCTAATAATCTATTTTAGCCCAGGGAAAAGATCTTTTCCTACCTACATCTGATACAAGCACAGAACTGCTCAGCTGCAGTGGAGCAGAGATCTCCCGTAACTCTGAATTTGACAACAAAAACCCTAACTTTTCTCCATGGCCCATGGGACACACTGGGGGATCTTTCCCAATGTCTTTCTACAACAATCATGCTTTTTTTTTTTTTTTTAAGTCAAGTTTTATGCTTTATTTTCTCCCCTAGTCAGGTCTCTGAACTTGATTTTTGCCTCTGATAAAAGTTCACCCTGCACCTTTGGACAGTTTCTTGATACATTTCTGTGTCTGCTGCTGAACTGCCTTTAAAAGAAGGGTGAAATATCCCCAGTTTCCCTGAAATCCTTTGCAATTATTGTAATAGCTGCATTTTGATGTAAACTCGTAAATAAATGGAAGAATGCAGAGTACAACTATAAATATGCCAACAGGTTATTAGCTGAATTTAATTCCATTTTAAATTAGTAGGTATTTATTGCTTCTTGTGACTTTGCTTTCTATAGTGGAGTAAAGATGATAATACTACAATGTATATTAGATAGGTAGGTAGGTAGGTAGATAGATAGATAGATAGATAGATAGATAGATAGATAGATAGATAGATAGATAGATAGATAGATGCACATTTTTGTGTTTGGGAATATGCTTTACTTTTAATGTCTTCTCACAGTGTTTTTTCAGCAGTTTTTTTGTTTGTTTGTTTGTTGGTTTTTAAACAAAAAAAACCAAACAAAACTAACCAAATTAAAAAGCACAAGGGGTTATTTTAGAACGGGAAAAATAAACACTCCCAGTCATTTGTGTTTATTTCCCATATGGCATACTATGAAGTTGTTACTACATAAGGTCTTAATATTTCTGCAGTTTATAACTCTAACTACTAAGTTTTGGTTGATTTTTCTCACTGTGGCTGCCACACAGCTTACAGATATTTTTGTCATTTACTTGTAGCTGCAAATCTACATGTGATTTTAAGGGATCATTTTTAAGGCAGGGTTGAACAAAAAGTAAACCATAACAAAGTCCATGTGAATTACAATGCACCCATGACTGATGTATTTCTCTTCCCATTGGGTTTTGTTGCCTTCAGAGGCTTTGTGTTGCATTTTGTGCTAAAAGCAGAGAGAAAGTTAAGGAAGTATCTGACTGCTGTGTAATCAAACACATTGTAAACTTTTACCAGATGAACCATTAATTCTTTCTTTTTACAATTCCATTTCCTGCGAGCAAAAATATTTTTGTCTCATGAGTCTTTGCATCATCTGTGGTATTTCACTTGATGAGGATGGTGAGATTCTCAGATAATATAGAACATCTTCCCTCTGATACTGCATTATTGGAGCCAGCAGGAGTTTTGCTTTCAGAGAAAAGTAGGCATGGAGATGGCAATAAACTCAAAGTGCTCCACTAATCCTCTGACTGTGCCTTCTGGGCAAGAGCCTCCTAAACTCACTGAGATGATGGGACATGAACATGTTTTCCTTGGCTTTATTGCATCAAGGATGTCAGCCTATCTGCTGTAGGAGAGCTCATGTACCTCATGTGTGCATGCATGTTTGTGTTGGTGATTTGAGCTGGCAGGTGTCTGAAGGCAACCAGAGATGTGGTGTACAGCAACGTGCCACAAAGTGTATTGCTTTTACTCAGTGATTTTCCCCAAGGAAGACAGTGAGCTCAAAATGAGATGCTGAAGCTGCAATTTGGTGTCTTGTCTCCTTCCCACAGTGCCACTGAGCTGCCCTGTGAGCTGTGGAGTGACCAGAAAGGTTTAATGCATGTTGCCACCCAGAAGCACTCTGCAAAGACAGTTCTGGTAATGCAGTGAGTTGCTTCCTCAGGTAGACCCAGGTGCATATCTGCAGACAAGGTTGTCTGTGTGGTTGGCCAGTTTTGACACATGTTTATGTATTGTGTTTTTAACATGCTGTTGCAGTGTGGTTGGTCCCAGAGGTATAATGAATTACAGAATTCAGTTCAATGGTTTAAATTATAATTCCACAGAAATTCCATAATGAAATATGTTAAACTTTTCATCTCCTTTTCTCTGAAAAACCTCACATCCTTTTCATGCTGTGTTTTTTTGCTGATCCCCCTCCTTTCAGCCTTCTCTTTTGGCCTCTCAAATGCTTAAGGCAATACAAAGTAAGTAATAAATACATCAAGGCTCTTTGGTATTGTAAAGATGTGAAACTCTTACCATTTTCTCATGGGAGTATCATATAATTCATAAAAAAATCCTGTGGTTAGATCAGATACTTAAGAGTTTACCTCATTCACATTAAAAGTCAAAGGCATGTCTTTAACACCTCCAGTGATTTTAAATGGAGGCAGCTTTAAAATTAAAAAAAATGCTGTATCATTTCAAAATTTGAGAGTATCTGGTTCTGATTATAAAAGGTTAAAAGCATTTTAAATCTGAACTATAAAATATTAATTGTGCTTATTCCTTAATTCAAATGCACTTTATATCTGTTTCTATGGTGATAATAATATAATGCACAGGGAATGTTAACAGTCTCAAACAGACTGGATCCTGAGATGATCTGAGCAACTCCTGGAAGGGCTGAGGATCCTTAGCTCCTGGAAGCAATAGAAGTGGAACATATCAAAGGAAAACTGTTACATTTTACAAGGTAAGGTCGTGCAACTTTTGCCAATTAGGAGTGGAATCTGTTGTACAGTACTGCATGATCCTGTTAAAAGCAGCCAGAAGTGACTCCACAGCAAGTGACAGCACCAAATGCAAAAATCCCAGCCTGAGGAGGCACAACAGGGTCTTGGCTCCTACTGGAGTTTGCACACTTAATGCTCGTCAGCATAGATGCCTGCCTGTGTGACACCCAAATAGCTACTCAAAGCACTCAAAGCACCACTAATCCCCACAAATACATTCCAGTGCTGGTGGCATACAGTGAAAATGAGCAGGATAGGGTTTACAGCTGAAGTGTCACTCAGTGAGCCAGGGAGAAGTGGATTTTACTTATGTTTTCAAGCAACTGGTAAATGAAGTGAAGCTACTTCATTAATTCGTTCTCCACCCCATTCTCTTCCTTCTTCTAGGACTTGCTCCCAGTTTGTTTCCTACCATGGCTAGAATTTATTTTCAATGAAATATGAATTGTTATCTTGATAAATATTAACTAAATGAAAAATGAGTAGAAAACATTATTTCCTACCTGACCAGATCCAGGAAATTTGGGATGACATACACAGAAACTCACCCCAAATATTTTTATATGTGTCTTATATACATACATGTCAGGAGCTCATTTCTTCTTCCTCAGAAAACAAAAAAGTGAGATTGGTTAGCAAATGTTCAGAGGACCTTGGCTTAGGAGTTTTTTTACTTTAGCTCTCTGTTAAATGAAATTGGGATTTTTTAATATGTCAATTATAACTGCATATATACAATCAAAATTATATATACACATAATACTTTTTACAAATTATATCGATATATATGTCTTTAAGACATAAATGGACCAATGGTCCAATTTAATAAAAATTGAAACTTTATTTTTATTTTATTATTTATTTTTATTTTAATTTGTTTTATTTAAGAAAATACTACAAAAAAATAATTCATCTGAGATTTTAATCCCTCCATTTCTAGATGGTTCATTATTCCATTCCCTTCAAAAGTTGCCCTGAGCCCCAGGCCTACCGTGCAAACTAGTGTGAACATGACTCAGCTTTTTCATGTTAAATATGAGGATATTTAAGGAGGTTTGTGGAGGGGACAGTATAGCCAGAGATGCAATTTTATAAAATTGTATTTCCCTCTCGTGCTCCTGCCATAAATTAGAAGTAGTAAGAAGTAGTTCTATTATTCATGAGGGCAGGTTAAATAAATTTCTTTCACCAAAACAACTTAATTGAAGCATTGCCAATATTAAGAAAACATGATGCCAATTAAGATGAAAAAGACTCATCTTTTATCTGCTGCTTCAAATTTTGGTATAAAAGTATAGGTGTAAAGAAGTGTGAAGACTGGGAAAGATTTTTTTTCTTAAACAGACACTTGCCATCTTTGTGAAAAGCAGACAGGTATTTATAAGAATTTGAGCCAAATGTTTCTCACAGGCACTGAAACAAAAGCCTGCTGAATTCTAAATTACAAACCTGGTCAGGAATTGTCTGTTGGACTTTGCCTTTTAAAATGCCTTTTAAAATATGCTTTTGTGACTACTAGTGTCAGAGAAAAACATGGCATATGTATCTCTGTAAGGTCCTTGCATATGAAAAACAAACACACAGTTAAATCCTTTTAAATGTGATAACATTTTTGTCTGCCTGGGAACTCTGCCACCCACTCGTACAGAACTAAAGCAGCACCATAATTTTTGAAATTGCCTTGAGCCTGTGGCTTCCTTATGGAAAGATCCAGAACAGAAGTCCAGTGCCCCCACGTGCTGTGGAAATCCGGGGCTCAGGTGGTGCTGGCAGTGACTGAGCAATGGCATTATTCTGCCTACTGACAGGTGAGGGGGCCGGCAGCATACCAATGAGCTCGGCTTTTATGAGCCTCTAAACTCCACATGTAATTAAAGAGACTTTTCATATTTAATAGTATTTATCTTGTGTGTCAGATAACACTTGTTAAAACTCATCAGCTTTTCATTACCAAGATCATTAATACTATTGGTGATACTGTGACTTGAATAGCTCTTCCCTTGTTTGTCACAGCTGTGAATTGACTTTCTAATGACTCATTCAGTTGTAAATTTGCCTTTTCAAGAACAAAAGCAGAAGTATCAGACTTATTGCTTACCTCAAATTCTTTTATTGGCATTTCCTTTTAATGTAAGGCAATTTTCAGCCAGTGATTTTAGGGAGAAGCTCTCTTTGGAAGGTCATATTTTCAAAGAGGTAGCATGCTGCCCAATGGAGCAGCTTTTTGTGAGTCCAAATTTTGCTGATCTTCCCATCTGTTTCCCCTGCTGTGATAGGACACCTGGCAAAAGGGCCACTTCTTGTTTTTTCCTGCATGTGCACACTTTGGCCTGCTAACCTTTGCATTACTACCCCTATGTGTGATGGAAAGGACAAAATTGTGCTGGGCTGGCAGGCAGGAAACCCGTCTGTAGTGTCCCTCTGCTTTTACTGGCAGACTGAGAAATGGAGTTACTGAGACTGCTGCTATTTCAGAATAGAAGAACAAGTTAAAAAGTTTATATTTTTCCCTTTTTAAAAATCTCTATATACAACAAGCCCTCAATATCAATTTGATCTTGTCCAAGGCTTTAGATGGAAAGGTAATCTTAGATTTTAAGGTCAGAAATAGATCGGTAAGTCACTGAATTTAATGTCTTATGGTCGTTAAGGTGTTTCCTCCCCGTCTTCAGCCAAATCCAGATCTTTGATTAATGCACAGCTCCCATCAAGACATCAAGGAATGGCAACCACCATGTTTTTCTTCTAGTTTTTTGGTAATTTTTTGCATTATTCATTACTTTAATATTTATTTTGGTTTTGGGATTTAACTTTTTTTTTTATATATGTGTATCTTTGTTTAAATGTTGCTCCACAGTTTCTGGACTTGAGAGACCACTTTTGCACCGAGAAACTGATTCAATCAATATAATTACATGTGCCAAGTGAAGTGCAGTGTTCTTGTCACCCACCAGTGTGGGCAGATAGGACTCAAGGAAATACTTTGATTTGCAGGTCTATTCCATCAGAGTGCTTATCCTACTTATAGTTTCTTAGACTGCAAATTACTTGTGATAGGCCTGTGTAGGCTTTGCTTAACAAAAAAACCCAAAAAACCCCTAAAGAACCCCAAACAAACAAAAAACAAACAAACAAACAAAGAAACAAAGGATTTAACAGGAAACTCAGAACCCCCATTCTGACATGAGCTGTTGAGAGTGGTTTTTGTAGGCTGGGCAAGGGAGGGCAAGGGGATTGCCACCTAAGGCATGACATGAAGAATAAGGTATTTTAGGAGTCTCTGGTTGGTACAGATAAGCCAAAGCATTGTAGATGCAAAGAGTATATCCTCAAATACGGTTGTACTAGATGACAGTTTAATGACAGTACTGAGCCAGCTTTAACTGTTGTCTTGTCAGCAAGCACAAGGTTATACACTGGAAGACTACTTTTGAGGAGGAGGTCAAATCTGAAAAGGAAGAACATCACCAAAGTGTATTGTAGTCAGAAGGTGATTGATAGAGGCAAAATAATTCAGCTGAGATGTGCAGCCCATTTCCTTGGCATGACTGTGAACTGGAGCTGAAACTTCCCGGAGGCATCCTTGCTCAGGGTGAGAGCCAAGCCAGAAATATCATCCAGGCTTTCAGCTGAATCCAGCATGGATCAGCACTGTAGTTCTGGCCCGATAAAACTGTCAGGACCAGACATAAATTTATGGACCTTGGTAGTGCTCTGCTGGGGCACAGGGGGAGGGGGGAGGGAGTGGTGAGCTTTGACTACTGCAATGTTTGCTGTGCTTGTGTTGGTGCTCCCATCACATTCATCTTGCACAGGGTGCCTATATAGGGAGGGGACAGAAGGAAGATTTCCTGTAGCACATGGAGAGCAAATCAGTTTGGTGGAAAGCCCTAGGGTTTAGGTTTTGTTAGTTAGTTTGGTCACTGAGAGGGCTGAATGTTTGGTTTATGCAGCTGTAATCTCAGCAGTACGGAAGAAATTTCTCTTTGTTGACTAGACATAGTCTAACTTATTCACAAAGACCCTCTTCAATTAAAGGACTTGGTATTCAAAGCCAGACAAGCATAATTTGGCCATTAATTGCATTGGATGAGGAGGTAAAATATTATCTCATGCAATTTGGTTTTTTTTTGTTTAATCCAGTCTCCATGGAGAACTCTGATATATTTCATATATCCCTACTTTGTATATTTCATGATGAAGTGGGACATTAAGAAAATTAAATAGCCACAACAATCTCCATGCAAGTGAGGTTTTGTTGTATATAGGGACATGGAACTACAGGAATGCCCTGAGAATATAAAAGTTTGAGAGTAGGCTCTCAGTGAAAGTCAGACTGATTTGACTGACATCTCCTGTGTGAAAACGAAGTCCTTGGTGTTGGAAAATGAAGGGGCAATGGTGGATTTTCAGTCAAAAGGCCCCTTGAGTGAGAAGGTTACCTGCTTTGTTTGGTGACGTTAAAATAATTACAGAAATTGCTAATCACAGAGGTAATAGGCCCACAGAAAATGAACAAACTATGAAAACCATGGCCTTTGATATGGGAGCAGATTGCAAGATTTTATTTTGCAAAACTCTCAAGTATTGAACAAGTAAATAGCTCATAATTAGAAAAGTGCTTTAATGATAAGTCATTTTAGTCAAGATGAAATAAAATGCATTAAACAGTGATAAATCAGGCTGTTACAACCTTGAGTCTAGTAGTGTCAATGACTTTTTGCAAGAGACATTCATGACAAATACAGAACAGCCTAGACAGAATGTGGCAAATGAAGAGAAAAAGCTGCAACACCGTAGGAAAAATGATCTATCACTAACATTTGCCCTTATTAGTGGAAATTAGAAAAACAACTATATGAACTCATTAAGTTCCTTTACTACAGAGAAAAGAACTACTTCCTTCTAGAGTACATATATACTTTTGTGCAGACAATGTGAACTGTCACATGTAATTCTGTAGAGCTGTCTTTTCCTAAAAAATAAAAAAAAAAAAAAAAAAAAAAAAAAAGCTGGAATTGCCATGCACACAGCTGATATACTAGCAGAGTCCCATGTGATCCCACTACTAAGGGTTTAGAGTGGGATTCATCTCCAGAACAAAATACTTAACGGAATATGTCAACACATGAACTTGGATAAAATACTACACATAGGTGTCTTAATCTGGAGACAAGTCAGAATCATGTAATAATTTAGGTTGCAGAAGAACTTTAGGATCATTGAGTCCAGTCATTAACTTAGTGTTGCCAAGTCCACCATTAAACCATGTCCCTAAGTGACACATCTACACATTTTTAAAATACCTATAGGGATGGTGACTGCACCACTTCCCTGGACAACCTCAGTGTTCCAATGCTTGATAACTCTTTCCCTGAAGAAGTTGCTCCTGATATCCAGTCTAAACCTACCCTGACACAATTTAAATCCATTTCTTCTCATTCTGTCACTTGTTGCCTGTGAGAGTGACCTCCACCTCACTACAGCCTCCTTTCAAGTGATTGTAGGGAACAATAAGGTCACCCCTGACCCACCCTTTCTCCAGGCTAATCATCTCTAGCTTCTTCAAGCCACTCCTCACAAGACTTGTTCTCCAGACCCTTCACCAGCTTTTCTGCCCTTCTCTGTACTCCATACTTCATACTGCAGTAACAAAATTTTTTTCTTGTAATGAGAGGCCTAAAACTGATCACAGATTAGAGGTGCCCTGGTCCCACTGGCCACATTATGTCTGATACAAGCCAGCATGCCATTTGCCTTCTTGGCCACCTGGGCACAGCTGACTCACATTCAGCTGACTGTTGACCATATTCTTTTCCTCTGGGCAGTTTTCCAACCACTTTTCCCCCAGTCTATGTGAGGTTGTTGCGACCCAAGGCCAGAACCTGGCATTTGGCCTTGTTGAACCTCATCCCAGTGGCCTTGGCCTGTGGATCCAGCCTGTGCAGATCCCTCCACAGAGCCTTCCTGCCCTCCAGCAGATCAACACTCCTGCCCAGCTTGGTATTGCCTACAGGCTGACTGAGGGAACACTCCATTTTGTAATCCAGAGCATTGATTAGGATATTAAACAGGACTGGACCCAATACTGAGCCTTGGGGGATGCCACTTGTGGCCGCTGCCCACTGGATGTAACCCCATTGATCACTGCTGTCTGGGCCTGGTCATCCAGCCAGCTTTTTACCCAGTGAGCTGGTTAAAACCCCAGACAAGCCACGAGCAGCCAGATTATTCAGGAGAATGCTGTGGGAAACGGTGTCAAAGGCTTTACTAAAGTACATAAACTACATCCACAACCTTTCCTTCTCCCACTGAGTAATACCTTGTCATAGAAGATCAAGCTTGTCCTGCCCCTTCAGCTCTGATGCAAAGTAATCAAAGCCTGATCCTTGGTGTTGCTAAAAAGTGCAGAGTAACATTTATGATATTTTAGAAAACAGCTGTAGTTGCAGGGTTCTTTGTTAATACACTGATGGAAATTGAGAAGGCAACATAAAAATATGGCAGATTATAAAAAAGATTAATAATATTGAAATGGAGCTTTTGTCACAAATTCCTCATTTCTTAAACAGTGTGAAAAAAATATGTTGATGATGGGGAGAATTTGCTCCGTATTATAGTCTTAACTAATAAAATCCCACAATAATGTTGGGAAATGGAAGATTTTAGCTCCCATTTTATGAGTCATCTGAGTTTTCAAAGTAATGAGTTCCACATTGCTTAGGGCTGGATGGAAGTTTAGATAAGTGACCTTCATACCTTATGGCTTAATGCTGATGATTCTCAACTGTATACTCATAGTACCATAAGTAAGAAGATGTAAAGAAAGGTTTTTTTGTCCATATGCTCATTCAGGTTGAGGAAAAAAAATTCTCCCTTGACTTATCTTGGGCAAGGTAAGTTTCTAGTTTCTTCCTGTGCTTCAGAATTCTTGTTTGTATCATGTTATCCAAGATGCCGAAGTCTACTCTTATAAGTCTGCAATGACTGCCTCCTTCCCCTCTGCCTTCTACCCTGCATACTAATTTACCTTCCCGTGAGCAGAGTAAGAAAAACAGCAGGAAGAAAGGGAGAAAAAGAAAGGGTGTTTTTGTTGGGATAGCTCAAATACCCAGTGCTGGAGGGAAAGCAAACCACACTTTCTCTTGCTCAAGAATAAAAAATCACGGAATCCTTTGTTTTCTGTAGGATGGTCTCACTTGCCTATTTGTAAGAAAGGAAACTCCTCTTAGACTGCCTCCAAGAATTTCCTGGGGCTCCTATGTCCTCCTCGTTCTTCTCTCTTTGAATGGTGGAGCCTCAGGGCTTGTGGCAAAAAGCCTTGCAGTGTCTCATTTCTTGGCCTGGGACCTGTGTGCCTAGGGTTCCCCACCTCATCCATGCTCAGAACTCAGGGACTGCCCCTTGTCCCTCTGCAAAAAGGTGTTATCTGTGTGAGGGCCAGGGTCTTGCTGCTCCCCTTGGGTTTTTATTTGGGGTTTCCAGTTTTTACTTATAACCCAAGTCTTGCTCAGCAGGTCCCTTTCCTTTTTGCTGCTGGGAACATACTGGTAATGTTGACTGTGCAGAGAGAAATGCGCTAGCTCATTTCTTCCATAAGTTGCTAGAGGACATTACAGTCTTCCCCTTTCCATGATTTTCCATCTGCAGCCTGAATAGAATGGCACCTCACTTTGCACATATGCACAGATGGTCACATTCTCTCCTGCATCAGATCATTTTGCTCATAATTTTTAATGTCAATTTTTCTCCCCTTACCTCAAAACCTCCCAGCTTCCCAGACATATGTCTCTCTTCCCCCCTTTTTTTCTACTCTGGCCAACATAAGTGCCCTGTAAACCAAGTCATTCTGCAGTAACTTCTTGCGTGAACAGCTGTCCAGAGAAAAAAATTTCAGAATAATTGTGCTTTTTCCAAAGCTAAACACTCAAATCTTGAAGGAAATTCTTTGACTGGATTTCCAGCAATTTGTTTCTGGTTTAATGACAGGGAAACCTAGTAGTGTCTCTGTCAGATGGCAGGCATTGTTTATCCTTGTGTAGAGCTTATGCAACACTGTAGAATATGAGTTTCTCTCTGTCAAAAGGATCAATCATCCTGATTATTTCAGATTTTTTGTACTCCTGGTCTAAATGTATCAATTTCTATCTCTCCTTGCTATCATTTTATTCTGTCATTAAACATGTAATAGCCTTCATAAATTTGGAGGTGTTTATCTTTCATAAAAATAGAGATTTTGGAAATGCTATGACTCAGTGAAAACAATATTTTGTTACACTATCACAATTGCATACTTAAATGATCATAAATTCACTTGGAATTAGCATAATTATTCTATAAATGAAATAAATTCATTATAAAATAAATGCGAAAAAAGGTTTAAACTTAGCATAAAGCAGGAAATAGATCCTGGAGTAGAAATGAAAAATTCTTGGTGGTGTGTTAAACAGTAGGAGATAAAGAAATGACTGAAAAATCCAGAATGAATTAGTACAATGAATGCTGGCTGAAATCTTAACGCTATGTGAAGGATTAATGGAAACCATTCTAGCATACCAAGAACGTATTAAACACACTACTTTCCCATTAGGATTATTTGGATTTGTTTGATAAAAGCATTTGATTAAGGAGTATTTTCTTGTAAGCAGCAAATGTCAGGCAGACTGAGGCACATAGCACCCCTTTAGAAAACATCACACTTTTCCTTCTTGGTGCACATTCCCATGTATTTCATGCTGCCCTGCTGGGCTCTCTCTGTGAAGCTCTTGGTACCATCCCTGAGGGACTGTGAGTGGAGACACTGCAAAGGAAAACATGTATTTCTAATAAACAGGAAAGTGCACTGGTTTCAGGATCCATCACTGCATCTACATTTACTTTCATTACATTGCCACAAATCAGTGTTCAGCTCTAACTTCTGCCAATGTGAGACACTGGGTCTAAATTTAGTCTACATTTTCTGATATAAAATCTATCATTCTCCTCATGACTTTTAGCATTGTCAGCAATACCTCTATTGACCAAGGTGGCACTTAGCAGTCGTACACAGGTTGAGGTCTCCTGCAATAAAAGTTGTTCTCCAATATCTGCCTGAGGCAGAAAGGCAGCACTGAGGTAGATGGAAGGATAGGGAGGATCAGAATAGGGTGAGGAAAGCATAAAGATGAATATTCTCTTATGAGGAGCTGAAAACACCAGGTGTCTTTTTTTTTGCCCCACTAACTCAGCTCTCCAAGTATGGGACTTCACAGCATTGTCCTGTGAGTGACATGGGTGCTTGGCTAGCCACTCAAACACTTCTGCCATGTGGAGGCCACATGAAGCAGGTTCTACTGCCAGCTGTGCTCTGGGCATCTGCCCTGAGAGGCAAAGCTCACCCCTCCTGGGATGGGAGGCATGTCCCCCCCTAGGGCCATTTCCTCACTGGCTTGCTATCAAAGATCTCTAGCAAAGACATCCATTGTGAGGAAAAGATTTGTTGCTGTTGTTGTTGGCTTGTTTATTTATTTTTTTTTAAATAACAAAAAATAAATCAAGGTCCTCTGTTTTCAGACCACTTGCTGATGTTCATCTGCATTGCATCACTCTGAAACCAAGAGCAGCTGCACTGCTTACTGTAAGCACATCTGGAAACAGGAGCTGTGTGTTTTGCCCAGACAATCGTGAAAATAAAACTCAGAGTTTGAAGGTTTATGTTTATTTTCATTTTGTCTTACTTTGCTGCTGATTTAAGTCAAATGACTTTACAGCTTCGATATGGGTGCACATGATGTGCAAACTGGTTGCCACAGACACTGGATTGAGATGTCATCTGGCACTTTCTGAAACAGACAACTTTATGATAGAGCTAAATATTCGTTTTATTTTAGATGTTGTGAATGCAGAAAAATAAGTGAATACAAATAGTTTGGTAAAATAAGGAACGTATTTTTATCAAAGTACTTTTTGTAATAAAATGTGAGTAGAATTATAGCTCAGTTGCTTTTGAAGTGATTTTTGTATTCCACTCTTATCTTGACAAGTAAAGATTTGAATACATCTTTTTTCTTCATGTTTTGTTTTATGTTGGAGAATGTCATTGAAAAATTGGTAAATCTGAATTTTTCAAAATTCTGTCTGAGTTTTGGCAAATCCCATCTTAAATTTTGTGGAAACCCCCCCAGATCGATCAGAAGTATCAGTGCTCCTGACACTTGACTTTCTGCCTTCAGAAATGCTGCAGATTTACAGCAGGGGGAAGCCACAGTCACTCCCAGCAGTCTGCTCAGCCCACTCTTTTTTAGAGCTTCTCACCCCTCCTGTTGGATGGCTCAGCTGTTGCTTGGCTCCCATAGCTTGTGTCTTGTACTGAGGCAATGGGGAAGGAGTGCCAGCTCACCTGGTTATGTGGCACAGGTCCTCCGTGTGAGGCTCTCTCACCCAGAGAGTGGTGGAAGGGAAGGGGAGCAGAAAGCTGGAAGTGGGAGCTGCCACCACTGTCCCAAGGTAGACAGTCCTCATTTGTCAGTCAGAACACTCAATCCCAGGCAGCTGGCACGGCTATGATCTGCCTCAGGCAGCTCTAATCCAGAAGAAAAATGGTATCTGGAGGTTTTTGTCCTTGAAATTTAGTTAGTGGTAGATGATGGGGATATATTAATTGCTATCATAATGAGGACAGAACAGCTAGATGAAATGTAAGGAAGGAAAATGTGACAGTGCCTGGGGAGGAGGACTCTCCATGGCAGAAAGTAGGGTATGCTATATCCACACTTATCCTGAATGCCTCTTGCCATCCAGTAAGGCATTGCAGTATGGATCAGGCTGGAAGGGGACACTTGCTGCAGCTGAAGGGGCTGAGTGCTCTCCATACCTGCCCCTGGGCTGCTCTGCCAGGTCTGCCTGCAGTGGGAGCCCTGAGTGCCCCCCCGTGTGGGTTTGCACTTGCCAGGCGTGATTTAGTGTGGGTACAGAACTGAGTCAGATTTAATTTGCAAGTTTACTGCCAAAACTGAACCAATTTTTAAGCCAGCTGTACAGCACTGATTTAACAAGAAATGGAAACCATTCAAGGCTCTGTGAATTTGGCATAAATTAACAATTTCGGCTAAGCATTACTATGGGGTTTGGACTAATTCAAACCAAAGGCTCACAGTGAAATCCAGGAGGCTTGAATCCATGCCAAGGGAAAGGTTTGCATAGATCTCTGCAAATTGGAAGTGTCAAGGTTTCAACAGCTCTGCTTGATAAGTAAGAGGAGATTTCCCTCTGAAGTCTGTATCTCTCCTGGAATCCACAATGAATCTGTCATGGTAACATACCACACCTGATAACATATCTTCGTTAAGCAGCTTTATTTGAATGGGTTGTTAATGACATAAACAATAGCAATTAGAAGTATTGATATTATATTGACAGGCTGTGAAGCCGTTTGGTGATTCATTCTTCTAAATTAGCTTTTTTTTCCTGCTATGCACTGTGAATACTGCGATTGCTGAGAGGAAAACAAAAATAACTTAAGGGGGAAAAAAAAGGAGAACTATCTTGGGGAAGCTCTATCTGTGGCAAATATTTGTGTAAGGATTTGATCTGGGTATTGTAGTCCTTGCAAATATGTTATGGCTAAAACTGGTTTTCTGCATATATTTATGCATTCATTTCTGTGCAAGTATTTGATAGTTATAATCAGTTACTAAATGAGTTGGATAGTTGTTAGGTGAAATGGTTGTTTGCAGTTTCTCACAATGAATATTTATGATGTGCAAAAGTTTCTATCATATGGTATTGGATCTGGCCTTTAATACAGCAACTGAAACAGAGTAAACAAAGGGGGGAAAAACCCAACAAAACCCAACACAATTATGACAAGTTCAAAACAAATATTGTTCATACACTAATAGTCACGGGTACAGACAGTTGCAGGTATTTGTGTGTCAATCAGCCGCTTACCAAACATTCAAGTCATCTGCGAATTATTTTGAGATTTTTTTTTTTCTGAAAATGATGCCATAGGTACCATGAATCACGTATAAAAAACTGTTTAAATTATGAAGAGATGAACACAAATATAAAATAATAATATTATATAAATATAATATATTTTTATATTTATAATATAATATCCAGGTGGTGTTTGCATTGAAGAATTGCAGCTTTGTGTTTTGACACCAACACAGAGAGGTCAACATTTTTTTTTTAAAAAAATGAGATTTCAGAGCTGTAGACTCTCACTTTTTAAATTTAATATTTCCACTTCTTCTGCAAAGACCTTCTGTAACTACTATTGTGTGCCACTGGAAAAATACTAGTGCATAGAAGAGAGGATATGGGAAGGAGAAGAATTTATCTTCAGTGAGATTAATGGAGTACAACTCAGCACCATTTTACTGTTTTGTAACCCCAGATTTTAATACTTGATCTGTGCAACACTTACAAGTGGCTGGTTGCCTTATCTTAAATCAGAGTAATTTGTGATACTGTTTTAATATTTATTGCAGTCACATAACATTATTACCACAGTCCTATCTCCCTTTCTTATTATTTTTAGTGCTTTTACCTTCAAGGTTGTAGTGTAGCTGCTGAGCTCCCAGTAAGCTGTGAGGCACCAAGGCAGGACACCAGGAAATGCCACATCCTCTGAATCTGAGCTGGGCCTCACACCTGCATGTTAGCTTTTTTTACACTTCACAGGCATTAATCATCACAATTTAAATAGCTTAAAACTGAGTAATGAGCTCACCTGAACATCTTTGTAAGAATGTTTATCAATCATTAGAAAAATAGTCAAAAAAGTGAAGAATTAGCATGCCAGAAGCCGTGTAATAAACCCTGTAAGACTAGATATTAGGAAGATTAAGCTGTTCTTTCACTACAGCAATATATATCTATAATGAGATGCAGTTGCTTCTTGCAAATGTGCCACAGATTAATTAGTTTCAGAATACTGCAGTTTGTTCACAGTACCTTAAAGGCTCTTGAAAAATATTATGCATGATAAGGATGCAAAGTGAATATACAGGAGGGACACTGTGGAAAGCAAATAAAATGTGTTTTTTCACATTGTTGTATTCTGGGGAGACAAACTCTTTTTTATGAGTCTTCACTCAAAAACACTGATAGGATGTTTCAGATGTGACCTTCATCTGTAACTTTTGAGTTTGAATAAGATGAGGAGAATCAAGTTGGCAGGATACCTATTTCTCAAAACAAAAAAGAAAAAAAAAGACAGTGCAGTGTTTGAAGGCCCTGGAGTTAATATTGTCTTCTTTTCTCCTTCTCCTGCTTTATGTATAACTTTTTAAGTGGTTCCAATGCTTTAAACCAGATGTGCTGGGTCAGAATTATTCAACTATTGCACAGCTTCAGTTAAAGAGAACATGTGCCGTGTGTGCCTGCATAAGTAAGCTCTGTGCTGTGCCAACACTCTCTCTTTTCTGTTTGTGTATTTTCCTCCAATCCATCTCCCTCAGGAAAACAGAAGTGCATTGGACTGGATATGAAACACAGGACAAAAAAACCCCAAACCATGCATGATGAATTATGTAAAGGGGAGACTTAGTGGTGTAATATAAAGAATTTATTAGCATGATCATGAGATCCCTGCATTACTCAAGAGAAGCAAAAGCCAGAGCTAAATTATGTAGGTCATCCCAACAAGTACCAAATAAACCTTATGTAGAGACTGTCATTTGTTATGTGATACACAAAAATTGTTTATTATTGCAACTTTCTGCTTTTACTTGTATATAAAGGTTTATCTTGTAATAAGGTTTGTCTCTAGATCCACATAAGCAATGATGTAGATCCAAATAAATCATATGTCTTGATGTGAAAGAAACAGAACATTGGAATTCAAAGCCAAAGGAGACAGAAGAGCTAACCAGGAGTGAGGTGGTAAGACAATACCTAGCAGAATCACTTGCTTTTTAGCTAAGTGGATACTCTCAGAAATTTGTAACTGATCCAGAACTGAATGATCCTGTCCTGTGGGACATGTAATCCTTCTTTGATGAATAGCAACAATAATAATAATAACAATAATAATAATAACAACAACAATAATAATAATAATAACAATAATAACAATGAAATTGTTTGGTTTTTGTTTGCTCTTGTTGTTGCTTTTTTTTTTTTTTTTTTAATATAGCTGTTTTAACATGCTCAGGGTTTTTGTCCTGGAATGATTAACAAGGAGAGTGCAGGTGACATCAAAGGTGCAAAGTGAAATAATATTCTGTCTGTCATTCCTATGCATGCTTGTATTAGTGTTCAAACCCTAATTTTTGTAGGCAATCCTAAGTAACTACAAGCTCATTTTCCTTTTCCTTCAGCTGTGATATTTATTGGCCTACAAATTACTCCTATAATTTTGTTCCATTAGTTGTGCTATTGTGACAGCACCTTTGGGCTACAATAATCTCACTAATAGCTGACAGCAATGTGTACAGTGTACATGTGGACCTGAAGTGAATGCATGGCTTACATCAGAAGTGATGATATCAAAGCCTGGGAAAATCAATGGAGATAATTACATACAGTTTTTCTGATGAAGATTTTTCAGTGTTCCACTGGAATGGGTTAAAATGAGGGTCATTTGCTCCACCCTTGCCAAGGAATTGTCATAAAAGAGATGTCAGTGGCTGTGGTGGCCCAGTGGCTGCTCCAGAACTTATACAGAAGGACACCTCCTTAACTGTATTTGCACAAATGCACGTGGCTAGGGAAACAAACTGGGGGAAATTCAGTGGGGACAAATGCATAGATAAGAACTTGGAAATGGATTGCCCTGTGAGGAGAGGCTGAGGGATGAGGTCTGATTTGTCCTCAGGGACAATATTTTGGGGGTCTAACAACAGGCCCCCCAATACCCATGGGGGTTGAGAAGAGGGAGCTAGGCAGACAAGGAACATCAACTGAACCAAGCAGGAGAGGCTCAGACAGGATATAAGGAAAAGCCTTTCCCCCTCTGTGTCAGCAGGTCAATTCCTCTATCCAGGCTGAGTTATCTCAGGATAACTGACAGCACTGGCACAGGTTGCTCACAGGGGTTGTGGAGACTCCATCCTTGGAATATTCAAAAGATTTTTGGAGATGGATCTTGGCAATTGCTCTGGGAAACTCTGCTTTAGGAAAAGGTTGAACCAGATGACCTCCAGATCTCCCTTCCAATCTAAAGTATTCTGTGGTTTTCCAATCCTATGGACCTGTCTAGGGATGGAATTTTAGGAAAAAAATAATAATATTAGAGAGGCATTTATTCTTAATGTTCTAGATCATCTAACATGGCCAGATCCTTGAAAATGTCGATTTTTCTTCCAAAAATTTTGACATTTGTTCCAAAGTAACTACATTGTAAGACTAAGGTTGGTGCTTTCCACCCCTTATAATGTGCATGATGAAACTACAGTCCTGTCAGCTCTTGCTTGATAATCACAAAAAATGTGCTGCTAACTTCACTGTTCTTGAATGACTTTAAGAATTCGGTGCTTTTCTGGCAGTTACTCTATTTACTTTCAGGTCTAGACTTAGTTCTTTGAATATTGGAGCTATGGTCATGACACACTCTGATCTCAGGTATCTTGAAGCTTGCAGCACAGAATTGCTGAAGGATCAATTCCTGAGTTTCCATTAGTTGGATAGTTGCTTGGTTAACCAAAAAACCTGCTGCAAGTGCATACTTATATGCATGCACATACACCAGCTATAATTAATAAGCATTTTAGAAATCTACCTGTGTCTGATAGAATATACTAGATCCTAGCAGCAGATCTTCCAAGTGATTTCAGCTATCAAATCCAAAATCATGACTTAAACTCATTATAAACTGGTTTTGAAATTTCTCAGCTATTTTCTCGTCAGTGTTCTTTCCTATTGACATTTCTGTGTTTCAGTGAATGCTCTTGTCACAATTTGAGGACTCAATAAAATATAATGCCCCATAAGAATACAGATTATGTGATGGCAACGTTTATTCCATGAACCCAAGGGGATAATTTGACTTTCATCTCTTCTTTCACTGTCAAAATACAGAGCTACCAACAAAGGGTATGTAAAGGAGATCAGAGCAAACTGAGGAGCTGAAAGTTTGCAATTTATTAGCTTGAGCACAAAAGTACAGAAAATAACTGACTCAAGTTAGTTGGGGAAGAAGTCTTAACTTATTGCTTTAAAGCATGGGTTGCACTAGTCTAATGAGTTTTCTACCAAATGAGGCATGAAACATACTCCCAGAATATAGAGTCAGTAAAATACTCAAGCTACTGGATAATGCTATTATATGTTTTATCTTATTGGGGAGCTGCTACAAAATACATTATCTTTAAATTTACACAAACTGAAAAAATAGAAAAAAGGCCTTTTTAAAAATGAATGCTCCATTCAGATAAGTTGCTAATAAAAAGAGATCAAAACCTATTGAAATCCATAAGAAAAAATATACACCTACAGAGTTCTCAAGAACACACAAAAAAAGTTGTTTAGAAAAGGCATCAGTTCAATGTCCTATTTGCAGTCCTTGTTTAATGAGACCTATGGAAAAAGGCACACAAAAATAGCAAATAGTATTGAATCACACTGAAAATTTTGCTGAAATTGCTTAATTACAATTAAGAATTACAATATAATTAATTTAACATTAGCACTCCACTTCAAAAGTTAATCTTGATTATTTTTAAAATGCTATGTTTTGTAAATATTTAAAGAGGGAAGACTGCTTTCCTTAATAAGGAATTGTGTTATGTTGCAAATGGTATTTTTGCATGACTAAAGGATTTGGTGATTAAGATTTTTTTTAAAAGGAAAAAAACACTGTGAGTTTTTTGTTCAGCCCTATTCCTGCTTCTGTCCCTAAGGAACCTTTTGCAATTGTAAGACAATTGGATGCTTTTGAAATTAATGGAACTTCTATTACATCTCAAGAGACTGGAATTTGCTCCAATCTCCTCAGACACAAGAGTAGACTGTCTGCTCAAGTATTCCCCCTTTGACTACTCCTGAATTTCATTTTTCCATGGTTTCATTACAAACTACACCCAGAAGCTTCCTAGAATTGACTACAAGTCAGTGTATCGCATCAATTGCTGCAGTGTGATGAATTAAATCTTCATTTATCCTAAAAGCCAATAGGCAGCTCTGAATCTTTCCTGCATGGCTGAACACTGCTTTGAGCACAGGCAGAGCTCTGCCTATGTTGTCTGGGCAGGTTCACTAGTAACCTTTTGCTGTTATTTGTTGTTAAAACAGTTGTGTTTCCTCTCAATATGCCGTTTAACAGATGACTGTCCATCCACTTTCTCAAATTCCCTTTATTTGCCCAATGATACACTGACATTGACAGACTGTAAGTTTGTTTTTAATGTGTCCCAGGTTTCCTTCTAGGTACCTTTAGAAATAGAGTGCTGTTGAACTCTGTGGCCAGCTATAACATTCATTAAAAATTAATTTCCTACTTGCCTGGTATTTTCCTGATTTATGTGCTTTTGGAGGCATTTTGATGCCTTCTTGTGCATGGGTAGATTTCCAGGCTTCACATCAGTATTCTAAATTGGAGGTAGGATTGAGAGCCTGTAGTCTGGCCTTACCAATTAGTAATGTTTTTTCCTTCTGGGGGAAAAAAAAATCCTGTCTCTTTCAAAGTATGTAATCTGATTTCTGTTACATGGGTTTGCCTTAAAGGAGAACTTCATCTAGAGAGATGTTGATGCAGAAGAGCTGGGCAAGGACTAGGGATTCAGAGGGTAAGGAAACTGTTGTCTTCTAGGCCATGAGGAGAGAGGAGGTTTATTCAGATTTAATTATCAGGAGCCTGGCAAAATGTCCACTCAAGGAAAAAGGAGAGGCGAAAACATTCTCCGGAATTTTTGTGGACCTTTTAAATTAAATTTTGTCACAGTTATAATGCTGTGTATTTTGGCCACAGCTTCCAAATCAGCTACTCTGTTACTGGGAAGAGCAGTGTCCTTATTTGAAACCTAATTCTTCTAATGGTGCAGTCAAGACAAGCAGTGCCAGTGTTGTGTCTGCCTGCCCTGTGTACGTGCTTGTTTTAGCTGGTGCCCATGCTAAAGGGAAACACACACTCACTTAACACTGTTTTAAAAAATGATCAAAGTCTGATTTTTTTTGACAACACAATGTATACCTTAACATAAAACCCCGATGATTGTAATAGTTTCTATTGGCAATCTATTTTACTTTAAAATGGTCCAGAGTCAATTGCAGCACAGGCTGCCAAATACCTTTTAAAATCTTTGACATTTGTGGCATGTGGTTTTTTGCTATTGGACATTCTCTCCTGTATTTTTAGAATGAAAATGTGATTCACACATCATCTCTTGAATCTAAACCCAGTCTGCTCTTCTCTTAGGTTTGCCTCAATTAATTTGTTCTATTCATGAACTAACTGCAAAATGCTTCGTCACTGAAACAAGAGTAATACCTCACCAAACACAGGCATCCCTTAGTGCATGTTTCTTTGGTCTTCTTTTTCTGCCTTCCCTCACATAGTAATTGTAGTGATAGGTCAAGGGGGAATGATTTTAAACTGAAAGACAGTAGCTTTAGACTGGATATTAGGAAAAAATTCATCCCTGTGGGATAATGGAACAGGTTACCCTGTTGTGGCCAAGGTCAGGCTGAATGGTTCAACCAGTCTAGTGAAAAGTGTCCTTATGCAAGGCAGGGGTGTTGGAACTGATGATCTTTAAGGCCTCTTCCAACCCAAACAATCTAATGATTCTATGAATAATCCTGGTCTCCTCTAGTGTCAGAGTTTCTCTTTTTTCTGACCTGGAGATAATATAGATATGAATTCAATACGCAGATGGTCTACATGGCTCTGTGGGAAACCACACTGGAAAATGTTAGCAACTTCTTAGATACTTTAGGGCAGGGATAGAACTTGTAGGGACAAGCCAGTGCTCCCTAAGCATGATGATTTCCATGGTTTTGGTTCCAGGGTTTCAATAAAAGACCTTTACAACTGTGTATGTGTCGAAGAATTTTGTCAGAACCTCCAGTTCTGATAATACCATCATAACTGACTGCTGATATTAGCACTGCAGATTCATATTTTTAATTTATTTTGTTTAAACTACAGCTAAAAACAACTGACTGTTTCCTAGTGTGAATGAAGTCTCTTTGCTTTGGAAATCCTCAAGAAGCATCTTGTCACAGCATATCAACTCCTTGGGCATGCATGATTTTCATTTGTGAACTGTTGTTCACTGAACCTGAGGAGTACTGAAGTTTGATCTGTCTGGATTTTTTCCACCCTATGTTACTGCAGACATCATTTTTTTTCTGAGACTCAGAAAGCTATTTTCATAATTCATTTTATATTTTTTGCAAAACTTTTTCACTCTGAGCCTCCTCAAAGCCTTCTTCAGCTTTTGTCATTATTACCGGGACAAAGTTTATTGATTTTACATGCAATATACAAGGTCAGTGACCTTATGTTGTTCCTTTTATTGAAGTCTTATGATGCTCATCTCTCAACCATGAATTCTTCCTGTGCAAATGCAGAGTCTTTCAGACAGACCTCTTCTCTGTGCTGGACAAGGGGTATGGTAACAGCAGACTGTGCAGGAAATGGCCCAAAATTTTGTCTATGCTGGGGAACTGGGGCTAAATCTCTTGTTCTGCAGCTTCTTCATCTGTGTTTTCCCCCATGGAGTCACAAAAAGAGGTATCCCTGCTGTTCACCAGAACAAATTTTTCTCAGGTACAAGTGTTCAGAGAGATGAAAGGAGGTATCTCCCCATTTAACCAACTACCGGGGAATTTGACTAAGTGGGTTAAAGAACATTACCAAACATGAAGCTTCCTGATCTCTCTGTGTTGCAGCAGGACTTTTCCACTAGCCCAAATCCTAGGGGAACTATTCCAGATAGGCTCTTCTACAACTTTTTCTTTTCTTGGGAGCTGCTTCACAACAATTTAGGAAGGGCTTCATCCATTTGTCATTTGAATCCTGAGAACTATTCAAATGTGGAATACAAAATGAAAACTCTTTGTGTACTTTGTCAGTCCAGTAAAAAAATATCTCCAGTTGTGGGGAGATTATTTTTTTGAAATTAGCTCCTCCAGCAGAATTCCTTATTTTTTTCCATGCTGGTGTATTAGATGGTAGATAAGAATGGTGCACTTTTCTTGCAACAATGCTCAAGATTAGTTAAGATGGTGCTGGTACAGGTTAATAGATTTCAAACACAAAGTAACAAATTTAAAGAGCCTTCAGGCTTTTTCTGCATGAGGGTTTATAATAACACCTCTTTTTCACAAAAGCTTATTTTAAAAGATAACTTTTTTTTCTAGTCAGCAAAATGTGAATTACACTAGGTAATAACAATAATTGTAAAAAATGCTTCTTCATTTGGCACTGTTTAGCACATTCTAATGAATTGTGGTAATAAAGGCATCTTTCTTGTGCTTTATAGTATATGAAACTAATGCCTTGAAGGGACAACACAAAGGCATACAAAAGCTGGTTGCAAGCAGTATCTTCTGTAAACACTTTTAAGGTAATTACATAGAAAGCCATAAGGAATACTAATCCAAAAGATAGATACTATGTTTTCATTCTTAGGTCAAATTAAGACATGTTTAGGTTCTAAATAACTATAAGAATTTTAGAGTAACAAATTTTATTTGTTACTGGTGGAAGTAACAAATCTAATGGTACCAATCTCTCCTCCTCCAACAGAGATTTGTCTCTGAAGTCAAATGTTGTAGTTAACAGTTAATGGGAACTCAGAGAAGATGACAAAAACACAGGTTATAATATTTTTTTTACTCCTGTGCCATATATTGTAGTGGGAAATGGTAATTGGTGGGGAGTAATCAACATTTGTCTCTACAGGATGGAAGGACAGTAAAAGCATAATGGGAGAGGAGAAGCAAATGGATGGGGGCAGGATCTCACCTATTTCTGTGCTATTATTTTAACAGTAAATGCTATTACAAGGGCTACTGAAATACATCTGTAGTAAAAAATGTAAGAATACTTGAGAGAACTTGTTTGCTTATAAAGTTTTGTGCATTGCATAGTTAAAAATTACTGTAAGTATTCTGAGTGTCTCAAAGTTATTTCCAGTGGTTTTTTTAAAGATACTTGCAGTCCCAATGTATGCTCAATAGATATGCATGTTCATAATACATCATCGATAGGAAATTGCTCAATGAACAAAACAGAGTAATGGTATTCCTTCCCAAATGAGAAAACAGAAATATGGAAATATGAAATATGGAAATTGCCTTAGGGGATCAGACCATCAGTCCAATATTTTATCTAGCAGCTGTCAGTGATTGTAGATTAAATGCCCAACCTTCCCTCCACCACCAACAGTGAAACAAAATTTCAAAGAAAAGCTTGACTCTGCGTACTTTTTTTTTATAACTGCCATTACACAGAAATGACCTTAAAATACATATAATATTGGTTTTATATTCATGCCACTGTCAGGAAATCCTACAGAGGAGTTGAGAGATGATCATTTGGAGGATGATTATATTCCGTGGTGAAACAGAAGCAAGAAACTGAACAGCAGTGGATGCTGGAGGTGCCTCCCAGCTGTGGAGTGGGATGTGTGGCCTGTAGGAGAGGTAGGAGCAAGGAATGTGGGGCAAGCAGCTTGCATTACTCTCAAATTACTCCTGTATTATGATTGATTTGTTTTGAAGAAGTGTTTTGGGAAGCTGTTCTGAGGAATAACGCTTGCACAGTGACCACTTGTTCATTATCACTCTTTTAACACTGAGTTTCATACCCATGAAGACCTACAAAAATGCAGGTTACTTTGAATTAGGATGTGAAATTTGCACTACAGGTATATTATTCATCTTCAGAGAAGTCCCTGGCAACTCTGAAGTATATTTCTATATATTAATAAACAGCAAAGAAGTAGAACTAATTGAGCATCACACTTTCCTGAGTTTGAACATTTAATCTTTTCCTTAACTCAAGGTCATTTCCATTACTGGAATTTTAATTTAATGAGCACTTGCCTCTGTCCCACCAAAACCTCTATATTTTGTATTTGAATCATCAGGAGGCCCAGTGGTGATTTGATACATTTGGCAAAGAATATTGATGTGGATTTCTTACTGCAACAACATGCATGTGTATAAAGTTCAGCAACATGAGTTCTTTGTCTCTGAACATTGTACAATCAATATTCTATTACTGCAGTGTGAGCTCTGCTGCATTGTACCTAAATTAGTGCATAAGATTCAAGAATGCACTGATGGAAAGAATTCTAATTTCTGGATATAAAATGTGTGTAAGCTGTTTGTTTTAGCTGTAACAGCTCTGTTCCCAGATCTGTTGCTTCAGGTACTATTTATGCAATTTAATTCAACAGGAATTTTGGAAGTTTTAAATTATTTTCCTCATGATTTTCTCCTGTAATGATTTCAAAGACACATCATACACTTTTTGATGATTTTGTTCACATTTTTTCTGTTTGTTTAGCTTTGTGTGATGAAGATGTCTGTGGCATCAGGACATCCATTATGCAGGCTTTGTTACAGACTGAAACTCTGCTATGATAAAAAAATCAAACAAATTCAAACCAGGAGGTTTGAAGACAAGAGGGATAAACTGCTCCCCAAGAAAAAGGGAAAGGTGAAAAGCTCAAAGACTGGGGATTATTTAGGCAGCAGGCACTGCTGAATATTGCTACCACTGACAAGCCAGGGTGGGCTTTCTATAAATACAACCTTGGCAGCTGCCTGCAGGAGCAGAGTGCTGAAGGCAGCAACTTCTGTCCTTGTTTCTTTCCTTCCTTTACAAGACTTCAGCTGATGTCATTGCTGGCACTGCTGGGATGGTGAGAGGGAGAGGTTCCTGCAGATTGCCCTGCTACATCACTCCTTTCACTGCCTCGCTTCCAACAGGAGCCATGGCTGCCCAGACCCCCAGGGAGACATACAAGGGGGCACCCACCTGAAAAAGTGGAGGGGGAGGTAGATGTACAACTATTAGTGGGAGCAGGAGGGAAGCTTCTGTGGGAGAAGGAAGATGGACAGTCATTTAGACATGACTGGATTTCAGTGTCTAGGTAAGTTCCTCCTGGGCAAGGAAGAGGAAGGTCTATTGAAGTGAAGTGGGAAGGGCAGAGAGAGAGAGAGAAAGAAAAGTCTACACCTGCAGCCCCTGGGACTTGCCACAGTTATCATGACCTGTTTTTTCCAGAGTCTCTAGAGTCTCTTATCTATGCAACTCATTCTGCCCAACTAATTCTGCTACTATTGTTGAATTGAATTTTCACTTTCTTTTGTCACTTTCTTTGGAGGATGGGAGTCAAACTTGGACACGCAACCTTCAAGTTCTGATTTTATTCAGCACCTCATCTGTGGAGGAGTTTCATTGCTGTCTTTAAATGGATGCAGGTTGATCTGCTTAAGTCTCTCCTCTCCCTCAAATCCTGAGACAAAATGCAAGGAAATTTGTGGGCTTTTTCATTTCTTGGTTTTGTTTATTTTTTATAAGGAAATCAGGACATGTCTGTCCCTCAGTTTCAAAGTGTCAAAGCACTACATCTTGTTCAGTGTAGTGGTTCAGTACTCGAGTGGAGTTCCCTCCTATAACCAGACCTCATAGAGAGAGGTGAAGAAGGATTACGTCACTGCTATTTAGGGGATGCTGTTTAGATGCATCAATGCTGCTCTCTGAATACCAGAGTGGTATTGGTGAAGGCTGTCCTGGCACTGCAATTTTAGGCTGTGCTGGAAGGATTCACTGATGACAGAACCCATAAGTTGCAAGGCTGAGTACCTTGAAAGGCCACAGAGTCCAATCACATGCCCAAAGGCAGGGTCAGCCACAGCTGTACAGTTCCCAGCTGGAGCTCTTCCAACTAATGCATAAAGCCTCCAATGGAAAGATATGATATTGTCCTCCTTATTTCTGTACTTGTATTCTTCTGTACTACCACATCTTAAAAAAGAATTTATCCATGCTGACAGTGGGTGGTCATGCTTCTAGATCACGTTTAGCTTTAGTTTTTACATGCTGCTTGCCTTTCTTTGCGACTTCATGACATCACTCAGGCAAGTTCAGACGGTAATTCATAATGCCAAATCCTTTTCTCCATGTTGACTGCTGCAGTGGTTATTGTACACTCTCTATTTATGCAGTGGATTATTCCTACTTAAGCTCAGACCTTTATTATTTGTCCTGACTACAGCGCATCTTTTTTTCTTCATGGCTATATTTTGTATTAGGTAAAAGGCTTTAGATTAGAATTCTAATCCCATCCCCTGGTGTTTGCAACCCTTCCTGCAGAATGCCCAGCATGTACTCCTTGATTCAAACCATTGGTGCAAGCAGCAAGTTGTGCAAGCATAAGACCCAGGGCAGACTCATGTCTGTGGTGTGGTAGTGCAGCTTATAATCTGCACATGCTTGTGAAAGTCACTCAAGGCAGTGCCCAAAGCTGTACTGAAATCAAAGTATTTCAAAGGTAGTGCTTGTTCCCTCTCTGTGAGATCCATTACTTCATCACAGCTGGAGATGAGATTTCCTTGCTTTGGTTTGTTCTTGATCGCTACTTATTTCATTGCCATTTTCTAGGGGCTTTCACATTAACTATTTTCTTCAGGTTTTATCCTAAGAAGGAAGAATGCCAGCATTACATTTGCATTATTTCCTGGAATATCTCTCCATCCTTCATTAACTCTCAGTGACAACTGCCAATGGTTCTGAGCTACTTGTTTATTACACAAGAGTGAAACTCATTTGGCCAAACTAATGTGAAAGCATACAATTTATAAAAGTATTTTCTAGTCTGGTCTTCCCCTGCTGCAACTGACTTCTTATTCCTTTCTCACTAACTTCCTCACTTATTCCTTTCGTTATACTAACTGCCTGTATGGGAGTGGCATTTTTTTCTCTGTTGTCACTATTGGACTATAAGTGCCTAAGAGCTACAGAGCAGGAAACCTTTCCTTGGTTTTCCATTTCAATATGCATGTTTTCTCTGGCTTGTGATATCTAATTTTCAGCCATGGTCTTTGCACTCTTTTCCTTTTGTCTGTGTAAGTTCTTTCAAACTGTGTTGTATCAGTTCTGCCTAATTTACAGTTTCCATGTGGTTTGGTCTCTAGATCACTGAAGGATTGATCATTTATCCACCTATGCTTTTTTGGTTTATTCTATTTTCTGCAGTAAGTTTTCTTTTCTTTAAGGAGTTACAGATTTATTGGATCTTAGCTACCAGTTTTCAGAATTTCTTAAAATTTTCCCTGTTTAAGTTTGTTGTCCTTTATTAGTTGGATAGTTATGCTTATCTAATTGTCACCCAATTTGTATTTCAAATGCAAGGTAACATCTACTGCTCTTTTCTCCTGTGCATATGTGTATAAGGTGTACTTAGAATCATTGAATTGTTTGGGTTGGAAGGCACCTTTAAAGCTCATCTAGTCCAATGTGTCTTCCAGTCAGCAGAGACACCTTCAACTAGATCAGGTTGCTCAGAGTTTCATCCAACCTGGTCTTCTATCATGAAATATTTTTTAAATTCTGATTATTTTTCTTTTTCAGGTAACACATAATTACTAATAGTTAAAAAGCCAGGAGAAGTATTAAAAGTTTTTTCAGCACTTGTTTAATATCTCTCTGAATAAGTTGATTTCACTCCTCCTGTGCTCATGCTGCAGATAATGCCTTTCTACCATACCATCATTTATTTATCAATTCACTCATTTCACAGAATTACTGGGTGAGAAAAAAATACCTATTTGCAATCTAATCAAGCAAACAAATATAATTATAGCTATCTGGTGTTTTCTTACTTGCAGTTGTCTTATCTGTCTTTGCCTTGATTGTTTTCTTGTTTGTTAATCATAAATTCAGAGAAGTGAAATTGTTTTCTTGTTTGCTAATCTTAAATTCAGAAAAAGGTTGGAATCCCCTCTTCCCAACATGTACTAGAATAAATGCTTGAAACAAACAAACAAAAATTAGGAAGATCAAGCCAAAAACCTTATAGTTATTAGCTGGGCACTATCTTTATATTATATATCTGCATTATCTGCCACAGGGCACAGGCACTGGCTGATCTGTAAGGGCCACTACAGTGAAGCCGATCGTTTAATGTAGGTTTAAAACTATGGTCAATGAGCAGGCTGATAGTTTTTCAAAATGCTTCCCAGGAACCCTATAGCTACTTCTAATGTATTTAATCACACAGAGGACTGTTCTCAGTATCTCACAGCATGGTGCTTCTTATAATTAATCTTCTGCTCCATAATGAGTTCGTTCTGCTCAAAGTGTCTATGTGGACAAGTCCCAAGTGTGTGCCATCCTCCAAATCATGTCTGTGTATTACCTAGGAGAGTAGTGACTGGCTTGTAACAGAGTGATGCCAAAGGCACTCAAATACTTAAAAAAATGGGTATATGGTCAGTGAAACTAATTTTATACCCACTGGTTCTTCACATGTACAAATCCAAGAAAAGGTACCTCATCAAGATGCTATTAGTTATTCAATGATATCCTTGCTGAATAGGAAAGCTGCTTTCATTGCTATGTATGAAAACTTAATTTTGAATAGCTTTTAAAGCTCCAGTTTTCCAAAAGTTTTACCTAACAGGTAATGATTTTATTGATTATTTTCCTAAATGACTGAAAAATTTAATGACAAGTCTCTATTTTTGTAATAAAATTCAACAGTGAAACTTGTTTGTTTCATCACATTGAACAAATAAGTGTTCAAAGTACAATTTATGTTTAGAACAACATCTGAATATCAAGAGAAAACTAGGGAGAGCTGTCAGCTTCTTCTCAGAAAATGCTTTAAATGAGAATAGGCAAAACATGAAAAAATATGTGATTCTGCGTATGCAGGGCAGTGAAACAAAACATGACTTATTAAATTTCGGATTTTTAGCTCTTTAACCTCAGTGATTCAACTCCCAGATTTTGAAGATAAAACTTATGTGTACAATTAAATGAACATACATTGTATTTTCCAGAATTTTTTTTACATACTTATTTAGAATTCGTATCTTTAGTTTGGAAAAAAAGTACATTTTTGCCATGATGCCACTAGGAAGGACAATTTTTTGGTTGCAGGAGTTCCTAGAAGATATGAACTAACACTATACATTGCCTGGTGTAGTTTTCTGCTCTTAGCAGCTATTTTGATTATGTGGGACTTTGTTAAAAGTCTAGCAATATTGATGGAAACGAGCGCAAGCCTAAAATGAAACACCAGCTATTACAACGTGTAGGGAAAGAAAACAAAGACATTTTAATTAGAAAAGAAAGGACTAGTCAGTCAAGGCAGGAGAGATGTAAGTTTCTAAAACATAACAAGTAGCAGAAGCACAGTAGTTTTGCAGAAGAAATTGTTATACAAGCACTTGTCTTAGGGAAGAAAAGCTGATGTTGCTATTAGGGAATAGATCATGTATATTATTGGTTAGCAGACATCTGAACTTTTATACTATTGGCTATCCAGGCTCATGCTATTCTAACTTAGTAGTGAAAATATTATAAAAGTTACGTACACTTTTAATGAATGTTTCTGGTTATACCACATCTGTGGACCGTGACTCATACATTGCAAAAACAACTTCTTTCCCTGCTTTGGCTCTTTCTCTTGTGATTTATCAAGGTAACCCACTAGAGTAGATAAAAAAAGTTTGCTTCTGTTTGGTCCTGTTCAGCTTTTTCTCCTACCAGTGTGACATGGGAACCTGCCTTGTTCTGCTAGTGACGTTAACCTTGATTACCTGCTCTCATGCACCCCCCTGGATGAGGACCCCTGTGCACAGTGTGTTGCTCTGGGTACTTAAAGAAGAAAACCCAGGCTGTGGTTTCATTTTTCCAATGACATATTCTCCTTTGTCTGTGACTGTGAGTCTTGTTTTTGTCACCTGTTTATGCTTGGGGTGTTATGAATTATGATTGGTTGCTAAGGGTAAAGTTACTTGATTGAGCCAGTTTGGAGGTTCACTGATGCCTCCAGGGCAGTTTGACCCTGTCACTCTCTGTCCCATTTCCCTCCCATTTTACCTAAAGTTCTTTGCTTTGCAACCCTGACCTCCCTGTTAAGCTGACTATGTGCATCCTATGATCTTGTTCCAAGCCAAGGCAAACTTCCTCAACTAGAAGAAAACCAATCTACAGAGATAAAGCATGTATTTTCTGCTGTGTTAGTGAGTTGGTTATTGCTTTTTGAAGGTGTGCTCTGGAGGTAGAATGGTGGGGGCAGGAAAAAATTATGTTAGCAGGAATATGTGTTTTCATGGGGACTTGGACTTGCTTTCTGATGATGGAAAATATCATTTGCATCACATAACCCCAAACTCAGAACCGAGTGAACTCAGCCACACACACAATTTACGTAAGGGTAAGACATTATAGTGCACCTGCTGAATAATAGTAAGCTACAATAAATTCAGCCGTGGATGAGACTTCTGTACTAGCTCCAGTTATTTTAATAATAACTCTCTGATAAACACAACACTTGAACTTTAGTTAAATTCCCTTGTTCAGTAGGTTTTTTGGAGTTGTAGCCTTCAGTCAGCAGAAAAATCAATGGATGAATTCCATTCTGTGTAATTCTGCTAACAGCCTTGTGCTATAACTAAAAAGCCCCTTGTGCTTAGGCAGGTAAAATTTGCCACTGGAGACATTAGCATTGTTCTATTGATTAGAGAGAGACCTTTGACTTTCCCATCTAGAGCACTGAAGGAAGGGCAAACTGGGTGCCTAAGGCTGGATGATTGGAGCCTACTCACTGAGCATTCAAATAAAGATAGTTCACAGAATGGAGGAAGGCTGACTTTGGGAAGGCATCTTGAGACTGCTCAGTCCAAAATTGCTGCTCAGGGCAGGGTCACCCAGAACAGGTCAGGGCTGTGTGTACTCAGACTTTGAATATTTCCAAGGATTGTGCCTCTATGACCCCTCTGGATAATCTGGTTCAATTACTCTTACAATTAAGCAGTTTTTCTTGTTTTTAAGAATAAATAGACTTTTAAATAAACTTTCTTGTCTTTCATTCTGTACCCACTGACCCATGTCTTTTTATGGGGCACTGCTGAAAAGGGGCTCTGTTTCCTTCACTTCTCCCCATCAGGTATTTACAGACTTAATTCATAAGATCCTTCTGAGCCTTCTCTTCTCCAGCCTAAACAATCCCAGTTCTCTCAGTCTCTCCTTGTATTACAGGTGCTCCAGTCACTTTTGCTGCCCTTCACTGGACTCACTCCAGTATGTCCATGTCTCGCGCTGTGAAGCCCAGAACAGGACCCAGCACTCCAGATGTGTCTCACAGTGTTGAGTAGAGGGGAAGGGTCACATCTCTCAATCATCTGGTGGTGCTCTTCCTCATGCAGCTTTATAAGGATGTTGGCCTTTTTTGTTGTAAGGGCACTTCGCTACCTCTTGCTCAGCTTGTTCACCAAGACCTGAAGGTCCTTCTCTGCAAAGCTGTTTTCCAGTCAGTTGGTCCCTTGCATGTACAGGTGCACACAGTCCAGGCAGTTATCATCCATAAACTCCAGGGTTTTCTGTCTTCTCTACCATCTCTCCAGCAGATGCTGGGCTGGTTCAAGTACCCTAAGAGCACAAAGGCCTGTAAGAGTGAGATTTCTTCTAATATCCTGAAGAAGACATCATCTTCTAATTCTTTTTGGTTAGGTGGTTTGTAGCACAACATAAACAAATCAGTTTAGAAAATAATTTAAACCCAGGTAATCTCATTGTGGCATGGAAATATCTTAGATGTGTCCAGAAAGAATCATCCTCTTGCTAATCATCAAAAAAATAAAAAATAAACCTGAAGAATGAAATATGAATAACAATATTGGGTAAGAGTCTTCTAAGAAATGACCTGTTTTGTTTGGGAACTGCATTGATGCTTCAATCTATTAACAACTGTTCAGTTAGCTCAGCAAAACAAAAGACTGAATCTGTGGAGAAACTGTGTGTAAACTCTACTTGTCCTTGAATTTTTTCTCATTTAAATATTTTGTGTATGGACATCAGTCTACAGAGGACAATGCAAACACAAATGCAATGCATAAGCATCATGGTGTAACAGAAATGAAAGGCAGGGACCTAGGATTAAAACTGTCAAATCTGATAGAAGACGGTAAGCAATATAACACAGGACAGTAAGATCAGGAGGATGAAAGGTAAATAGGTGGGATGGGTTAATGAGGCAAGGCTTTGTAATTGAACAACTAAAATATGGCAATAGATAGAAGAAAGCAGGACAACAGTGAGTCAGAAATCCTAGGAGCGAGGTTTTTAATTCTTCACTGTGGCACGAATAATCCCTGACAGATGTTGCTTTGAGATTCATGTGGGTATAAAAATTTTTGTTGTAATTGCTTGGTTTGTGTGGCTTTCTTCTATCTTACTTTCAGAACAGCAATATTATGTCAAACTGGGAGCTCAGTGCCATGACAGATTGGCTGGGACAGACCTAATTGCACTGATTTAAAACACCAGTGTTGCCAAGCCTTTCACTCGGAGAATGGTTTTTCACCCATCTGAGACAAAGAACCACCAAATGTAGGTAAAAGCAGTTGTCCTGTGTCTGACTAGAGGTCTGACTGTCTCCACATCTTGCTCTCATCAGCAGCCAAATGACAGGATGGATGTGTGATAGTACCTGACTGTCACTATTTGCATCCCAGGAAGGACAAGTTTGCACTGGTCAAGCTCAGTTGCAGCCAGGAGGGAAAGCACTGGGCTCCTTCGTGCCCTTCCATGGGCAGGGACATGTCAAGGAGGAGCAAGAAATGCAGTGGAATAGGTTGTTTAAAGTACATGAGCTTTAATTTAAAAATAATGATTCCAAATAAGTCTCCCTAAGGAAGGCAGATCATGAAAGAAGATATTACTGTGAAAGAACTACTATGAGTGACATCCTGTAACCACAAAAGTCAGTGATTAATGGCAATCTCTTTACCTAAATAATCTATAAATAGCACATGTTAGTGAATGGTTAACAACTTGGTTCTGAAAACAGCCAAGGAAAGATTTTAAGTTCTTAATTTTTTCCATATAATTCAAGGAAACTGGTTTTCTTAGGTGTGCAAATTTGTGAGATTGCAACAGTTTACTACATGGGGTGTGGGTTAAAATAGAAGAACTGGGCCTTTTATATTTGCATCTATCTCTGTCATGGATGTGTAGGAGAACTGTGTGTCTCTAAAGTTAAAAGTGGTGTGAATATCACAATACTGTGCAACAATGGAGTTGAGTAGGGTTCCAGACAAGCTTGCAGGTATTTATTTTGGTAAAACTTACATGTCAAACACATTGACAGTTCATTTTGGAAAAACATTTAAAAAATATGAATATGTTCCAGCCACCAAAGTGGATCCAAATTCTTGTGAACTTCTGTTTCCAAAAGTGGTGAGCATACCATTAGGATCAGCTTTTCCTTTATTTTGGCTCTGATCTTGTATATTTTTCCAACACCAGAAAATACTGGAAATCAAATGGAAATTGAAAGTTGTAGGCAGGAGCTTTTTGAATAGTAGAACTGAAACACAAATCTCTTTCTCAGTTTTGAATGAAAACTTTAGCTTGGCATTTTGTGTGCTCTCAGTTTCTAGCTCCCTTTCCTATGCTGTCACATTGTATTGCTGTCATTTTGAAATTAGGGAAGATTTTTAAGTAGTTTGTGGGTTTTTGGGCTGGGAATTATTTTCTTACATGGTGAGAAAAATTGAGAAGAACTGAGGAGGTGGAGGGTGGAAGCACTATTTCTGATAGCAATTAGAAAGGGATATTAGTATATATGGTAAAATTCTCTAGAAAAGAAATTATAAAAAACAATGTATGGTAATGATTTTCATGGTCATTATATGCTTATTCAGAAATAACCAATAACTGATTATGCAAGTCCTTTATTTCTGTTTAGATAATACTTCTCAGTGAAAGTACGGGGAATGACATAATTTAGAAGAATAAGTAGCTTCTTGTGATTTAGACATGGTATCAAGTCCCTCCATGGTGCCTGCTTCAGGAAAACTCAGGTGCCAGAGGACTTAGGATTTGAACATGAAGCAGAAGGACATTCTGGTCTGTAATTTTGTGACAGTGTTTCACAGCAGGCCCTTGTGCCTACAGGGTCATGCCCAGAGCAGACACCCACATGGTCAGCTCAGTTGCCTTGGCATTGCCCAACCAGTTAATAAGTTTTAACCTTGTTTTTGTGTATGCAAACTAGGGACACCTGTAACATTACCAGATTCTTCTCCAGGATAAACTTACAGCATGGCATGTAAAAACCTGAGCTGTGCTATCTGTGCCTTGGTGTCTGCATGATTATAGCACTATCCTTGAATTTAGAGACTATGGATACAGGAAAAATGGCAGAGGCTGTGTGTTAACATAAGTAAATAATGATTGCAGATACAACTCATGTACATGGCACAAAGGCTAAACATTTCCTAAAAGTAAGGATCAGCTGAACTATTTTCTTTGCCCTTTCTTTGGCAAATAAATAACAACTTCTTTGATCTGTGATTTCTAAATGAAGTCTTACCCAACACAGGTGAAAGGTTTGCTTTTATGATACTGACAAAATATACTAATATAGGCACAGATTTATCAGCAAATGGAGATTTCTTATACTGCTTATAGCAATCCCCTGAAGAAAATAACGCTGGCAGTCTACCCTCTACACATGTTTTGATTACTATAATTAAGCCTGTGCTTGGATTTTTTGGCATAGGAATGAGCACAAAATAACGCAGCTTTAGCTGATAATCTATACTGACATTTAAGTTTTGCCTTGGAGGAAAGTGCCTCCTTGCCCTCCCACCTTGACTTCTTAATCTGAATTTCTTACAAATGCAGGGAGAGCTTCCACTGTTTTCTTACCTCTTTATTATTAGTGATGGGAGTTGAATTTTCTCATTTTAACCTTCAGCCAATGAGAAGAGAACATAAGTTGTGTCTATAGGAAAAGGGACAGAAAGGAGGCATAATGTTGCCTTATTCCTTTGTGTTATCAATCCTAACATTTTCTCTCTTCCAACTGCTTATATCAGCTCTGATCAGGAGCAGAAACAAGATTATTTCAATGTTTTTGAAGCAGGAGTAGAGGAGGTATATTTAGAGCAGAAATATTTCAAGATAAAGAAAAAGGAGCTTAAAGATACTTACTTTAACCTGTCAGTAACTTTTATTTGAGAAAATAACTTCTCAGCTTTTGTTTCCAGGTTTATATTTAGCTCAAGATACACCTATTGCTTTGAAATGAACTAGTAATTTATTTTTCAAATAGTGTTTGTTATAGCACTTCTAGGATTTCACAATAAGGATGTTAGAGAAAGGAGAAGGACTTCATCTAGCAAAATCAGGACATCATGTTCTCATGTCCTTTAAGATCAAACATAGATTAGTCTCCTGCATTTGCTTCACCCTTCTATGTAAATATGTAAAAACACAGACTGGATTATTAAGTTTACCTTGTTCAGTCACTCTGGTGACACTGATCCATATGTCAACTTCCTAGAGACCAGTAAAATATAAGATTAGTAGGGAAATAAAATTCAAGGGTCAGCACTTTGATAAACAACCAAAGCTGAAGGAAGTCCATTGAGGTGAAATTGCTTAAAACAGACATGTCAAGTAGCCATTTAAATTTCAGGTCTTGGCTTTATAAAGCAAATAGGCAGAGAGGGAAAATGAGCCAGGCATTGCACCCCTAATACATATATTCCAGAGAATGAGAAGACCATTTATGAGACTTTTCCTGAAGTTTCCATCTGCTATGATGCCTCTTTGTCCTTCAGCTGACATTTTGCATCTGGGCTTTTTAATCACTTGGGCAACACCTCACACAAGACAGGTTTATCTCCTATCCTTATTGATAGTCCTCTCAAAAGTATTATTGTACTGCTACTGCATTAAAGAGAAGTGAGATTGCATTCCTCTAAGAGAAACAGGGCTTTTTGCTCATGCATAGCCTTCTGCAGAAGTGGAAGGAGCTGCAGGGATAATGCCCATGACTGCAACAGCTGTGGGAGCAATTAGAGTGGTAGATACGTCCTTGAAATTAAGGGGAGCCACAGGGCTTGTGAGAAACAAAAAAGCAATCAGACACCCTGGCTGGGATTATGCTTAGCAGCTGTGTGTTTCACTTCGCTCCTGCTTGCTTACCTTGCGTGAGTTGCTTTCCTCTTGACTACCTGAATAAAGTGCTTCGCTCGCTGAGTAGTTTTAACTTTAAATACATAGTGAATAAAAAGATTTTGGAGAACTGTGTGGATTTTGATCTTTGAGAGCAGCTTCTGTTTGAAACACAGGAGCACAGACAGAAGCGGCTCTTGTCAGTGGCATGAGTCTTCTGGAATTCCTGCTGGTTTAAAAGGAATTGGGGATCATAGGAGGCAAAGAGGAAAGAAATCTGGTCTTCTTTCTGGAGCTATACATCTCTGATTCCCTTTGATCTTTTGCTCAGCATTTCATTAAATCTTTTTGTGTATACTAGTCTACCTAATCAGAGGCAACTTGCAATACCTCTGTCTGAAGTTTTATGGTTCAGTCTGCCTTTGGAATCTTGCAGACCAGAACACAAGGGCTTGGTGGTATTAGCATTCATAACCAAGGAGCTATTAAAGGTCAGTTTCCTGTTTTTTTCTTTTTTAAAGATTTTCTGAGACAGTTCTCGAGGTACAATAAATTCTGTATTGGTTCATTGCAGTGAAGTAACACTGTAAAATAGTCTCTCAGCATTAATATTACCTTTGTGGTTACAGTGGGAAAGTACCTTATTCTCATTTCTCAAGACTGATGTCAGCAGAGTGTTTCAGTTAGAGATATACTTTAAGCATAATCTCCAACCCAGATAACCTAAATCTGAACATCTCCCAAATGTCAAGATGCTTAATCCTACTGTGACTTTCACAGTGAGTCTCCTTTCCGTAATGAGTCAGACACTTGGTTTAAAGATAGTCCCATATGTAAAAGTCCCAGATCTAACTTCCTGCCTTGCTATTATTTCCGCAAATTTAAAGCTCTGATAACTGAGAGTTAGGCTGCACCTATGCTGCTGAATTAAATGATGTCACAGCATTCCAAGGCATTTGTTGAAATAGACCCTGGCGCTCTTTTCAGCCAGAATAACTAGTGTTTTCTTAAAGACTTTCCAGGTTAAGTGTGGGGCTTAGCAAATGCTGTGTACAGTCTTTACAGTCTTTACAAAGACTGTACTTGCTGTGGCAGTTCGGATGACCTGGTTTTCAAGGCTACGAGAACTCAGTAGAAGACTCACGGCAACATGTGTCAGCTGACCTCAGAGCCAGAAAACAGGCCCTGGCACATTTCCTTTACTAGTGTAGATATAGATATGGCCTCAGGACTTTCAACTTTGGCTCTGTGATTTGTTAGGAAATGTTTCCCTTTGGATAAGACCATAAGATGAGTCACTTTATCTGACTATGACTTGCAACTGGATAGAAGCTAAAGATCTCATGATAGTTTTAAATAAAAAACCAAGAAGAGGTCACATATACAAGGTTATATTTTCTGTCTTGGTTGGTAGTATTTGAAATGCAAACTTTTACTTAACTGTAATAATGTTGCTGTTTGGTTTTCTATATCTGTGTGATTTGCCCTATTGGAGGTATGGCAAGCTAGTGGAAAATTTTATTTGATTCTCTTGCATTCAATTCTGTGCACCCTGTACTTTGTTTTCACAGGTTCTTTAATTACAAAATTAATATAATCATTTTGGTGAAGGATTTTACGAAAGATCTGTTCTTAATACTCAGTACTCACTGACATCAAGCAAGAGATGAAGACAGTTTCTCTCTCATAAAAAGATACCATTGAAACACTGGGACTGATGTGTATCTGTACCTCTGAGGGATCACAGGGCCAAGCAGAGAGTTTTGCTATTTACAGTGATGAATTGAGGCAGTCAAACTGAAATTCACACTCGGTATTCCACTGCAAATTCGAGCTGTTTAATGTTATATCGTGGGTAGTTGAAGGACCATGTCAATCCCAGCCACCTGGGGTAGCTCAGGACCATTTTCCTGAGGGGTTTGACCCTGTTGCTGGAAGCTGATGAGAAATGTATTGGAATGGAGAGAGAATGACACTTTGGTCTAGTTTGCTCCACAGTGGAGGGAGAGCTGTGGCAAGTTGATGTGAGTTCAGGGTGTGACTCCTGTCTAGGAGAATCTTAGGTAATCATATTACAGTGCCCCCTTCTCCTCAGCTGCAGCACTGTCAATCTGAAATTTCAGCACACTTATTCTAGGAGAGAAAAAAATAGTCCACAGCAAACAGAAAAGCTTTGAGTCATGTAGCCCATTGCCCTGTCAATGCAAGATTATAGCTCTTGAACATATTTACTGGCTCAAGTCAACAGACTTCTACTCCTTCCTTTTGGGGAGTTTTCCGTTGTTTCCATTTCATTTGATGTTTAATAAAATACTAGCTTAATTTTCTTATTTGCCTTTGTGTGTTCCTCCATAACTCTTCCTGTGCCGTGCCTTCCAAAAGACACAAGAGAGAGACAATGGATCCCAAACCAGCTACAGCTCAGATCTGGGCTCAGTACAAGAACCAGATTTCACAGGTTAGTTTGAAGTGCTGGGATATAATTATGTCCTATTTGCATCATCATTCAGCTTGACAACAGCACATAGCTAACTCTTCCTCATCTAATTTTTCTCAGTTCCTTACTATGTACATTGAGAAGACAGAACACAGAGGATGTTAGATTGCTCAAGCATGATTGATGATTGGTGGTACTTTAACTAGGCTTCGCTTATAGGTAAAGAAAAAAACATTGGTTTAAAACATAAGATTAATGGAAACATTTACAGAAGTTTTCAACAATGGATTCCACACATTCTCCCTTTTGTTCTGCAAGTCTTCCTTCTCCTTTTAAGTGCATAACTTCTGAAAGACAAGAAAATAATAAACAAGCCTTACCTCATTTACCAAGGTAAGCAGGAAGTTTTCAGAGAAATTTTCAGTTTAAACTGATATGCAAGCATAGAGGAAAGGCAGAGGTCTGCACTGTGGGTCAGCAAGTCATCCACCTTGAACATCAAGGCAGCCTCACACTGAGGGTTGCCAACCCCACTGAAGAGTTTGGAGTTTAGTTTTCACCAGCAGCCTCATGACAGAAGACAGGACTTGAACAATCAAAGCACTTAACATTTTTGCTTTTAGAGAAATATGTGACGTTTAAGTGTTGTGCTTAATTTTGTTTGGTCTATTTTACAATATTTACAGACTACCAGTGGCAAGCCAGGGGTGTTCCATGTTGAGCTGTGTGCTGATAAAAGCATGGTAATGAGCTGTGGGTATTTCAGGTTTTTTTATATTGTGTTTTTTTAAATACCCAACAGGACTCTCTGTAAGTCACTCATGTAGTAAATGTTAAGTGCCCATTTTGAAAAAGAATTATCAATGGGCATCAAGTCTCTGGGTGTTGGCACACATGATGATCTCACCTCCTTATTTTTATCTCACCTCTCTATTCTTAGACACTTACAGATGAAGGATTTGCTACCATGCATGCCACTGTGGAAGGAGTCCTTAGCCAAGTTTGTGATTGCAGTGTTGTATCCTTGCTGCCTTTCTGTAGGCTTGTCTGCACATCTGAAAATATGTTTGTTTGTTGTTTGCTTGTTTTTTTAACTTGCACTGAAGTTATGTTAAGGTAAAAATCCAGCATAAACCAGGCCCTTTATTTTCATATCCAGGACAAGCATGTAAGCTTACTATTATACCTCAGTGAGTTCCTCACATTCTGTTTCCAGCTAGGTTCCAGGCACCTGCAATTCCTTGATTCTGAAATACTGTGATACTTGACCAGAATCCTTCATCATACAGAGTCATCCTCATTTAACAATAGAGAAAAGTAATAGAGAAAGGTATTTGAGACAGCCATGTGAATATTTTGTCTAACCTAATCTCATGCTTCACTGCAAGCAAAGCTAGATAAGCTTCCCTTCATGCACCAGAGCAGAACCTGCTGCCAGCTGCCGAGAAAAGGTGTCTGTACAGGTGTGAGAGCCTGACTGACTCTTGTGGGTATCTTTGAAAGACTCTGTGTCCTTCCATCCTTTGTCCTCCAACAGTGTTTCTAAATACTGCCTTGTTCAATTTACCCATGTGTTGGTTCCTCTTGCAAAATTGATTTTGGTGGTGCTAGGTCCTAAATTAACTGTGTGAAATGTCTCCCTGTTTTTACATTTGGATCTGCTACATAATACCTATGTCCAGCCCATGTGCAGCTCTGCAAACCACATGGTTAGTGATTAATAGGTGTCTTCCCCAGGCATTTCTTCTTCATCTCTGGTTGAATTGTCTCCCACTGCTGAAGCTTTCAGGTTACAGAGGGAGGTTAGACATTCAGGAATGTCCAAGGTGAGGTACAAAGCACTGATTTCAGTTTTGAACCACACACAGTTTGCAGAACCCCCCCCTAAAGCATTTGATGAACAATACATTGCCAAGGTAGATGGTTCTGGGCTCCATTAATCTCATTTTGTGAAGTCAGATGCTGAGGGTCTCCCCTAGATCATGCCACCAGGTCAAAAGAGAGAGCAATTGCTTCATCATTTCATCTGTTTTTTGTTTTTCCTCTTCTTCACTGACATAAATTGATGATCTCTGGCAAAAAAGGTAATAGCATCAGACAGTGATAGTATCATCTGACGCTCCCAAATATTTTGATTATCTGACAGAAGTCTAAAGTGCAGCTCTATGCTGAAAAATGATTCTGGAAATGGCATTGTGAGGTTTCGTGCCTATCATTGCCAAATTATTTCCATATCTGATGTCCTCTGTGAGCAATGGAAAAGACACTTAATTTTGTTCCTGTCTGTCAGCCCTCATGAGCGTAACCTAAGCTTGAAGTTCACCTTGGATTCTTTTCTTCTCCCTTGTGATTGCCAGCAACAGAGCACTCGAAGGACCAATTTAAGCCTTCAGCTGCACCATAGCAAGTCTGCTATCTATGAACTGGACCTCATTGCCACCTGTAAACCCCTGTGTTTTCTGCAGTTCTACTTAGGTGACTGCAGCCTATTAAACAGTTCTGTTGATGTATGACAGCAGAAAATACTTATCATCTTCCACTGTCTTTACTGTTTTTGGGATGTGAAAAGGAGTTTTATTCTCAGTATGAACTGCTTGGTCCTGGTTTTCTTGCTATTCTTTTGTACTCCTTTGTAGCCCCCTCTAATCTTGTCATAGATTATACAACCCATTTGATGAATACATCCTCCCATCTCTCTGTAGGTTGAAGAACATTTGCTGTTCAAACTGTTCTGCACTTTATTTCTTTATTCGAAGTACTAAAATATGTTTTATACAGATATACATACAGCATTGCATATATTAACAAAAGTGTGCAAGCTACAACATTTTTTCTAATAGCTTTTTTTTGCAAACCAAGTCCCCAAAATTCTGAAATATTAAAACTGGTAGCAGAAACCAACAGTAGTACTTCAGCAGTCAAGAAGCTTAATATAAAAGGAAGTTCGTGCAGTTACACTGGTCTTTCTTTTTTGATGGGTAGTTTGACCAGATTGTGAAGAAGAAAGAATAGAAATCTCTTAATAATCAAGCAAGCCACATTTTTGAAGAAGAAGAATCCAGTAGACCTTGTCTGGCTGCTAACTCTCCCTATTCAGGATGACCAGTTAAACTACTGTGTGTGTATTAGTTCTTTACTAAATTAAATGTACTTAAGGATACATGGAAGAAACAGCAATATGCGTCCTGAGTTCTAGCCCCCAGAGAAGGCCACCACTATTGCATGTTAGAGAGATGAATACAACATACAAACATAAGAAAACAGACAAAAGAAACATTAAAAAAACAAATAAAATGAATGAAGCAATTTCCTAAAATCATACTAGTTGTGGATTCTAGAGTTTTAGCTCTGTTTCTTTGATCAGCTTTCTTTGATCAGCTTTTTCAGTGATCAGCTTTAGTCCCTCCATGGCAACTTCCAGACTGGATAATGTCCCAAGTGCTTCTTTGAAGGTGGTTCCAGGCTCTCTCTCAACACAAGATGAAATCCTGGATGTATATAGCGGCATTTCCTTTCAGTTAGGTCTCTGAGGAACTGGTTGTTGGATAACCTTGCCCAGTGTACAGTGGGGAAGGGGACAGATTCATTACCTTCTGTTGAGGTCACTGTGTAGCTATGGGGCTCAGATTTCTACAGTGCCAATTTAATGATAGGAACTGTGTTGTATATTGCCTGGATAACTTGATGTACAGAAAACCCACAAAGCACAAAGCCCATCAAAAGGAATGCAGTGGAATGATTTCCATTTTGTTCTGTGATGTGCAGAGGTGCAGTGGTTATGGGAGCAGAGGGATGTTAAGTCTGCCAGCACAGTGGCCACTGCTGCCTTCCTGATTCCTCCTGAGCACATGTCAGTTGCATCTGTGGTGATGGCAATACCACAGGCATCTGTAAGTCACATTACAACTGTGCAACCAAATTGACAAAACTTCCATTATATAAGTAGCTGCTGAAGGGAGTGGTGATGGAAATGGCTTCTGCTGTTCCTCATATAACATTGTTTCTAACCATTCCTGTTCCAACAAGGACCAGAAATAAGTAAAACTGAGAAAGCTCATCCTTAGATTACTACATGAGATGGTGTGGAGTCCTATAAAAATGTTTATGTTCTATGCTGCTCCTCTGGCAAAGACTTACATTACTCACTGGTGGCTCCATCACTCATGAGCAAAGTACTCATCCCAGATGCATGGCCATAAAATCTTTATAGGGTATTGCAAAGTGTGGTGTGCTGTAAAGTTTTATAGCCATGCATTTGGGATGACCATATTACATCATCACATATTTCCCCATGAAGATTTTGGCTTACTTCTGTTCTAAGCCAACTAACATTTACAGATGGCTCCTAGAACAGCTAAAAGATCCCTGCTTCGGTTTTGTTGTCAGCGTGAATTTAATGTACTCCTTTCATTAAGTCCCAGAGTCAGGCTGCAGAGGAAGTGGAATAGCGTAGTCAATACATGACTGGATTTGCTTTCTAGTTATATCAATCACATTGTCTCTCTCCACTATTAAACATTTATGCTGTGGTAATGTTTTCATAGCACAGCTGATAGACAGGCCCAGGCACAGGAGCAGTGTGAATGAGATGTGTGTCCTGGGCTCTGGTTTGTGTGCTGTCAGCCCCTGGGGAATCTATACCTCCTAAAGATTTAATGGTGTAAAGCACTTCCATATCCTAAAGAGATACTTTCTGTCTCAATTTTTATTTACTTTCCATTTGGTTCTTGCTACTTTTCAGGGAGGTGAACTAGTGATTCTGTCTGAGCCCAGGAATATGCAACCTGGAGTGAAAAAAGAAAAGAAGGAACCCTCCATTCACAGGCACTATGAAGTCCTTTTGTCCTAGCAACTTAGGACAGTGCATCCTCCAACCATGTTCCACTATCTGTAAGACATGAAACCTTGAAATATTACCACTTTGAAAAGTACATTTGTGTTTTAAAGTAAAATAAAAGCATATTAGGTGAATATTTTTTAACAAATAACATAGTTTCAGAATAAGTATACTTAAAATAGCAAAATAGAAAGAGGAAGGCATTGAAAATTGAGACCAAAATAGATGAAAAAAACAGTTTTTAGATTCAAGGCAGTCTATGTCAGGGAAAAAAACAATTTAAAACATTTAAACCAGTCTTATGGTCCAAATAATGAATATTCCTCAGCTTTTACCCATAATCAAATGAATTACATTAGTTAAAATATTAGAGCTGATGGGGGAGATAAGGCTATGAACCAGCTAATCATATTAACTAAACCGGGCAGAAAAAGATTCTAATTCAGATTTCTACTCATCTCTTAGATTTTTTAATTGTTATTATTTGTTATTATTTCAAGCTGATTTACCCAGTTACTGATTTCCCTGTTATTAGGTAATTTAGTCTACGAACACTTTGTTACTTCTTGTTTCTTGAGCAGTCGTTTAAAACAGGTTTCAGCAGACTTTCAGAAGTCCCAGATTAACCAAAATTTGCAATTTTATGCTTGATGATCATCAGTATGCAAGAAAAGGAGATGAACGTCATCCACTGTCACCCAATCATTCATTGTCATCTGGTTCTGACAGCAGGCAGACTTTGACTGAGTTACTGCCATACATTTTCAGCTGCTGAACAAATGGGAAAACTTGGACACTCCACAGTGCTAACTTACATATGCAAATGGTGTTGATGTAGTCCAATGAGTGGAATGCAGAGCAGTGTTTGTGCCTGATATATAAAATGATCACCACTTTCTCATGAGGAACAGGTCCAGTAATCAAGTAAGTAATATTGGTTGTAATTAAATGAGCTAAAGAAATGAAAATCTGAGACAATTGATCTTTAGGCAGGAGACTTGCAAACTTTCACAGAATTAATAAAATGGAAGAGAAAGTCATCCTTTGCCGTATGTCTAGTGCTGTCTGGTGCTGATGACTGTCTGTAATAGATGCTTGAGTCTTAATGAGTAGCTCCTCTGTATGTTTATTTATACTTTCAAGCTACAGTTTATGTGTGTCTGGTAATGGTGAAAAATGTCTTCCAGGTGCAGCGTAATGTAAATGTGGAAGACAAAGCTCTGAGGGACAGAATTGAGTTTTGCAGCTGACAGCTGCATGTGTGATGTCCCCTGCTGGAGTAGTTTAATACAGACCACAATCAATTAATTATGTTTATACTTTGTGGAGAACACTGCAAAGTCTGTTAGGTACAGTTAGAATAGCAGTTTTGGAAAGGCATAGATGGAAATGCATATATTCCGTGCTTAAAATTGCTGCTGCTTATATCACTAATATCTTAAATTATCAGAATGAAAAAAATCATATGCCCTCATGTGCACTTTTGCATCTTCCTTTTTTTGACATTTAAATTGGTACAAAGAGTGAAAGTAATTTGAGTGCAGTTCTTCTATGAACAGTGTCTGGATGAAGAGAGCATTTTAGAGTTCACTGCTTGTGTCAGTAAATTCCAGATCAGATCTGATTTAATTTACACAGAAAATGTAAAGATGACTTAATCTGATGTAAGTTTATGTTATTCATTTTTAGACAATTTGACATTACATATCACTGTAAATTGAGGAATCTGGTTTCTTATCCTGAAAAAATAAAATCATCTGTGGAGCTATATTTTTCCTTTCCCCCTCATATTATTTTCTGCTCATCCATCAACATCCTTTAATGAAGAATTTTGCAGTGAAAATGCTCTGATCATTTTGCTTTGTTAACTGCATTGAGAGGAAGAGGACACTCGTTTTCCCACAGAGCTAGTTCTAATGTGATAAAAGAAGTTTAAATCAGTACAAACAGCACCCAATTTGCAGACTTTGCAAGCATCCAGCTGAGGAACTAAATCTCTGAACACAGGTAGATTTACACCTCCTTTTAAAACAATTTGCAGCTACTGCAGCTTGATCTAACAATAGATATTATCTCTCAAATCATCCCAATGTTATCCTATAAATAAGAATTATTAGATCTAGCACTTCTCAATGCACTGGAATCAACTGCCAGCATGCTACATTTTCAGAACTGGAAGGTTTCTTTGCCCAGAGTGCAGAGATGCAGCCCTGGGAACCATTGCAGCACACAGGGACCTGCAATTTCTGTATTCCAGCCCAAGCAAGGCAGAGAGCAGGGTGTGCCAGAGGCTGGCTCAAGCAGCTGGTTCGGATATCGGCTGCTTTGTCAACAGTTGTTTTGGCCAAACTGTCTTCAATAGAGATCTGGCCTTGAGCAGCTATTGTGGAGCTGCTTCTTTCAATTAGCTCTCCAAAGGGATGCTTCGTCCCACACCGAGAGCCCATTTGTGTGGCTCTGGAGCAGTCTAAGCTGTCACTCCCCCAGCACTCTCAGGGCAGGAAAAGCTCAGAAATAACCTAGAAAATTTGTTGCACCTATCTGATGTCCATCCTTTACAGCCTTCCAGCTTAATCGCAAGAAAGATGGGATAAAAAAAAAACACTGAATGTTTATACATTTTATAATGTATTTAGAGGGCTCCGTTTGTAACACATTTTGAACCAATGTCAAAATATAAATACAGAAATCTCCAAACTTGCAGACTCACTTAAATATCTATTTTGCATTACCTTGTGGCCAGTCTCCAGGCTTGCTCTGTGTTGCAGTGTCTAAGTCCTCTTGTTTTAAGTGAGTTTAGCATTTTCTCATTCATATTTTATATTTTCTTCATTCACAGTCCTTCCTGTGCCATGGCTTCTATTTTTGTTCCTTAAGGTATCAGCTTTGGTACTTGGTTACAGTCAGGAAAATACCAACACTTTTCATCCACTCAGATCTGTGATGAACAGGAATGAGAAAATGCCCACTAGCAATTTCCCATTTGCTGTGCACTGCAGTATTGCATTCCTGACACTTGTACTGTTCTGTGAGACTCTAAATTAAACTAATTAATGTGATTTAGGGTGATGCCTGTTTACCAAGCAGCATTCACAGGAGAATTTTCTTCTCTGTCCTGTCACCAGAAGTCTGCCTTCCAGGTAAGAGCCTCTCTGTTGCACAAAGGCTCCTCTCTGTGCTTTTTCTACTTGGGGTTTTGTGAGAGGATGGCAGTTTATTGTTCTTAGTCTGATGTAAATGTACCTTAAGAATTTGAGAGACCTTGGGGATAAAAGTGATGTGCAAGCAGAGACCCTCTCTTAGTGGTTTTTGGTTGCTAGGGCTCTTTAAAACCTAGTTTCTGGGGGCTAATAGCCCAATAAATTAGATAGGCCAGTTCAGTTTCTTGAGAATTATCGAACCAAGAGGTCCTCCAGGCAGATGTTTTATCTGTACCTGTTTATCTGTGAGGGCTTTTTTCAGATAATTTTTGGAGGACCAGGAGCTAAAAGTCCCTCTTTGGTTTTCTTTCACCTACACAAATGAAAGCTGTATTTCCTTTTACCATGATGTTTTCTGGACCCAACCCTGTTGATAACAATTCCTCCTTGTGAATCTTCCCTGGAGATCTTTGTTACATTGGTGTTTTCTTCTTTGCTTAACCTTTTACACTGTCCCCATTTTGGTTATCCTTTTCTCCATGGGAGTTCGCTCTATTTCTGCAGTTTAGACTGTACAAAAAAATAGTCCTGGGAAGTGACAAGGCAGTGGCAAGCACGAGGTTATACTTTTCTTGTGGTCTGTCTTCCATGCCTACATTGTGATTTGAAGATATGTAGGATGAGGAATTAACCCATCTGCAAACTACCGTGCTCACCAATGATTCCCCATAAACAAGAATAGCTTGATTAATTCATTTAGCTGAGGTTCTTCTATTAAATAGAAGCTTATTATATAAATGGATTTTCCAGCATCTTGCAAATTAATATTTCCATTAGAAACCACCCTAACATTTACACAGGTGTCAAACCAGGAAGCTGCTTTCCATAAGTCTTTAAAAATGGAAATGGATGCAAGAAGAGCCTTAATTTGAGAAGCAAGGTGCAGGGAAGTGTGTAAAACAGGAGCAAACACAGTGTGATATTTCCCTAGATTATGCTTTAACATATTGCAACTCAGTACTCCTGAACCATATCATGTCTTTGGTATTCTCTTCTTTGTTCAATCCCCTTCTAATCTCATGTGGATTTACTGATTTGTGTGTTTTCCAGCATGTGTTTCTGCCATGCTTACTTTTACCTGTCACAGGTTCATCAGTTTGAGCTGTTCCTTGTCCACATCTTCACAATTCCATAGATCTCTTCTGCAATGCACCCTCAGCTGGACTCTGGATATAAGACTAATAATTTCAGTTGTTATTTGTATTGGGAATCATTCTGAAAAAGGCTTCAGACAACTTCTGTAATTGGCTTCAATGTTGTTTTACTTCTCTGCTATTTTTTCTGAGCTCCTTCTTTCAATGGAGAGGGGCACAAGAACTGCACAGAGTATTCATGAAGAGATGCAGGTAGTGGTATACCAGGGTTTACTGTTGTAGGCAGCTCAGCCCCACATAGCTGCTTGCTCTCGTTCCCAGAATAAAATGAAGAAAAGAATCAGAAGGGTAAAAGTGAGAAAAAAGGTTTCTCTCATGGCTGAGATAAAGGCAGTTTAATACATAAGGCAAAAACTGTGCACACAAACAAAATGAAGGAACAAATTCAGTCAGTCATTCCCATGGGCAGGCAGGTGTTCAGCCATCCCCAGGAAAGCAGGGCTCCATCAGGCATAATGGTGACAGGAAGACAAGCACTGTGACTCAGAACATCTCCCACTTGCTTCTCCTTCCCCCATTTTTGTATGCTGGGCATGATGCCACATGGTATGGAATATCCCTTTGGTCACTTGGGATCTACTGTCCTGGCTATGTCCCCTCACAAATTCTTGTGCATCCCCAGCCAACTGACTGGTTGTGCAGCATGGGAAACAGAAATATGACTGTTTGACTTTGAGTCTGTGAAGGTATTGCTCAGTAATAGCTAAAAATTCTCAGTTATCATTGCTGTTTTCATAACAAATCCAAAACATAGCATGATACCAGCTACCATGGTAGAATTCTCATCATTCTGAACATTTACTTTGGCTTCTGCTCAGCATCATGCTGATGTTTTCTTAAATGATTTATTATAAGCTGAAGATCACAATCTGGTCAGGAGTCAGCTCTAAGCCCTCTCCTACTAATGTAAAACTTAGATTGTTTTTCCCTATTTACATCCTTCTATATTTGTCTGCATTGAATTTCACTGTCAGTGTTTAAAAAAAATACAGCTTTTAACTATTAAACCTGTTATGTCAGTGTACCTTTCCATATCAGAACCTCACATTCATAGTGGAACCTGCTTAATATTGGGTTAAGTCACCTGAAAACTGAAGAGTACTTAGATGAATTCTTCTGTGTTGCATAATAATAATAATAATAGTAATAATACTAGTAATAACAATAGAAATAGTAATAATAGTAATAGTAATAGTAATAATAATAATAATAATAGTGGTATTCATGAGGAATTAAGGTGGCACAACCTGTGGGAACAAACAAACAAAAAAGTAATTAAAAGAACAATTATAGATGAGTTGTGATGCTAGGAGCATGGACTTGCCATAGGACTAGGGAGTATATGGCTATGAAGTTTCCTGGCGATCTAGATACCCTCTACTATATTAGAATAAAATGTGGCACTACTTTTGTGTTGTGTTTCAGGTTTTTTTTCTCTGTCATTAAATCCTGTCTGTCTCTACTCCATCATTCTGTGACTCAACATCCATGTGAGTATGCTTGTTGCCCACAGCCAGGAGGTATTTCCATGAGATGTTGAGGTTCTGTGGCTAGCATGGCCAAATGCTTTGAGGCACATATTCAGGCTCTGCTAGTTAGGCCAAAAAAACTCTCTAGGAGCATGCACACCTCCTGCTGTGTTGGGCAACAGCTCCTCTAAACATTAACAGGTTTAAAACTGTGTCTGTGTGACTCAGCTTTCCTGCATGGCGGGGAATACCTGTGATCATAGCAGAGTGGCATTTGGCTTTGCAAACGTGAACCATTAAATAGAGTTGGTATTACTGACATGGCAACAGCTTGACATCGTACAGACTGTAATGATTTGTTGCTAAGTTCTCAGAAGAAGATGCTGCAGACATTGTGTTCAGACCTAGTTATTGACCTGTGTCTCTCAGTGACACCAAACACAGAAAGCTATGTTATAGTTTTAAGTTATGGTGTCTCATCTCGGTGCCTCTGATGCCATTCAGTCCTTCCACCTCAGTCCACAGTCCTGTGGCTTGGGGGTGCTTGTGGATAAAATTAAACGAAATCTGCAGGGCTGTGCTGGATCTTCAAGCACAAGAAAGTGCAGCAGGCTAATGAGTCTGAACAGAGAGGGAGTGTGGTGTTGGAGCATGTCTGAATCGTGTGTTGTGCTGCTGATGTGCCTGCTTTCACATGACTACTCAGATAAAAATGATAAATAATTTGGTTGTGTTTTCTTAAGCAAATAAGAAACAATCACAGGTTTTGGGATAGTATTTAATATTCTCGTGTCTAGTCACTACTGCACAAAAATAATCATAAAAGTATGTAATAAAGGGAATAAAAACTTTCCACCTGTGGGTGCCATCTGGTGGTGAATACTCTGATCCTGATCCAGCAAAGCTCTTGGATGCATGCCTGTTTCTAAAGCATAAACACCCCTCCTAAGTATGTGGGTGTGTTACTAAGTCCCACACAATGGGGTGGGCATGTTGGAAGAATAATCTAAGAAAAATCTAAATGCAGGTCCTCCAGCTGAGATTCACTGGATATTTGCCCTGCAATTGAACACAGGCTTGTAAAAGCCCTGGTGAGGACAGATCAATTCTTGCTCACAGAAAAACTGAACAGGAAGGCAAGGAGCCATATTGTAAAGTCCCAAGACAGACAGGAAAGCATGGAAGTGTTAGGAATATAAGCACCCAGTCATTTTGATGTTGGTACCTTTGCCAAAAATACAAATTTCTGTTCTTGTGAAAACTCAAAATACAATTTGAAAGTGTCTGAGTTATAATTATGCAGATGTGTGCAGAGGAAGCCACAATGCTTAAGTGTAGCATTGGCGCAACATTGTGCCTGGGTTTGACTGTCCTTCAGCAGCCCATAGGCTCGGGCATATGTTACTATTCTAATTTGGGCAGGAGTGCTAATCTGCTGGAGGGCAGGAAGGCTCTGTGATGGGATCTGGACAGGCTGGATAGATGAAACAAGGTCAACTCTATGAACTTCAACATGGCCAGGTGCTTGATCTTGCACTTGGGTCACAACAACCCTGTGCAACACCACAGGCTTGTGGCAGAGCAGAAGGGAATCTGCCCCTTGGAGAAGGACCTGGGGGTGCTGGTTGACAGCCAGTTGAACCTGAGCTGGTGTGTTCCCAGGTGGCCAAGAAGGCTGATGGCATCTGGCCTGTATCAGCAATGGTGTGGCCAGCAGGACCAGGGCAGGGACTGTCCCTCTGTGCTCAGCACTGGTCATGAGGCCACACCTTGAATCCTGTTTTCAGTTTTGGGTCCCTTGCTACAAGAAAGACATTGAGATGTTGGAGCATATCCAGAGAAGGGCAGTGGAGCTGGTGGATGTCTGACTAACAAATCTTGTAAGGAGCAGCTTGATGGAGCTGGGGATGTTTAGCCTGGAAGAAAAGAGGCTCAGGGGAGACCTTATTGCTCTCTACAACTACCTGAAAGAAGGCTCTAGTGAGGTGTACTTTCTCTCAGGTGACAAGTGATAGGACAAGGGGGAATTGCCTCAAGTTGTGCCAGGGTAGGTTTAGACTGCACATTAGGGAAAAAATCTTTCTGGAAAGGGTTTGTCAAGCATTGGAACAGGCTGCCAAGGAAATGGCTGAGTCCTTATCCCTGGAAGTACTTAAAAGACAGGTAGATGTAGAGCTTAAACACATGATTTAGTGGTGGACTTGGCAGTGCTGGTTTAATGGTTCGACTTAGCAATTCCATAATTGATAATTCTGCTAGAGGGGAATACTGGTTCCAGAAACTCAGGCCTCTCTCCTCACCTGCCTGTGAAGATCTGAATGTCTAAAGAAATACCTACATGCCTTCAGCCAGCCCTCTCCCACCTGCACTCCAGCTGGTAAGTAATGGATAGTGGGAGATGTTACTGCCTTGTATTTCTCATCAGCATCTGGTGGAAGAAGGGCCTTATTTTCCTAAGGCTATACACAGAGGAGGTGAGACAAGATATAATGATTTTTTCTGAAGCTACTGTACCAGCTCTTCTGCTGGAAAAGATTGAGGACAATAATTTTCAGCAGAGGGACAGCAGTTTCAGAGGCTTGGGAGGAGGGAAGGGCAGGGTGAGGGGCCATGCCCTTAGCTGGCACAGGAATTTGGGAAAGGACTGTCTATCCAGAGCAGTCTGCAGGTTCTTCCCACATCCCTCATCCACTGCTTCCAAGCTCAAAGGCTGCGGTAGAGTGCTGCCACAGAGGCTCTAAAAAAGGTTTTATAGCAAGGTATGAGATTTTTTTACCTCATGCAGACTTGAGCAGAAAACGCTAAGATTAGAGCAGAAAAAAAGACTCTGAATTTACTTTCTTTCTCTACCAATAAAACTGTTTTATCTTAATTTCAGCCCTACATACATGAGTTTTGTATTCAGGCGAACAGTTCTCCTGAACCGTATTATCTTGGTACAGTTCAAAATCCCGTAAAGCAGAAAGTACTAGATATCATTCCCCCACAGAAAGCACAGTGGGGAATAAGCAAATAAAGTTGAAACAGATAAAGATCCGAGTATTGATCTCTGCTTGTGTTTCTTAATAGAGTGTAACTCCAAAGGAATATTGTAGTCATTGATGAAGGAGAAATCGAAATAATCTGGCTATCACTTTACATGTCTCTGTATTAGAAGGGTCACGTAGGCTAAAGAGTGCTAGGGATTTACACAAAGTAACAGCAGATTTTCAGGGGCATATGGATTTACAGCTAGAGAAAGCACTTAGCAAGGACTCCAATTGGGCTAACACAGCTGTGGTATTGTGGTGAACTCACGGCAGCTCTCCCACACTTCTCTGCCTACCTAAAATGTGTGTTTTCCCACAGCTTCCAGCTGTGGGGTGCTCCCCCCAAAATGACTCAAGTTAACGCTGGCATTTTCCCCCTAGTACCAGAAGACACGTGTGAAAGCCAGTAATTTTCTGACAGAACCATTTCACTGTATTTTCAAAGATGTATTTGATATTTTTTGGGAATACCACTTTCCTTAAGTAATTAATTCATGGTAGTTCCTGGAATTGCAGCTGTATCTGAGAAATAAGAATAGAAATTACATTTTCTGACTCAGCAGTGGTGGTCACGGCTCTCACAGATAATGTTTAATTACAGCTTCATCTTGTACTTAAATCACAGAACCTGTGGTTGTAGGAAGGCAAAATTGATTTCACCTGGCTCATACAGTATCAATTGTTAACAAAACTTCAGGCATAAGGACAGATTTCCAAGGTAGAAATTAAGACCTTGAAGAAAAATGCAGTTTCCTATCTGTAATTTAGAGTGCATTTTGGCTCACAAAACCTTTGCAACGTGCAATAAATGTAAGCATTTCAGGTCAACATTCAGTTGAAGTTTTCAGAGCCAGAAGCTAGGAAAAATATAATTTTGTGCTTGTACTTTGAAGAAATTCTGATCTGAAAGCCCTCTGGACACTTTGAATACAGGGTACACATGATGCTGTTACTTTTCACTGCGCACAAACATCACCCTGATGGTTTACATTATTCATGCAAACAAGATGCTGTAAATGCTGTCTCCTCCAGAGCCTCTTTGAGAGGAAGCTCCAGTTATTCCTAGGAACCCTGCAGGCTCTTCCTCTTGGATTTCATTTGCAAAGAAATTTTAAGAGGCTGCCTCACTTTTGGGTGAGGACATACTCCTACAGTCACTTGTAGAAGCCCTGTTGAAGCACAGGAAATGTGTGTGGGCAGAGAATACTGGCTACACTGGAGTAGTATTTCAGAACCTAAAAATATGTTTAACCTTCCAGCCATAGAGGCAGCCTGCAGAGTTGAGATGAATGCCTTTTCAGCTCGAGAGGCTCATGAGAAAAACTCACATGTTTAATAATCTGAATCATGTAACAGAAGGCATATGTGGTTGGTGTGCTACAAGCTGATAATTCTGAATTCCTATATATTTATAAAACTGTAATTCATTTAGGGCACTAGAGTGACATCCCTATTCTGAAATTCTGCACTTTCTAAGTTGGATCTGTGGTGATAGGGAAGGATATGGAACAAGCAAACTATGATTAAGGATGATTAAGTTGCAAGGCAGGAATAAATTCAAATACCATATCTCAGGCAAAGTTCTTTATCAAGAAAGTCCTTCTTTCCTGTCTTTTTACATGTTTTTAAAATTCATTAAGGTTTGTTGGTTGCTTGGTTGGTTTGTTGGTTGGATTTTTGTGCCAATAGCAACATTCTAATCCTGTCACTGGCAGTAGACCTTAGCAGCCTGAAACAGCTTCATACCAAGAAATGTGAACATGGTACCTCCCTTTTAGTGTTTTTCTGAATGTGAGAAAGCAGTGGGCTGTAAATATGAGGAGATTACTGAGAAAATATTAATGCTACTAACTTATTAGTGATCTGAGGAAACACAATCAAAAACTTAACTGTAAATTTCTGCTTAAGCCCCTTTGTTTTAGCATGCTTTAGGTATTTAAATTTATTCCTGTATTGAGGCTTTCCTTGCTTCTGACCCTATAGAACAGCCTGAAGCTCCAGTTCTCTTTTTTTACTATTTGAAGTCAGCTTGCACTGCAAGAAAGTGAAGTCTATTTCTTTTCGTAAGATGATATTGAAACATACGTTATGGAATAACCAATTTTTAAATTGTATTTCATACACCATTGACTAGAAATTCTCATGGCTTCATTGCAATCCAGATCTCTTTTATTAAAAGGCATTCTCTCAGTCCCAGTGTGAAATCTTTCGGTATTGTGAGTTATTATACACTAAATATGTGTGCTAATCCAAATGAAACTAACTTCCCTTGAGTAATTTTATAGCTTACTGTCAGTTGAATCTGGGCAGAAGGTAGAGAACCTGGATTAATGTACTGCTCTCTTTTGACTAAAATAAATAATTCATGTATTCTTCCTCAAAACGAACGTATTTATCCTTCAAGACCAGCTGGAAAGGACTGCTTTTAATAAACCTGCTAGCTTTTTTCTAGTTTCCCTTTAAAAAAATAACAATTGGATTTTTATGAGCATTCACTTGTGTTCTGTAATGTGATGGCACACTTTTGTCCCTTACACAGTGTAGTGAGATTTCTATACCTAATCAAAGCCACTAAAATGTTACGGGCATTAAATTTGTGCTTTAATGATCTGCTCATGATTGCAAGGAAGAACAATAGCCTGCCACTTCTTCATGAACTGATCTGACAATTTTGCTGTGCTTGGGGTATGAAACAAAAAATCTGTAAAGATGTTGTCATTAGTAAGATTTATGGCTGCAAAGGCTGTGCTGACATAGGCTTGTTAGGATTACAATTAGATGTAAAAGATCATCGAAAAGAGTACATTTGCAGGGAATTTATCTAATCAAATATGAGGAAGGTATGCTTTTCAGAGTAACACTGGAGGAAAAAATTCTGTTCTCCTGCAGTGCAATTTACATGTGGTGCTAGTGGTCTTGGTGATTCTTCCATAAACATAAATACAGATAGACTTTGTTTCTCTGGAGCATATTAATTTTTTTTTTTTCACCTTTAACCTATAAATAGAATGTCTGTGTATATGTTAAGCATGTGAGAATTAGTTTATGTTCTCATTTATATTTCAAGATGTTTTAGTCTCATGTGTGGCTAGCGCCCTTGGCCAAATAAGAGAGTTCATATTCCACAAAATACTTCTTAAAAGTAGGTCTGCTTTTATTCATAAGGGTTGCTTTATGACTAAAATTATGTATTCTATCATGCTGAGTAACAGTGCACCTCCCTGAGAGCTTTAGGATATACACTTCACATCCCAGATGCAGACATGAGCATCTGATTCCCACTGAATATTGAATATCGAAATAGTTTTTGTAATCCAAGATTATTTGCTTCTGTGAGTAATCATCTAAAAGAACTAAGATCATGTTAGAAAACAAATTGTGAGGATTATCTTCTTTATGTTTCGAGGCATAGACTAATCTGTTTGGGAAAAAAAATACAATTCCATGACTTATCATTTCATAATTGGTCTCATTTTACGTAGCTTGTTTTTTTCCTTTGGAAATACTCAGCAATGACCAGTAATAGAAGCCGCAGTCTATTCAAACTCCAGGCTTGCATGAAGAGTGGTTTTTTGTTCTCTTGTGTAAGGAATGCATATTTGTCACTGCATGTATATCTGAAAGCTATGGATTTACAATAATTGTTTGTGGAATTGCTTTTCTAATGAATAGTTCTATGGATTCTTTTTAGTTGAAATTAGAAGGGAAAAAAAAAAATGCAGGCATTTTCTTCCAAAATCCAAAGACTGTTTACTAAGTGACTGGAAAGCATAACAGAGGAACACAATCCAATTCAGCTTTAATCATAGCAAACAAAGTTTTTCTCTGTCTCATTGCCATTACCTTCTGTGGTAGAGAAGCAAAAAGCAGGTACCGAAGATATTTCTGACTGAAGTACTGCAATCTGTGTTAAATGGGACACCAGACTCCTTTTGCATTTTGAAACTATGAAACTGCGAAAAATTAATTCACATTCCACTCCAAACTGGGAAAATGAAGACCTGCAGGTCTGTTTTCTCACCCAGGAATAAAATTTTGGGGAGAAAGTACATATCCTTTAGTCAAAGTGCTGTATAAGACTGTGCATAAAACTGCATCCCTTGAAGGTATAGATTACCCATAATGAAAAAACCTTCTGAGGCATCTATGAGGAATTTTAGTCTGTGTGAGCTTAAAACTTATGTTAGAAAATGAGTGCAAATGTGATAAACTGTCATTCATCTCCTTTGAGTTGCTCTGTAATTCCTCCCATCTTTTCTTCAAACCTATTTTTTCCCAAAGAGTTATGCCAACAACTTTTGATTCCTTGTGTGAATGCCCATGCTATGCTATAAGTGTCTTCTTTTTCAGTTCCGTTTCTAATTTAAACCTCTTTCCAATTTGCATAAGTTGTGAATAAAACCATTTGGTTTTATTTTTGAAAAATTGCCTATAAAATGTCATATTGCTATATCTATTTGGCCTACATTCACCTCTTAGTAGTTCTGATTTATACAAGCTTGCCAGAAAAAGAAAAATATTGGAAACTGGCTGCTGGGAAATCTTTTAATCAGAGAACTTCATATTTCAAAATTACCTGTAACTCTGTGGGCTCCATAGACAATGAGGGTAAGTGTTTTTCTCCCTTGCCACTAGCCATTTAAGTCTTTGGAGATGAGTATTTCTTCTTTATATATGCAGAAGTTGTCCTGAGGCGTTTTTGTAGGCAATGGAGAAAGACCAGGCACTTCCAGCAGAATGTGTATCCAATTTATCTTCTGATTAAATGAATCACTCTTGGGAACAGATCTGCATTCCCCTTTCTAAATTACAGAGGGACCATTAGTGTCAACCATATGCCTACATTTTAGATTATGAAAGGGAGATGAGAGGGATCTCACTCACAGGGTCGGTGTACTTCTGAAGGCCCTCAGTAGGCATTTTTTACTAGATCTTGTTTACCTTAGGGTTATCACCACTTCGAGACTATAATTTTAAACAAGGCTTTTGGATTGCCTAAAAGCAAAGTCGATGTGGTTAAAATTGTTACGGTATAATCTGCCCTCAGCAAGGAAATGTATGGAAATCACAGACAACAGAAACTAATGGAGATCCTAGCTTTTAATCTCAAAATCTAACTTGGACATCTTGCAGTAATGCCCTGTGCAGCAGCATCCCTTTGAAAAATGACTTTCTGTTATGTATAAGTACCTCTTTTGACAGTGGTAATAGAGAGCAGACACCAAGCTAAATATAGTTATTTTTATTCTGCATTATTTTACATTTCACATTGCTACAGGTAGTATTTAAGAATGTTACAGAGAAGTGGTGACAGAAGGTTTCTTCCCCATTTTCTTACACTCCTTCCTTTTGTTTTGTTCTCAAGTCCACATTTCCATTGCCCATGCTGAGCCTGTTATCACAATCAGTTATATCCCAAATCTCTGCTAACTCCCTGTGATCCTAGGGGTTTCTCTGTGTAAAGGTCTCTTTGCAGGGTAGGAAATCTAGGGCTCACTCTGCTGGGTTTTGTTTGATTTAGAAGGTGATACCTGAACCTACTGTTATTAAATGTGACAGGTCCTGACAGAGTCTTAATCAGTTCCCCCTCTTGTCTTTTTTCCATGGTGATCAGTGAAAGAGAAAAAAATTAATGAAAAACTGTGGTCGTAAAAGTCACAGAAAGTGGCAAGATGAAATATAGCACTAAATTTATTTTAATTCATGGTTTTATGTGTAGAAATGTTCAGACTTTTGGTCAACAATCATCCTTTAGTATTATTTCCACTGCATGACTAAAAAATAATACCCAAGCGATGGCCTTTCAATGTTCTGTGTTATGAAATATAGACCTTTTGAGATAATGATAATTCAGTAAGTGATATACCTACATTAAAATGATGTTCTTTGTATTAGAGCTATTCATCTATATGAAGAACTTCATCTCCATATGAAACCAAGTGTTTGAATTTTTAAATAAATATTTGCTGTAGAAAAAGTTACCAAAAGTTACCAGCCTGACTACACTGATTAGGCAGGAGTGAGAATTATGACTGGCAGGTAGGATTATATTGAATATAAATGTGTATCTGAGGGGCACAGGCTGTATATTTTCAAGGTGTGCAGTAAGGAGGCCAACTCTTTGAACAACACCCCATGTAAAGTTTATAAGAGAGTCAGTAGAGGCTGATTTTTCCCATCTTTGGCCACCATGCAAGTCAGGGTTGCTTTCTGAGACTGACGCATGGACACATATGCCTTCCTTCCAGGGGGGCACTTGGTAATGTGCCTCACTGTCTGTCAAAGGAAACTTGTAGCTCTTGGAAAAAATCTCTGGCTGCCTTTTCTGCACAAGTCTATTCCAGACACAGGCATAGGTTGTCCTTTTTCTGTATGGAGTATCCTAATTTATGTTCTCCCATTCAACAGTGATTGCAAGTCCTTATTTTAGTGTCCAAGCTATAAATTGTGAATGGTCTGAGTTGCTGATCTTGCTGTCTCAATAGCATTTTGTTGCATGTACAGTGTATGAATGGGATGTAATATTTATGTGCTTAATATGAATTGACATTCTACATTTGACCTGTGCCTCTTTGTCTGCAAATACTTCCCTGCTGGATTTGTTGGCACACTCCCAAAGCAGCTTCCAGAATGTTTGGTAAGACAAGACCATTAACAATGCTGTGATTGGCATGTTTGATGCAATCCTGAACCTCAATAATGATCTGACCTGCATGAAACCTGCTTAAAATTGATAGCAGCATTTGTCACAGGGAGGGACCATTTTAACACTGGTAAAAATCCCAGTTTTGCCTAGTACTCCAAATTTTTATGGGCCAGAAGATTATTAGGTAGGTGAGATTCCCAGCAGGAGTTAACTTCCAGAATGGAATGGTGCTTGGCTTGAACTAGGTTCTATTTTAGGAGTTACAATTTAATTTTCTTCTGAGACTCTGTTAGACCTGTGGCACCAAGGAAATGCAGCAATACAGGTGGAAAGATGCAAAAGTTATTGGTGTCTTGGGGCATGGCAGCCTCATTGACACCTAGGGTGACCTGTAAAATTCTCATGAGGCTTTGTCACTCATGAGTAATGTAAGCCATTTCAAAACCAAGTGTCCCAATTCTTTTATATGCATCATGGATCTTTATTTTTTTATGTTTACATTCTGTCATTTCACTGACAATTAATCTCTTCTTCACCTGGAAAGGTTTCAGTGATGGTTATTCAACAATTATGTGTACGAGAACTGAAAATATGCATTTATAACACAAACTTTTAAAGATCTTGGTCTTCATTGTCTTTGCTGATTCAAAGCTAACAACTTTTTATTTAAAAAAAAAAAAATCAATTTTTTTAAAGTGCAGTGTATCAGTGAGTATAGTCCATTTCTGTATTTGGTATATTTTAATACTTCCCCCAGGTGTAAGTCAGATATTTAGTATACTATAAGTGTTTCTGTCTCAGCAGCAGTATCTCATCTGACCTCAAATTGGAAAGGCTCCTCCATGGAAATGTGAAAAGGCTGGAAGGCTGATGCTTAAAATAAAGAAGATAGAACAATCTTTTTGTAATGATTGCAGTGCCCATCAGTGCTGAGTGAATGAGAGTGGCATTACTAACAGCAGCATTGAACATTTGCTCTAAGGACACAGTTCAGAGCAGACAGCTGAGTGACTCTGAAGATGGATAATGCAAGGTTAGGCTGCTTGTTGGCCGCTTCTCCCCCCCTAATAATCTCTTCCATAGCTCTCCTGAGAATAATTCAGCTTAACTTGTGCCATGCCTGAGGCAGAAAGGAGATACAGTAAAGTATGTGTATTGCATTGGTGGAATCAAGTAATTTCTCTTTTATGCAGTAATAAAAGTTAGGCAAGTGGGCAGGAAACATGCAAAGAAACTTTACTGTCCATTATGGCTATTTTCCCCAGCTTTAATTTTGGGTAGGGAATTGGCTGATGTGTAAAACTCAGCAGTTAAAATATTCCTATCTGTACTGACAAGAGCTGCTGACTGTTACAGATGCAGTGGGAAGATGTCCCACTTCAGCTGCAATGCCTCAGCAAACTTGCTTATCTGTAGCTGGGCTGTATTATAAAGCATCAGTGTCAGTTTTCAAAAAGGGAATGTCTCTAATCTCCTTTGAAAAGTTTTTGGTTTCATTGTTTGAGGAAGATGATCACTGAGTTGTGTGTCTGTGGTTAGGCTTTTGTTTTAAGCCCAGCTGTGCAGAGCAGAGCTAAAGTCATGTAGAGCCTCAGCAACAGACAATGATGATGTCTGATTTTGTCCTTTCATAAATATTAGTTTTAAAGACTTACAAATAATGTTCCTACTTAAATTTAAAGACAAACCCATCTCTATGCACTTTTAGATGAAATAAAACAATGAAGCTACTTCAGCAGTTATTTAGAAGAAAAAGAAAATCTGAAATGCTCAATTAGTTTTCAGGTAATGACTCAAACTTTCTCATGGTTTTGTTTTGCATTATCTATCCACTACCCATGTGCACTACTCAGTGGGAGAAGGAGTCACCTGAGAATTGGAGAGGGCTAAAGGACATGCACATGATTGAAACTACCTCCAGTGACAATCTCATGTGTAAGCGTTTCAGTATTCATGAGCATAGTCAATGTGTGGTCTGTGCTGTTCAGATGGCCTTGGCACAGTTGCTAATTGTTCTTAGCTCATCTGGGTGCCCATGGACTAGTCAGTGATGAGAACAAACACAGAAGAAAGTGCAGGAGGTGTGGATATTTTATTTAAGAAGGTAGCAGCTAAGAAGAAAGAGCGGTGTTCCACATAAATTCTATCCCTGGAAGAGGAAGATGCAGGTCAATTACTTCCTCAGCCTGGCAGTGTTCAAAGACATCTCTCAGGAGCATGCCATGAGCAGTGGGTGTGGGAGGGTCATGAGAGAGTTCTCCAAGAATTGAGCTGCTCTTAGATTTTCCTGTCTTTTCTATTTGAGTGCAAAAGGAAGACCAACATGTGTCTGGATTTGTGTAGCCGTTTGTTTGCAAGGTGTATGATGCAAGAGTGAGAACAAGCACAGGGAGCATCTCAGTGCCAGGGTTTCTGAGGGAGGTAAGAGGAGTAAGTGCAGATCCTGCTCCTTCTGTGGCTTCACACCTCACCAGTGATAGTGCACAGACCAATGCTGGACACAACCTACACATGCACAGCTATGCCCTAAGGAGCTAGGCAGTGATTGTGTGTGACAGGAACAGCCAAGGGCAGGAGGCTGGCCCTAGGCAGAGGTGCCCTGTCCCCAGAGGACATGTCCCTGCAGCTCCAGGGTTCAACAGGGATGTGAGCACAGCAAATGGCCATGGGGGCTGGTGGGGTGCTTGTGGCAAGGCTCGTCCTGAGTCTCAGTTCTCCAAAGGATTTGTTGCATCACAAGAGCTTTTGAACCTCTTTGTGTCAGCAATTATGTATTAATAAGGACACTGTGCCTTGAATTATGTCTTTCTCTTCCCGGCCATGTAGTTTATGCCTCTTTCTTTTGGATTTATGTGGCTTTCTTTGATAGTTGTTAGGATTGTTTACAAGGAAAACAAACATTAGGAAGACAAGAGTAATAACGTGTGATCTATGCTCACATATTTGTGTGTAGACAGATATGGTCCAATATTTAAGAGTTTAGTACTTTATTTAATGAACATAACTTTTAAGACCACAGTTAATACTACAATGTATATAAGCAATGAAACCACAGTTTTAGCTGATCACATTTGTCATGTTGTGTAATGAAATTTCCTCTTCTAAAGACATTTCCATCAGCATAAAGCATGTGTAACATTGTTACTTAATGCTTGTAATAGCTATTTCCCAGGGGCCCCAGCCAAGACTGGGACCCCCACTGTCCTAAGTATGGTATAAATATGCACAATTTAAAGAAAGATGTGACCTGATAAGAGAGACAAAGAAGAAAATAAAATAAATCTATTTTGAGATGAGACACATTTACATTTTTTAACTGTTTTTTTAAGTTGATGGATGGCCTATTTGTGTCTGAAATTGTCATTAAATATATTACTTCTTTATCTAGACAGAACAGTAAAGATGGATTCCAAGCAATGATTTAGATTAAAAAAGGATGTATATGTATATATTGATTAGGGAACTCAGTGTTGAAGTGGTTTCTGGGCAGGAAGCTCAAAGTCCTCTAGAGCATCTGGGAGCATGATCTGCTGGTAGAACAGGAAAGCAAGGGAGAAGCATGACAAAATGTAAGAATCGGGCATCTGATGGAAATATCTTTTTTGATATTTCTAAGTTTGATTTACTGAAACACTGGGACTCAGAGGAAGATTTGAGACATAAATTCCAGTGTGCTTTAATTAGAATCATAAAACAGTTTAGATTGGAAAGGAGTCTTAAAGGCTGTCTAGTCCAAGCCCACCGCAATGAGGAGGGACATCTTCAACTAGATCAGGTTGTTCAGAGCCTACTTCCAGCTGACCTTGAATGTTTCCAGGGATGAAGCCTCTACAACCTCAGCTGGGAAGATGGCTTAGAAAAATTAGTTTGAAATATGATGTTTTCACTTGGTTGGACAGACATTGCACAACACATACAGATGTCTCCCAAAGGAGTGGATAAGAAAGAAGGGCTCACAAGTCTGCTGTCACTCTGTTACTCAGTGCATATCTGGTAGACAAAGAACCAGCGATGCAGCCTGCAGCAGCATCAGCAGGAGTGACAGGGAGTATTGTGTTGAATTTTCAACAGTGTCAGATAATATGGAGAGCACTGAGTTTTCTGTTTTGTCTGCTCATAGAAGATGATGAGACATCCAAGGGAAAGTGTACAGCAGGTAGGGAGATAAAAATGTTTGTTTTCTATCACTAATGATAAGAAACACAACCATTGCAATGCTTGAGAGCTGGTATTGTATCGAAAGGGAAAATTAAAACCACTGGCATCTCAACTGCCGACAAACCCACCAGATAATTGATAATGTTTAACATAAAGTTTGGATTTTCTTCTAAAAAGCCAAGCACAAGCAAGCTAATTAAGTCTGGAAGGTTATTTTGTTACCTGATTTCATAACTTTTAGGTGTTTTAGTTAGATTTTGGATATAAAAGTACATGCAAACTCATATCTGCTGCAAGCAGGCACTAAAAACTTGAGTGTAGAATTTGGAATGTTTTTGCAGAAGTGCTTGTCACCATGATAACTGTACTAATCACAAAAAGACAGGGATTGTTTTTTCAGGATGACTTGATTTTCAGTGCTAACATACCCTGCAATTTAATTTCACTGTTTTCTGCTAGCAACAGAGACTAGTTAATTTTTTATTTTGTTCCATTTTTCCTTCTGGTTACAAATACATCTCAGAGGATCTGCCAAAGTTTAAATGATCACGTTGTTGGTAAGTGATTTCCTATTAATAGATGATTTTTCTGTTCCATTTGTCTATTCATTTCATTTAATGAATTTGTTTTTGTGACTTGTTTGTTCATTTGTCTCAGCAACAGGAGCATAAATAAGGGGACAACCCAAAACTCGGTTGTTACAAATCTGTGGAGCGTCTTTCTGGAAATGTTTGAGAGGCCAAGATACAAACACACCAAGTCTCATTACTCTCTGTTGTTTCATCTAAAGATATAAAGCTGAAATACAGAGCTTCTAACAGAAGTTACTCTATATTTCAGAGGGACCATGAGTCTGAGATTAGAAAAGAAGAACTTTGCTGTAAAACATACAGTATTTCTGAAAGCTGAGACCAAACACAGTAAAGAAGAGAGCCACTGGTGATACAAAACCTCTGCTAAGCCTAAACTACTAGTTCTTCCTTTATCTGATCTGTGCCACCTGGCAGAATTAATAACTGGTGTGGAAAATTACCTTTTCTGGAGGAAATGAGGAATGCTGTAATCTGTTATTTTAGATGAAGATGCAACAAACATTTCCCTGACAGTGATGGTGTGCAAAGAGTCAACTCTTAGAAATACTAACAATGAAAAATGTACAAGTGTAGTACTCTACTGGTATAAGTTCATAGTGCTTTCACTCCAGTTATCCTTAGTAATTTAATGTATGGGACTGGATTTGAAAGCACAACTCTTTCTTGTATTTTTTAAAAAAAAATATTTGAAACATTATCAGAAATTTTCTTATGAAAATTAGATTAATAAAGAGTGCCCTCATTTTTTAAAATGTCAGATTTAACTCCTCTTCAGCCTTAGACATTAGTATGAAGGATTTATTTGGACTTTAAAAGGCCTTGACATAGTGTCTCATAAAATTGTTAAAAAGCTACTCACCTGAAGTGCCATCACAGATCACAAATTAAAGAAGTCAAACGAAAATGAAGATACTAATTTTCAACATGACAAATTGTAATCAATTGTTTGTCCTGGAAGCCTGTAAGGACAAATCAGAAGTGGGCAAAAAAAAATATAAAGCATGGCTTTGTGAAAAGAATAGTACAGAGAATGCAAGTGATAACAATGTATTACCTTTCACTGTTGGTCATTCTGTGTCTCCCTTTTACAAACAGGAATTTTAGAAGGTAAGAGGATGATAAGAAGCAGGAGATAAGCCTTATGAGAGAAGACTACTTTTTCTTCTCATGGCTTAGACTTCTAAAACAAGAGACATTCTCTTATAATTTAGAAAGGAAACAAACCATGTTGTTGAAAAAGCATGGTAATTGATGCTACAGGGAAGATACATTTGTAGCTCAAATAAAAATCCAGGTGGGATTCACTTCTGTAAGTCACCGCTCAATGAAATGAACAAAATCTTTGTCTTCCCAAATATATCTATGAATAACACTGTTGTGAAGCTTTCCTCTTATATTTCCTCCACAAGGAAGGAGCTCTTTCCAAACTTCATGCTGCTGAATTATATTTCAAAGCAGTGTGAAGTTTTAGACCTTATTTTCAGAGGAGTCACATAACCTACTTTTAGCTGTAGATTTTGTCCATCTGATCACAGCAAATTCTGGCGTATTTACCCATACAGGGTGTTTTGTTTCTCTGAAGCGTTTGGTATTGGCCACAGCTGGAGCTGAGATCAATGTTTCTCTGACTCAGCTGTGCTGCTTTTGAGCTCAGTGGGGTGGTGGATCAGGGAGCTTGTGGTGCCTTACAAGTCAATAGTCAGCAAGGAGTCAATTGTCTCTGGCTTGGCAACATCTCAGCTCCTCCAGGGCACAGGACCCACTGTGGTGTTTGGCTGCACATGTGCTGAGTAGCCAGCAATTGCAAAATGTATGCCAAGCCAGGGTGGACATGGACAGCAGGGCTGACCTGGTTTTACAGGCAGATCAAAATCATAGGGAGATGGGCAGAGAACTGAAGAAAAGGATTCATGGTGAGGAGGTCAGAGAAGAAGAAGTGGACAGAGTTAAATCCAGAGGCAAAAGGAGAGAGCCACAGAATGGAGTGAATTAACAGTCTTAAGGAAAGCAGAATAGGAAGACATGAGGATAGATAAGGGGAGCATCAGGCACTTTAGTAGTAAGCAATTATCTTTCAGTGAATCCATTGTTTCCTTAAACACTCTCCAATATTCTGGGACTTGCTGGGTGAGTACTTTGAACGCATTTGTGTAAGGTGTGGAGCTGAAACATGACCTAAACTGTTCAGATATACTTTAAAAATGTTTAAAGCACTCAGTCAGTTGGGTCTTAATTGATTTATCAATAGCTTGTGGCTCATGCTTAGTTCAGTAGCAATTGGTAGTTCAAGGTCTAAATTTAAGAAGTATTGCTGGTGAGATTAGTTCATGAACTATTGTACTTTATTTTGTCTGTTACTCAGGAAGCCCCAAGATCCACCTCTTCTCAAGAGTTCTTAGTGTCATGAGCCTGTATTTGAAATGACTTAAAAATGTTCTTTCTGCCTACCTGCACGGTGTGACTTTCAGATACTTGTTTATCTTGTAGGTGTGAGTGAATCAAGTGAATAGTTGAATTGGTGCTTGCTGCAGTTGAGAAATATGTCTCACAAAACTTATGGTACTCAAAATCTGCAGATTGTTGTGTTGCATTCACCTTTGCAGTTGGCAAAGAAGAAAACAGCAGCAGTATTTAATATTCGTGGAGGTCACAGAGGACAATTAGACTGTTACGCTTGTTCCAACTCAACTATAACTTTGAAGGAGGGCTTCCTGTTTAACCTTGTGCCTACAATCACTTGAGATGTGCTTGTGTATTTTTGATCTTGATATCTGCACAGGAAGATCAGTATTTAAGGAGATGGGAGAAGCACAGACTTCATGAAGAGCTAATGTGATGATGGGTGAATAGTTGCTCAGTGTCTCCTTTCCATTATTCAGCATTATTCTGAATCTGCCTGTAGAAGAGTGTAGAACAAGAACCTTCCAGGCCATTGCTGCCTAATCTGAGCAAGGGTTTTGTCTCTTTGTTTTGACTTCTGTTATAGAGGAAAAAAAAAATAAAAATCGAGGGAAAGAAATTCTGCTGGTATAAAGCCCATAAAAATGCAGGCAGGTGTATTGAGCCCTGCAGTTGGAATGGAGTGATGGAACAAGCTGGTATCATCCCCAAGTGTGGAGAAACATGAAGTGATATAAACTGACTGCCTCATTAAACACAGCAAGTGCCTTGTGGTGCCTACAGCTCATGAGCAGTTAGCTCACTGACATAGCAGTTCTAGGTCCACTTCTAGCTAGTGTGGATTGTTTGTGTTGTGGAATTGTAGCTGTGATTGTCAGTGAAACCCTTTAGTTTACCAAGATGACTTCTACGTCATGCAAATGATTTTGGAAATTATTCTGTTTGCATTAATGTTGTCCTTCTAAATGATCCACCTCATTTCATAGCATTGGTTTTTGTGGCTTAATGAGCTGCATCCACTTAATTCAAATATTTTCCTCAGCAACTCTGAGCTATATGCTGATAGCTCTCTTTTGATGTATTAAAATATGCTCTTTTCATTGTTTTCCTCACAGTCATAAAGAATAACTTTATATTATTTTTCATTTTAATAAAGGGTGTGAAAAGTTTAGAGTCCTCTGTATTTCTGTAGCATTAGTAAAAAGATCTTGAAAATGTTTCTGTCAACAGACTGATAACTGCTCGCATGTCCTACATTGCTATATCTTCCAGAAGATAAATGATGCATAATACATGCCACCAATCACAATTTTAAATGAAAAATAAGTACTTTTAAATAGTTTTCTGGCTGACCAGTAGGTTGAAATCTGTATTTGAATTTGTCCAAAAAACTGAATCTACAATAATCACAACCAATTGTAAATGGTTTGTGAAAAAAAACCCTGGGATTTCATCATCATGTACCATGTTCATGACGAATAAATCAATCAGCTCTAGTGTTGGGAAGCACCTTATACTGATTTTTATAGCATATAAGCAGTTCTCCTCACTGGTTTGGATTACTTTTTGCTTGCTCAAATCTGTGTGAAGGATTACTGCTAAGTAGCTGTAGCTATACTGTTACTTTACAAGAACAACGTAAAAGAATAAAAGGGAGAGACTTAGATGGAAACAATAGGCTAAAACTGGGAAAAAGTAAACCAAGGATAAATATCTGCAATGTCTAGGCATTTCTTTCTTCTTCAGGCAAGTTAATTAAAATAAAATAACTAAAATAAATAATAAAATAAAGTAAAATAAAATAAAATTTCTAATAAATTTGAAATACTATATAATGTAAGGAGTCAAAATAAAGTATCTAAATGCTGAATTCATTCAAAGAAGTTACCTGCAGTCACACTGATAGGAATAGTTTGTCACGTTTTGATTTGTTAAAGGTAGGCAATAACTTGCACATTATATCACTAATTGTTTTGCTGTCATAGTACTTGTGCTGTTTTTTGAGCCAATTATTTGAGTGAACACAAAAGTGAGATAATTTTAGAGGATATTAGATACTGTAATAAGAAAGAACTCTTTGGAATATGCTCATGGGTCACTTCAAAAATTATCCTTGTAAAAGGCAATGTGACTCCTGAAAAGAAAGTGTTTCTTCAAAGGTTAAAACTGTATTGACAGCTTCTATGATTCAGTAACTTTTTTTTCATTATAAGGCCTACATAATTTCAGATGTTGCATGATTTCCCCTGGATAAATGAATGTCAGAAAATGGAAAAGGCTCATTTTCTAAGCCTGAGTGGCAATTTTCTTATTATGCTGTCATATGGATTAAGTGCTTGCCATTGTGAATTGTGCTGGCTCAAAAAAATTTGGGCCAAGATTAATGAAATCAACAAAAATAATGTTTGTTTCCCTGGACATTTTATTGACATTCCTAAATGGCCTGTCAGATCTCTTTCCTGAGATCATTAGCTTTCTGATATGGTTTGATCTCTCATTTGAGGAGCTCTAACTTCAAAGCTGCCCTTCTCCTGGTTGTACCTTGCAGCACCTTCTGAAGGACAAGAGCCTGCTCTCTCAGTAGAACTCATTAGAGAGCATAAACAGTCCTGGAGACATTAAAGTATCTTAAAGAATTCATCAAACTGTGATTTCAGGAATTGTAGTAGATCTGGGTGCTCAGGACAGGGCTCCAGCCAAGGATAAGTTGAAGATGTGTGAGAGGTTAGTCTGTCTTGGCAGCTGGATGCTGAATGCAGGCATGTCCTCATTGTGTGGCCCAGATGTGCAGAAGAATAGGCACTGTATTCAGAAAGGATCAGTGTCTATTGGGTGACTTAAAAACAGTAAAGCCAAGGGGAACTAATACTCTAATTAAAAAGTGAATTGCTCTGCCTTGGCTCTACAGGGACATGAGACAGGCCAGGGTCTGCCTAGCTTCAGCAATGAGGAGCAGCTGGGATTAAATCAGCCTAAACTGTTTGCCTGGGTTTCACTGTATTTCTTCACTCTGCCCTTGAAAGTAGCATGGATGCTGTTACTGTGAAGCAGGTGTATCTGTACATACTGAGACTAGTTTGGGGGCTAAACTGGGAACATGGTATCCACCAGAAGTGGAGGGCAGGGACATTGGGATGTCAGGCAAGTACCAGTGCAGTGTCAAAGCAATTCTTGCTGTTGCTGCTATCAAAAGTGTCAGGATGGTCATAAGGATAACAATATCAGAGCATCAGCTTGTTAGAGGTAGAAGAGTACTAGAATATTGATATCAAATAAACTGACACATGTGCACCTCTGTGACTACACATATATGCATATAATTATATTTTTTCAGGACAGTCTAATGTTTATGTGCACCTATGAGGCAAAAATATTTGTCTACAGGGGCTTGCATGATGCATCCAGGGCAAGCCTATGAGGAATACAGAGAGAAAAGTGAGTGTTGGATATGGATTCTTGCTCACACTGCCAAGAAAGCCTTTGAGGTCAACACAAGGCTGAGTATAGAATTAAACTGTACACTGAAACCAGACAGCATGCACAACAGTATAATTTAAAATAAGGGCTCTCAAGATGAAACTTGCCCTTGGCTGTTGTTATTTAACATATTTATAGCATGTATTTTTAAAGGTATTTCACCCCAGTCTTAGTGCAGCTCCCCTGTAGAGCCACGGGATAATGTGATCTGAACCCCTTGGTGTTCTGTACCACAGCAGACCACGATCCAGTATAACAGAGAATCTCCAGATGGAAGCAGGTGTCCTAGTGGAATGAATGTGCAAGATAGAAATGGAGGCATGGAATAAAAAAGAGAATCCACTCATTTCTAATTTTCCCCTAAACCTGAATATAATGCCAAAGCTGGTGCTTAGTTGCACTGAGATTTGGGAAACCATGGATCACTTTGTTTGCACTGGCTAAAGGGCTCCAATGACAGACCAATGAAGACAAAAGGTATATGTCTTATTAGAAAATGTTTTCTTTTAATTTTTCTTTTAAAAATACATCCAAATTTTCTGTGAAAGCTTTGAAAGCATCTTTTCCATATACTTTTATTTTTTTTTGCACTTTTCTTGAACTTCTCATCTTTTTAACACCTACAGCAATTTCTTTAGGGTTTGACTAGCCTTCCAGAAGCAGATGTGAATTCAGGAACTGCTTTATTATCAAAACTGAAGATGTAATTCTGCAAATGAAGCGCGCAGAATGTCTGTTTTACAACAAGTTGGAAGCTCGAGATGGACAGGTTATGCAGCATTTATTTACAGAAGGCAGCAGAACACTGAGCAAACCGAGGTTTCAGCTTGTTTGTGATAGCAAGGCTGTGTGTACACAAGGCTCCCTGGTGGAGCGGTGACCCTCTGTGATGTGACGCAGAGCCCGAGTTTAGTAAACACAGGGTTGCAGCCTCCTGTACTGTACCAGGCCCCCCTGTGTGCAAAGGGACCGTGTGACTGGTCTCCCTGCTGCTGTGATTGGCATCCCCTCCCACTTTATGCTGCTTTTCGTAATGTTTTATTGTGCCAGTAACTGGAACATATATGGACAAGCTGGCTGTGGTGCAAATAATGTGACAATCAAAACCAGGCTTGGCCAGTAACACCCAATGTTTTGTTAATCACTAATTACCCATGTGTGTTTTGGTACTGTCAGACTTTATCAGATGTTTGGTATATTTTAGGAAGATAACAGTTGTTGTACTGGATCAGAGCACAGATACACCCAGCTTGGCGTCCTGGCTACAAAACTGGCCTGAAGAAGACATGGGGAAGTTTATGAGAACAGAAAAATTATTTTTACTAGTATTCTTCCCAGTTTCTTGTGCTCTGCAGTTTTTCTTGAGCCAGGGATTATATGTTTGTGTATACTAGCCTTCATTGCATCTTCAATTACTTTTTCTAATTATTTTCATTATGGTTTATGAATAAAATAGATGCTTATCTATGATTTCTGAATTTTTCTAGTGTGTGCTTCATTTCCCTTAAAAAAAAAAGTAAAGTTTAGAGACTCACAATTTGTAAGCTTTGGCTGAAACCTAAGCCTATTAAAGTGAAATAAACTAGAAAATAAATGTATCTAGACTGCCCTGGGTTGTTTTTGTTTTTGTTTTTTTTTTAATTGAAACCAATAAAAATACCTTCTGGAAAGCTGTTTTCTCAGTGCACAAAGGACAAGGAATAAGAATCTGTGGTTTGAAAAGGATGAAAGAAAGGAAGTAGGCAATGGTCTCTATATTTCATTAAGTGCATAGGACTGGTCCTTGTTCTGATCTAACATGCCAGAAGAGTGAGAATTTTCCAGTGTACTCCAAAATGAGTGAAGTGGTTTGGTGGAACAAACAGATATAAAACCAACCTATTGGCCAAGAAAAACCAATGAGAAAATATGAAAAAATAAAAATAATGGAAACTGCAGAGTAGCAGGTTTTTTTGTCACATGATGTTTTCCTTGTAAGAAATGTGTATCTTCCTTTCCCCATTCCTAGTGGGAGAAGCAGGGAAGGAAGAACTAGGCACTGCTGCTGCTTTTCCTGAAGGCAGCCTTGTGCTGCTTCTGGTGGTAGCAACTTGGAGTGTAATCTTCATGAACTTCTTCATGAGCTTCTGGCTCAGCCTTGATATCTTTGAACTGCCTCACTCTTTTTCCTGCCCCATCCCTCCCTATGTCGCCCTGAAAACTCAGCTTCTGAGCTTGCTGACATAGTTTTCTAAAGACTTTCCCAGGACAGTAACTGTAAACATAGATATGTGTACATTCTTTCTGTTACACGTCTTGTGATGGACATCTCTCATGGCCAGTGCAGTGAAAAAGTGTTATCCTGATCATCCAATTCCTGGCCGTGGTCAGGAGCCTATAAATCCTGGGGGGAAAAATAAACTCTGTTCTTCCTTTCACTACACCTCGACCTGTGTCCGCGTGATCTATTCATCTTCAGCGGTAACATCCCTAGACATAATTTTCCATTCTCTGTACTGTCATCAGTACTTGAAATTGTTTTATTTGATGCAGTCCTTGACTAACAGAGAATTAAGGAAGAAATTTGAAATGCATAATAATTTTTTTAAGTGTTGAGGTGTTAATATGGTGAATGTCACTGAAGAGCCTTGGATAAAAATTTGCTGTTCAAATGAAAAAAACCTTAGCAGTCTTTACTACTTGACACTTGAGAATTTCCCAGGTTATTGGTCTGGCTGCAAGCACCAGGCATGTCTTGACTTCATATTAAGATGAGGTGTTTGTCTAGCAAGTTTTCTCTGTCTGTTCTTCTCTTTCCTTATCTTCTTTTCTTTTGTGTCTCCTCTCATTCATTTTTTTCAGAGACAAAATTCAGAGCATGCCCTGGATGGGAACCCTTGCTCTCTCCTGGTAGTGGTCAGTTGTAGTGACCAGGGAAACAGCGCTTTTAGATACACTGGACATCATAAGAAGTGCCTGGATGCATTAAAAAACAACTTCTTAACAAGCCCACCAAGGTTAACGAGTTTTCCTCTGGCAGTTGCAAATTCATTTTGCTCTCATCTTCTCCCTCCTCTCAACTTGTGTAATTTTAATCAAGTTTCTGTAAAATACTGTTCTAAATTGTTATATGCTGTAAGTGTGGTTATTGCTTACATGTAGAACATGAGAAAGAAAGAAGGAAAGCTGATTTTTGCAATTTCCACAGGAGATTATATCCACTTTTTTTTAATCCTCAATACATAAGGTCACCAAGAAGAGAGGTATAATTTGAAAAGCAAAGTAGGTACAATTTGAAATGGCTAAGTGATTGGGAGTTAAACCATGGCCATGTTGTAACCAGACTGGCCTCAAAGATGAAGGAAGGAAAGCCCTGTTTTGTACTGATCTGGGCATAAATTTTGTCATTACTTACAATTTTTGAATACCAGAATGTCCTGCTAAGTATATTCATTAAAGCTGTGTTGCAGCCTCAGTCAGCCTCTAAATATCCTGACACATCCCGGCAATCAAACTTATACTCTGCCTCTGCTAGCCGATGTGCTAATATGAGACTTTAGCTGTCATTTTGGTATTTTAATATTAGTCACTAGACAGCTTACAAATATTTGGAGAAAATCCTTAATGTCAAATCTTTCTCCCACATAAAAAAGATAATTTGATTTTTCCCATTATATATTTGTTTTTTCACTGAGTTAGCTTGCTATAGATCCTTATCCCGATTTTAAAATCATCCTGTCACACATTTAGAACAAATTTATATTGATCTTTCTTTTGAGTAATTTCTTTCACAATGTTAAGGGTAATGATCACAATTATTTTGCCATATACACACTCCCTGCTGTGTAAACACACGGAGAGATGGTTTTAGCAAGATCCTGTTTTTCCTGTGTGTGTGGGTGGACAGAGTCAGGTCCTAACCAGCTGAAGCACCATTCAGAGAGAATTAATTGCCGGGGACCCCACCGCGGGCTGCGGGCGCGCAGGTCGGGCACAGAACACACCTCCAGCTGCAGAACCCATCCAGCTGCTTCCCCCTGGGTTCTGCTGGCCCAGCTGGGGCAGGGCTGCTTTGGCAGCGCACGCAGAGCATCCTGGCTGGCTGAGAGAGCAGTGTCCGACCCAAGGGCCCTCCTCAGAGCACCAGGGCCTGCCTGGTGACCACGAGCAGCCGCCACTTTGGTCCTCTTGAATCTTCATTAAGAGCGCTCAGGCCACAAGTGAGAGGCTGGGGAGGTTGAATTGCTAATGCAGCAAAACCTGTGAGCGTTTGGTTTTGCAGGGAAATGTGTGTATTGATGGCAAGACAAGCTTGGGTTTTGAAAAACTTGGCGAGGAGCCAAAACTGTCCTGACTTTACGTTCAGTCTCTGGCGATTTCTTTGCAGATACAGGCAGCCCGTTTAGCCTTATTCTGTGTTCCTCACCCTACATGGAGCATGGGGATAGGAACTGGCTGTTATCATAGGGATGAGAATAGTCAGGCAATAGCTTGATTTTATTGAGCTATCCCGTTTCTTTCTCTATCCACCCGAGATTTGTTCCTCATGCCCCTGCCTAGATGATTTTTCATGCATACAAACGATCTATACAACAGAAATTCACAGTCTGTTAAAGAAAAATTACAGTCTATTAAAAACCAAAGAGAAACACCTTGGTGTAAATTTTCCATGCTCTTGTAGCAGCCTATTTGTGTGCACAGATATATATCAGGGGAAAAAGCTTTGCTTTTTCATACTGCGTTTTATAGTGTTATAAGAAACAACCGGAATCAAACACCCACAATTTAATTAAAATCTCATGTTGCCAATTCATAATATCATATATATTTCTATCTGAGTGGAATAACTTAATCATAAATTTTCCTCATGGTGTGTCAATTTTTATCCATTATTATCATTATAATTGTTATTTACCAGTATGTGTTTCTGATTTTCACTTTCATTCCTAGTTACTACTGCCTGACATCTGCACAGCTGCAGCCCTTGTGAATGGCACACTGACACTTTTTGTTTGTATTGTCACCTCCACTATGAGTTTTAATAAACAGCTTTCCCTGCTAGGTCTTCCATCACCCTAACCAACTTTTGCTTTGCTGGTTTTATTTCTATCACACATCTACCTCTGAACAGCTTTATTTTCTCCTCTACTGTGACCAAGTCAAAACTTGCTGAAATGCCCAGTGCAGCAATAAGAATGGAGATGCTCATTATAACCACTATAGCAATAAAATTGCTTTAAAATTTTAGATAATATTGAATATCAAACCTCTGTGGAATGGTAGCTTGACTAAAATCTTTTTATAAGATTTTCGTTTACTTTGATTACTTCTTTCTAAAAGTTCAAGCTGTAGATAGTTGGAATAAATCCTTCCTTTCACTACTGCATACTTTGGAAACTGGCCCTGAGTGAGGTGCAGAGTTTGATTTAGCTAGGCAAAGTGATGATTTTTTTGAGTTTCAGTGGAAAGACAGGAAACTCCATAGTGGAATTTCCTATATAGCGTTAGCACTATAGTGGGCTAAAGAAAAGCATTTTCAAATTTGCTGTGCATTATTTCATCCTCTTGTGAGGCTAAAAGGCAGCACGATTTCAGTTTCACTGAGCAGCTGTGAGTTATCAAGGGGTTTCAAAGCAGAGACTGCAAACCCAAGTATTTTGGTACCTGGTACTTTCTGGAAGGAGTGTTATTTTTTGGCTTCCACGATTCCATAACTCTTTGACCTTCTTGCATGTGATTTCTTGACTTTCAGTGACTATTTTCTATAAAGATGGGCATGTTATAACTTGTAAATTCATTTAAGCTATTTTAAATCTATTTTTGTTTGTATTCATCTTGGATGAGTTTTACTATATGTTTTCTTACTTGTATATTTTAGATTGTAAATTATAGGTAAAAGGTAATATCTATTATAGGAAAGCATTTCTATCCCAGACAGAAATAATCTTCGAATGCCCACATTAATTGGAAGAATTTATCTTATAAGAAAAGTCTGAGATGGGTGAATGACTGCAAACAGAGAAAAGCATACCCATTGTTTTTTTAGTATCAGACAATATGAGTGAGAGTTGGCACACAATATGAGTGTGTTAGGCACAAATCATTCTCAAAAATACTGTTTGGGGTTTAAAATTTAGTAATAACACAATATATAGAGGTGCTATTGCTGTGACAAAAAGGTGAAGGAACAAATTCTGCAAGCTATTCTGATGAAAAAGGACCTACATATGTCATCCTAGTATCCAGCCAGAAAGGGGGAAAATTTATAATTTGGGTCCTTGATTGAAAATGAAGTTAAAATAAACCAAAATATTTAGGAGTGAGAGAAAAACATAAAGGGCAAACTCTGAGTATATTGATTTGAAAGACCAGACCTCAAGGAAAATATCACTTTTCTTAGGGTTTGTATCCTGGACAAAACTAGAAAAGCCCCTGTTTAAGGTGCAAAAGGATAAAATTCCAATGTAAGATCTACATATGTATCAGCTTCTCAACAGAATTTTTACAGGGTTTTCTCGTAAGCAGAGTTGGACTTCCAGAAAGAAATTTAAAATAACAAATTTGATTATACCAGAAGCATTTCTCAATGTGCTTATTTGCCTGTTTTGGAAGTGTTTTGTTTGCATTTATCACACTCAGCAGACTTAGGGAGCTGCTGTTTCACGAGCTCCTGTTAGCCTCCTCTTTAACTCACCAGCTCAGAGCTTCTGAGATAGACCAGTCCATCTCCAGGACAGACACTGACTTGCCGTGCCCCACTGAAAAAGCACAAAGAAACAGAGCAGTCCTACTCACACTGTGAGTGATGAAGTTGTGAAATAATAGTTTAATTTTCACTGCTGCTATCTCAGGTTATTCTTCCAGGTGAAATCAGGACAGCTGTTCTTCAGACTAGACATGAGCTACCTTTAAGTTAGCATTAACAGAACCATTATGGCAATATAAAACTTAGTGCTGGCTGCTAAACCTGTTCAATTGTATGTTAAGCTTCTTAGATGGGTTTTATAACCTGTACTGAGAAACACAGAGCTGTATCTCTGCTGCTGGCAGCTATGCGAGAAAGGGAAGTAGGATATTCTGGTTATACTGGATGGTGAGTGCCCCACAGACATATCCTCAGGTCCCACAGGAAAGTGATGTCTCCTACCATAGATTTCTTACTAGGGGGAGAAATATCCCATTTCTCTAAATGTCCTGGATAGGAATCTCTGATTGAAAATATCCAATAAATTCCTCTGTTCCTCTAGGGAGGAGCAACTGGAAAGGAGCTGGTTTTTAATCTCTGTTCAATTCATTGCTGCTGGTGCCTTGGAGATGACAACGTTGCAGTTCTGATCTCAGCACAGTACCCAGGCAGGCACAGTATCTGTGAGCTTGCTTGGGCTTGTCAGTGATGTTCCATAGTTTCTGTTACCTTTTATGCAAATTCTGATTAATGTTTTAAGAAAGATTTAGGTTGTCCTCAAGGAACTTCTCTGTAGCTGATGTCATCACTGCTGATCATGTTAGCACAGAGCGCTGCAGATGCTGCGCGCTCTGAGATCCCACTTCTCAGACACAGTGATTTGTAATTAGCTTCTGAGCAGGCCAGGTGAGGTGTCTGGCCCTTGAGGGCTGTTTCTCCTCGACAGCAAAAAGTTATTTAACAAATTAGTGCAATACATTGAATTTTTTTTCCCACTGAGGTGTTAGGCATAAAACAAATGTCTTTCATTTCACCTCTGTGGGATGGTCATTATGGCTCTAGATAAAAACAATATTAATAAAAAGAGACAGTTATTGCCAGCTCAACTGCCAAAAGGGAAAAGGGGTCAATATGGCTTTTCATATCACCATAGGCTATTTTCTCAAGGCTATCTGTAGAAAGAAAAACATAAAGTTTCAAATTGTTTTTCTATTTCTAATTCTATAAGATGTCAATGTGTTATCAATGAAAGGCCACTGCATATCTGACAGCATCTCACTGTATAGTCTCTTTAACACGATTCTCTAGGGTATTGTCTCCCATACTGTGTATCTAAAATACAACAGTGTGTTAGTTTTCTCTCTTGTTTATCCTGGTTTATCTGGTACCAGCTATGAGTAAGATACATGTTTTTCCTCTTATACTGTTAAGGATGATAAGAAGCACTGTGTGGGGATTCTCATTGTAGCATGGGGAGCTGGATAAACAGGTATTCAAGGCCAGGCTGAGAGAGGCTTTAAGCAGCTTGGTCTAGGGGGAGGTGTCCCTGACCATGGCACAGGGTTTGGAACTAGGTGATTTTTTAAAGTCTCTCCCAACCCAAACCATTCTGATTCTCACTTTGTGTATCGATGTGATCTGAGGACAAAGGTAATTTCACTAAAATTATTACTGTCCTCTTTCAAAGAACCAAATAAAAGTGAAGTGCACTGAGGTGGTCACTCCTTGTGTAAAATACCATAAGGCATAGCCTTACAACATGTGACAGTGGTGGCTTTTTCTCCTTATATCCAGCTTTTCCAGTTTTGCCAAGCATTCAGCATTATAGCAATTCTGTTAGAGGAACAGATGTGCTAGAAAGTAATAAAAACCAGAGAGTTTCACTTTAGGTTATTGAACTGAGTAGATGTCATCTGGATAGTCTCGACAGGTTATCATCTGATAAGTATTTGTCTGTCCCTTTGAAAACAGATGGAAGATATAACACTGTACCTTGGAGGAAAAAGTGTTCCCACTTCAGGACCTTCATCTGGCATTTTGTATGGAAATAAAACAGTCACTCTAGATGATATCAGAAAAATATGCTTCAGCAGTGGCCTGGTGAAGTTGGAGGGTCTGAGACAGTGGAAAATTAGGAGAAAATCCTTGCAGAATAAAAGTCTGAGAGATTTACTTATTCACATTTATGAGCATTAGCCAAAAGGTTTTCCCAGTGTGTCATGCTTGTAAGATGAGTGAAAATATCTCCAGGTGTCAGCACTTCATTCCATCCACCTCACACCAATATTCTGTTTTTATGAGAAAATTTGCCTTGGATTTTGGGTTCACGGCTGCAGAGTGCATTTTCATATGTATTGCCCTTTGTCAATAGGACACCTGAGACCTTTGGGTGTTTCACCAGAAAAATCTAAAGTTTTCATAGTAACTTCCAGCTCAAATTTTATTCCACTAGTTCTTTTTGCTGTAGATCTCCTGGATCTGCTCCTATTTGAGCAGAGACTTTTACACAACATCTGAGTTCTTGCTCTAGCAAAAAGTCCTATCATGACAGAGCTCAAGCCACTTGCCATACTGTCAATGTCCTGCTTCTAAAAGCTTTTATTCAATAGCACTTGACTATTTTGATTTCCTTCAGGATTATTTCTCCACTGAGAGTGGCTGTGCTCAGGCCAACGCAGCAAATGATTTTGCCTTCAGTTGTTTTCTGCCTGTGTGCACAGAGATCTAGTTATAAGATACATATACAGTGCTTGATGAGTTTTCCTTCCACAGCTCCTGAAATAATTATTGTAAATGGCTACTCTCATAAAGGTCTTAGAAAGAATGACAATTCCTATGTTATGCACAATCAAGTTGCAAAATCCACATGAAAGTTGCTAAGTTTTCCTCTTCTTCTAAGTCCCTTCCTACGGAAATACTGTTCTTTAAGCTCAGCTCTTTAATGAATGAGTAACCTTCATCTGGATTCTGGTATAGAGCAATTTCTAGCTAACTCATATTTTTTTCTTAGCAGCTGAACTTCATCTTATGTGGCTTTTTGCACTTATGATAGCACTGAGATTCTTGTAGAAGACAGAAATGATCTGTTGTACTCAGGAGTTAAGATAGACATGAACAGAGTTTTTCAGTGACTGAATCAAAACAATGGAAAGTATTTTTTGTAACCCCTGTTTTGACACCCCTCCCTCCTTTAGACATTTGATTTGTCCGAGAATGAAATGGTTTTCTTGCTGTTGTTATTTTAGCAAATCTTTCAATTTTCTAAAGCAGAACGTTAAAACAAAGTATTCCAGGAATACTGAAAACTTTCAGGAACAATTTACTTTGATATGGTATGGTAGTCCATTTGTAGTGGAGAGGTAAATCCTATAATTAATTAATTTAGTATGGGTTATAAAATGCCCACCTGTGTTTAGAAATCTACAGTAGCCAGAAGCTCCCTCTTTAGTGTGTGATTCCACTGAGTCTGAAAGTTAGTTTACTGGTGTTTCACAAGATATTTGTAGAGAGATACTCCACCATTACCTATGAATTACATTAGCATCTGAGAAATTCAGTCTTCAGCAGCCAGATCTTTAGGCTTTTTGAGCTACATTTTGGTATACTTTACCAAGCAGACACTAGAGAAAATGGAAAATCTTAAAAACTTGTTTTGAGTAAACAGCTCTTGGTATTTTTCCAGTATGCATGTGGACTTTCAGGCTGAAGGGATGAAAGGAGGTGAAGAAGCTAAATGTAGTGTAGCCTGCTCCAGGTTCTGAGGCAGAGCAAGACTGTCTTGTGCCAGGGGAGATAACGCTGTGCAAACCTCTGTCAAAGTACCTTACACTTCAGGGAATTTTGTAGACGCATATGAATAAAAGAATGACTTTGGAGCATGTCTTTGGGAAATGGCTTTGTAGTGCTTGCTCATATTTGACAATGTCCCATTTTTCCCTAACATCTGTGGACTCCAATTTATTTTGGCAGAGTCCTAATGCGAAAAGTTATGCATGTTTGTAAGCAGGACATAGAATGTGATGTTGAAATGGTAGGAGAATTTCCTTTGTGTAGAAAAGACTTTGGTGATTACAGAAAAATAAAAATAGAAAAATGAATTCAGTATCTTGAAAACAACACAGATAATGTGGAAAATAAGGACTTTGTGAGCTTCACGTTTTCCTTTGGAAATGCTTGTTACTGCAAAGCCTATGTGCATAAAGCCTAACATGGCAATTAACCTTGCTCGGGTCAAGTGCAATCTGCAGGAGAGATGTGATCACTCTTGAGTGCTTGATGATAATTTGTTTCATTGGAATGTGCTGTGCTGTAGGGGCACAGGGGAAAACTCCCTTTGACTCTAAGACTCTCCAGCCTAGGGCAGGCAAGACTTTGGCCCTTGGTGCAGTGCTTGGTAACTTGTTTATACTCCTTGAACTGAAGACAACAGGACTGAGTGTAGTAAATGAATATTTGGTACGTGAGTAGATCCACTTCCCTGCTGCTAGAAGCCTGACTTTTATATTGTGTAATACTTGTGACAGCAGGATGATCAAACTTACAGAAGAGATATTTGTTAGGGCTGGTGAGAAGCAGGCATTAGTACTGACTGAAAGGCAGTAGAGATAAAGATGCTGAATTTGAAATCCTCTGATAAAAACCCCACTGAACAGTAGGAAGCATTTAACAATCACTGTGCTTAACTGCCTTATCATCATTTACATAGAGAGCTGTTCAAAAGAGAGGATAGAATTACAATGGGGTAACCTGGCAAAATCCTGAAAGCTGCTTTTCTTTTAGCTCCCAAGCAGAAATGCATCTGGAATATACATCTCCACATTGTTCTTTACAAGGCTTTGATTTTGAATTCACATATGGTACTTAATTTGCATTTTTCATACAGTCATTAATGCTTGGTGAACTTGAAAGGTCTAGAAAAGTATTCAAAGGCTTGGATACTTCCCAGAAATGTATTCATGCTGTACTGGCCTGGAAATCTGGCATAAAATCTGCAGCTTGGATGCTGAATTGGGATTTCAATTCTTTCTTTTTGAGGTATTTTAATACCAGAAGGCTGCTTCTCAGGCTTGTTGTATATTTTATGCTGCTTCTTATTCCTGTGAATCATTTAGCTCTTGGTATCATTTTCATCACATTTCAAGCAGAGGTCAAATGCAAGGGAATGTCAAGAGCAGGGAGCTGCAGGAAAAAAACCCCACCCTGAGATCAATGTACCTTGAAGAGAGAGCAGTAGATTTAGGACTTGAAACTACCCCGGGAGAAAAAAAGCTGCCTTCTTGATTCTTAATCTAAACCAGAAGGCGCAGGTCCTGTCCATGATAAGGTTGACAGCAGGGTCCTATCCACATGCAGGAACTGCTGTGGAGTTCAAAGACTTGCAAGAAGGAAGGAACAAAAGCCAAAGTGTTCAAATGAAAGATGCTGGATTATTTTCAGAGAAACGCACAAAATCACGGGGATTGTTTCTCTTAACGTGGGATTTACTCTCAGCTGGATACCTTTTGGTACTATGCAGAGTGCAACAACCTTGACCAGCCGCAGGGAAGCTGCCTTTGCCCGGGGAAGATATTCAGCTGCTAGGAAGATGTGTCTGGCTGAAAGCAAGTCTTAGAGCGTGCATCTCTTAGAGATGTAATCTTAGTTTCAGATACCAAAACAAACCAGAAAATATCAGGAGGGAACTCTTTTGGTTCTCCTTTCTTACAAAGCAATAAATTATTTCAGATGAGAGAAGCACTGTGATAGCTGCTGGGAGATGCAGTAAGGCTTCCTCCCCCATCACAGCCCCCATCCAGGGGCATTGAAGTGCAGAGAGTCTATTGTTCTGCTGCTTCCTTCTCCTTTTATCTGTGCAGCTGTGTTCTCCATCAGATACCATCGTGCTGCCAGAGATACTCTTCACAGTGGGGTAGGTGATTTGTTAACTGCTTGTTTTGGAGTAAACTACTTGGTCATGCAAGTTAGTCAGTCTGACAAAAGAACAAAAGAAAGAAAGTAACTGGTAATTATTCCCTGTACGCCATCCCTCCTCTCGTTTTATAAAAAGGGGTACTTCTGCAGCAGTGTTGTGTACCTATTTAATCACTTACACCAGCTGATGAAATAAAAGCTCTTGTCCCTTGGCCCCCTGCAAATTATTCTTGTAAATTATTTTTTAATTATCCTTTCGTCATTGCTCCTGGTGCCACTTTGATAGTTTCTACATCAGTGGGCGCAGACACGACGAATCCGAAAGCTTTTCCCAGAGAAGTGTCCCTGTTCTGTGCCTGGCCCCGGAGGAGCAGCCAGCGGTGGAGCGTGGCTGGGGGGGCTGCAGGGAAGCCTTTATCTCCCTGCTTTGCTGCAGGTGAGGGTCCCTTGCTGGCACACCCGTGCTCCGGGACACGCCGCACATTAATTAGCTGCACTCTCACATTAGCGCCTTAATAACCGAGCGCTCTCAGGGTGCCTGACAGAGCGCTGATGAGAACCACACTAAACAGATGGGCACATTGTACCGCTCCCCAATCCAGACCGGGAAGAAAAGGTTCCCGGTGTGGTAGAGGAGAATGCAGAATGCAGTGCTCCAAGGTGGCTTTCTAAGGGATAAAAGGGATGGATTAATTTCTGCTGTTAGACAGGTGCAGCGTGGAAGTGAACATTTTGTTGTGCTATATACCTGCAAGCATGCAGAAATTCTGGTCACAGAATATGGGTCCTGGTGCGATTTCTCTGTCCCTCATAACTTCCCATTTAAAAAAAAAAAAAAATCAACAGAATTTGCTGGAAGAGAGAGTGAAGCAGAACTGACACCCTAAATGTGGATGTACAATTGAGGGAAATGGAAGGAAATGGAAAATAATAAGGGGCTGGAGATATTAAAACCAAAGTATTTTCAGCCTGTGTGATCATAGCAAGTCATGAGGCAAAGAAATAATGAGGCACAGTATTTGTATCAGCGTACTTATTTATTCCCTCAATAGCATTTTTTTCCCCCCTGGGCATATTGCTTAGAAACGTATATTGTATTTCACTGTTGTTCCTCAATATTAGTTGGCAGGTGGCTTATGCAAGGAAGTTCAGCCTCTGGTCTGCCTTCAGTGATTCACCACACAGTTTACCTGAGGAGTGGACTCGCCATATGTGAGCCAGACTTTGTGCAGAGTTTGAAGGTTTTGTTGTTTGATAAGAACTGGAACAATTTAATTTATGATGACCATGAGGTGCTATCCTCCTTCTGTTTGCATGGAGATTGTTTTAAGTGGGAAATTTTACATATTTCCCTCTTACCTTTTAGCAAACAGTTTTGCAAATGACTGTGTCTTTCTGCATTTTCCCAGCTCCAGATTCTAGAAGACATTTTGAAGGATATTTTTCATAATTCAAAAAATCACTTTTCTTGGCATTTTAAAAATGCAAAGTAGCATAAACCAAAGTACTCTTAGAACTGATTTTTTTTTTTTTTTGTTTTTATGGAGGCCACAGGTTATTTACAGTATTGTTATGAGTTGACCCTGGCTGGATGCCAGGTACCCACCACAGCCTCTCTGTCACTCCTCTCTACAGCTGGTTATGGGAGACAAAGTAGAACCAAAGGCTTGAGTTGAGATAAGGACAGAAATAGATCAGTCACTGATTATTGTTGTGGGCAAAAAAAAAAAATGACCTGGGAAAACTAATTGAATTTATTACCAATCAAAATCAGAGCAGGATAATGAGAAGGGAAACAAATCTTAAAAACACTTTCCCTTTCCCTTTCCCTTTCCCTTTCCCTTTCCCTTTCCCTTTCCCTTTCCCTTTCCCTTTCCCTTTCCCTTTCCCTTTCCCTTTCCCTTTC
>NC_031770.1:63577965-63847474 GCF_001522545.3 Parus major | reverse complement strand
TTTCCCTTTCCCTTCCCTCCCCCCTGCCTTCTTCCGGGGCTCTACCTCTTTCCCCAGGGTGCAGGAAGATGGGAATGGAAGTTATGGTCATTTCACCACATGTTGTTCCTGCTGTTGCTCAGGGAGAGGAGTCCTTCCTGTGCTCCAGTGTGAGGTCCTTCCCACACAGTTTGTGGAGACACTCCTTCACAAACATCTCCAATGTGAGTCCTCCTCATGGGCTACAGTTCTTGATGAATCGTTCCAACATGGATTCCTTTCCATGGGGTGCAGTCCCTCAAGAACAGGCTTCTCCATTGTGGCTCCTCCAAAGTGGCACAAGTCTTACCAGGAAACCTGCTCCAGTATGGGCTCCTCTCTCCATAGTTTGCAGGTCCCTGCAAGACTCCACTGCAGCACAAGCCTCCCACAGGTTCACAACCTCCTTTCAGGCATTCACCGACTCTGGCATGGGTCTGCTCTGTGAGCTGCAGGTGGATCTCTGCTCCAGAATTGGCCTCCATGGGTTACAGGGGGAAAGCCTGCTTCAGCGTGGTTGGGACCACAGGCTGCAGAGGAATCCCAGCTCCAATGCTTGGATAACCTCCTCCCCCTCCTTCTGAACTGACATTGGGGCCTGAATAGTTGTTTGTCTCACATATTGTCACACTTCTCTTCTGGATGCAAATACTTCAGCATAATAACTTTGTTTCTTTCTTAAATATGTTATCACAGATGCATTACTACCATCACTGATTGTCTCAGACTTGGCCAGCAGTGGGTCCCTCTAGGAGCCATCTGACGTTGGCACTGCTGGATATAAGGGAAGATTCTCACAGCTTCTGACTCCTGTAGCTCTCCCAGAACCAAAAGTTGGCCAAGTGAACCCAATACAGTGGTCCCTTCAGTCCCTTTGGAGACCATGAAAGCATCACATCAACTATTTTTCCTGGAGGAGTAAAGTCACAGGACCACCAGTTTGATTGGAGTAGAGCTGCCTGCTGACTGCTCATCATTACATGGTGCACATTCAGGTCTGACTAACTTAGGGCCACAAAAAATATATTTTTCATAATGTGATATGAGGTTGATGAGGTGCTGCAGCACTGTAATCCAGCATGATGCTGGTGTTTGCTATGCCCATGGTAATCCCAGGTTATTTTCCTCATTAAGTTCCTCTGTTAGGAAGGTTCCTCAATATTTAAATAGCTCATGCCCATATAAGAAGTGGTGTACAGCCTAAAATTCATCCTACTTTGGTTTTCTTGCTGCTATGAAGGATAGGGTAACCTTCGTCCTTTCAAATTTTTCTTCTCACAGTTCACATTTGTCAAAAAACTTCATTGCAGAGTCATTTCTCTCAGAAAAATCCCAGGGGCCAGTCCTAGCATTTAATAATGCTATGAAGAGAAATTGGCGGTATTTAGACTTTCTGGTGCAAACCGGTTTGTAGATTCAAAGTTGGGCAATCATGGCAAGTTTCCACAAAAGAAAGGAGAACAGTGATTATGGAGAGCAGACAGGAGATGGTAAAAAGGTGAGAAGGTGAATACCAGACATGATTTAGAGGAAAGCTTATTAGTTAGTTCTGAAGTGGTGGCATAAACCAACCTCTCATGTACTGGAAGTAAATAGGAGAGGTGGTGAGAGCACAAACAGTACATAAGAAACAGAAGAATGTGTGATAAGGTAGGTATAGAAGGAAAGACTGTAATGGTAAATGACTTGAGATACTTAGGACTTTTGTTGCTTCTGTAACAAAAGGCAATGAATGAAATGCAGATGAGTGATTTAATAAACAAATGTGTCTGGCATATCTACTATGCCAGCAATTCAAACTACCTGTGATTCAAAACCAGGTCCGATCTACATTCATGACCAGAATATTTTAAATCCAATTAACTAACCCAGATGTAATTACTGATGTAATTACTCTTGCTATCTCCTGATAGTAAAGGATGTGTACAAGACCAAGATACACGGCTCAGTATAGACCTTAACTCTCTAGAAGAGAAATGAGATATGGAAACAATTGAGTAATTTTGGATTTCATTATTTATTGTGAATGTACACAGCCAAATTTTTCTTGGGATAAAGCCACTGCTGTCAGTTTAATTACATTGGGAGTAAATGTGACCCTCCTCAAGCCTTCTGTAAGTGTACGGTTTCTATTAAAGTTGTAACGGATCAATCATGAAAAGGTCTTGGCAGAAAAATCGGTAGGTAGGTAATAAAAAAGATAAAGGATGCTGAAATGAATAGAATGACATGCTGCAGGATATTAGCTTTATGAAAACAACTTTGTCCAATAAAAAAAGTTAGGTAGTGGCATGAGACTGGAACAAGCAGAGAGCCCCTACCTCTGACAAAAATTATTGTTGCTCTTTCTGAGTAAAAAATATTGTGGTGGAAATGGCAAGCGTTTTCAGTGAGAGATGCTCTTTTACAATTAGAGTTGTTTAAATCAAATTAAATGGACATATTGATTATGCAAAATTTAAGGATTATCCATCCATCAAAAAAGTGATGGTCAGACTTGCATTTAAATTGCTTAACTGGGGCTCACATAATGTGTTTCTGGTTTGGAGCTGCAGCACAGCCCAGTCAGTGCCCTGTGCTCTCCACTGCAGCCTCTACTTGCTCTACACCTGCTGTTGCACAGTGAGCACAGATGAACTGTGATTTGAATATTTCCATGTCTGAGTGCCATGGAAATGCAAAATAAAATCAAAATCAGCTTAAATGTATGAATTACTAGATTTGCTTTGAAAGCACTTATTCTGCAGGAATTTGTGTGTGCTCTTTGCTGGCTGTGGAAGAGCACGTTGTCCTTGTGATGCCACATGCCCCATTTTGTTCTCACTGTGCTCCACGTGTGGGTGGAGGGGAGCACATGCCATTTTCCTGAAGGAGAGCTGAGTGGATTTTTCTTGCAGCAGTACTTGGTTTGTCTGCAGCTGTGCTTGTCTGCAACTGACCACATTTATTCTGCCCCTGCATCTCCCTGCTCCTTTCTCTTCTAGCTTCCTTTCTTCCTGAGTCTTCCCTTTATCTCTCACCATTGCTACTATTGCTATCCTCTTGCCCTGCCTTCCTTTGTGTTGTGTCTATCTGGCTTCCTTCTCTTTCATTCTCCAGAGGTTCCCTCACTCTTATTCAAAATGAATAGGTCAATCCTCTCCATTATTGCCTCTCCGCTACTTGCTGGGTCTGACACCTGGGCTCTATTGTTTGGGAAGCTAACCACCTGTTTTTAACTCTTCTTAGTTTTTCCACTGTGTTATACCACAGCAGCAGGTGCTGGGCTTCCTCCATTTCCTATTCCTTTGCTTCTCCTGAGAAGCATCACTCGTGGTTTTTCCTCATTACTCACTTCTACCTGGTGTTATCAACAGTTCACTCAGCTCCTCCTAATCGGTTTTCCATCCTAAATTTTGTTTTGGCCTCTGCCTCTCAACAGAGTATTGACTATTGTCATAACAAACCTCCAGATTCCAGTGAGGCTGGGCTTCTGATGAAACTCCTGTCCCACTTGTATTTGCTTTCCAAATTTGATTCAAAGCTGTTTCTAAGTAAGCAGAGAGGATGCATAATACAAATGAAGACCTGTTTAATTCTTTTCTACAGAAAAACTGTGTGAGAAAGCTTTGAAAAAATCAGCAGAGGACAGTGTTCTAAAACCCCTGCAAATTGAAAATCTTGCCAGTGATACATCTATTATTTTGTGCATAAAATTAAATGTTGTGTGTTTAAAAAAAAAAAATAAAAATCTACATTTATTTATTTATATGACTACTTGATTGTTTATGTGTCTGACGGTGTTGGATCTGCCTTGCCAAGGTGTCTAAACTGTTATTATTGTTGTAATCTGGAATACTACTAGTGTGCTGTGACAGTGATCCTTTTTCTTTAAAACAATGGATTCTGATTCAGTTCCCCCTGCCCACTGTGTTGCTGCTTGTTGAGTATTTGAAAATGGTCTTTTTGGAATTATGACGAGGGAATGTGCGAAATAACAGGAGTACCTTAGCTTCCTTCTGAAGGTAATTAACTCTCTTTAAGGGAAGGTGGGTGTACTGCCTTACAATAAAAATCATCTTTAGGAATCAAAAAAATGAAAATAAATTCCTTCTTTCTCACTCAGGATCAACTTTTCTTCTCCAAAACCTTTTATTTTCCATGATTACCCTAAATATGTGCAAGAAAGATCATTGCTAATACATAAGTAAATTGAAACATAAAAATTAAATTCTGATATTCCTAATACTGATGTAAATTGAGAGTAGCCCTATTGATTTGAACTAAGTGGTTCTGAATGGCACTGGAATAAATGAGTTATACGTCAAATGAGTTATTTTCTAGAGAGAAAAGAGAGCTACCAGAACTTCCAATCATCCAATTTTTATTTTTTTAATGGAGTTTTCTTCTCTCCACAGCTCGTTTTTACTGTTGTGGCTTCTTCAGTGTAATCTTAATGATGAGTTTATAACATCTATGTTCATTTGCGTGGCAGGGAGCTAAACTGCCACAAAAAAGAATTATGTTATTGGAGGAGGATTAACAGGAGAAGAAGCTGGGTCATAGAAAAGAAAATAACTTGTTCAAAGTGACTCAAATATCAGAAAATGAGATTAAAAAAATTGTAACAAGCACATTACTCTGTACAAATGTTCACCTCCTGCATCTCATTTTATTCCCTGCTGTCAGTCTTTCTTTTATTTCAGAATAATGCAATGAATTTGTTGCAGATTTATATATTGACTTAAACCTTCAGAAGTGAATTGCGCACACAAATACAATTTGATTGTAAGGAAAAAAGCCTTCTTAAGTTCTGATTTAGCCAGGAATGTGATATGGGCCTATTACATTCTCTGAGACCTTAAAAAAGCAGATTGCTGACAGATAAACAGAACTTTTGTGAAATGAAAAGCTATATTTCCATTTCAATATTTTCCATTTTCGCTCATTACATGATGACCAAGTACAAAAGTATAAGTATAGGCCTAATTTTAAAAATATGTTTGCATTCAGTTAAACTATTCATGCCCTTAAAAACCTGAATGAATTGAGGCTAAATGCAGAGCTCCTATTTTTGTTATGATCATGTATCTGACTTCTAAGACAAATGGAGAGCTTTGCACCAATGTCAGCTGTGTGTACTCAGCTGCACATTGTCATGTTTATTATCTAACTTCTTTTGACTGAACTGCTTTGACTTTATTTGGCCTTCAGAATATTGTTTTTGTTTGTAAGGGGAAGAGAAAGTCGAATAATTTCTTGATAGAACTATAATTTACAAAATTCCAAGCCTCCCAATATGGTAAAAGTCAGCAAAAGTAAGTAATTTCCTTTCCCAATAATCTGAGCCTTCCTTCCCCCCTCTCCCCCACTGTCTTTTAAAGCCTTTTACTGCATTTTGTTTAAAAATCCTCTCATTTTTGTTTCTAGACCACATAAGTGCATCTCTGCCTGTCAGACCTCCTGCCACCCCCTGTGTTTATGCATCTGGCATTTTAGGCTTTGGTTGTGTAATGACAGCTTCCGCAAACAGCAGACAGATCTCTGAATTTACAGAATGCCCACAGTGAATATGCCTGTTTTTCTTCCTCTGCATAGCTCTGTTTCTGACTGGTGTTATGTGAAGCTGGGATTCTGGGTAGTAGCAACTACTGCTTCCACTCACTTTAAGAGAAGATTTATTTGTCTCTCACATTTCTCCCAAAGAGCAGCTGATTTTTCCAAAAACAGAGGGATATATATATGTATATAAAAATAATATATCACATATATATTATATATAACATAATATATATAACACATTATATATTATATATAACATATTATATATTATATATAACATATTATATATTATTATACCAGGGATCCTTCCCCAGGTACAACAATTACATACAATTATATTACAAATGTGAAAGTTTTTACCGAAACTGCAAAATCTGAGGTATGTGGGAGGCTTGCATGAAAGCAGCTTCATTTTACAAATAGGTGGCCCGAAATGAAACAGAGCAGAGAAACAACAATGTTGTCTCTGGGCAGGTCCTGAACCTTTTAACTTAGTGGATTCCTTTTGAGGATGTTTCTGTTTTGATGTAAATTCTGCATTTCAAAATTATGCACCTGGTAGCTCCAGTTTAGAGTAATGGTTTGCACTTGTCTTTACTGAATCACATGCATCATGTTTTTACTCCAATGACTTTTAATGACCTAATATTTGAAAGTATTTTCAGCTCCCTATTCCTCCATTATTTTACTACCCAAATATGAGAACCCAAAAGCATGAGATGAGCTGAACAAGAGGCTTGGAAGATTCTGTTTTATATGAGACAAGTCATAATTTCCTTGGGATGATTTATGCTTGTTATTGGAAAGAAACTTGGCATGGGCAAGTATTCAACTAGATGCAGCCCAAAATCTCATTCAGTATACTAAGACACCTGGCTATTAGTCAGGGATGAAATTAATAACGATTTACTGTATGAACTGAGTTTCTTAATCTAATAGAAAGTTGTCTTTCAGGCCAGTCTTTACATCTAAGGTAGCAGAGCTCCCTTTCTGAGTCCCTGGATTCTTTTCATTTCAAAAGAGAAGGAAATTACATTTTCTAGCAAGGGGCAGCTGTAAGTACAAGTTTCCTAGTAGATGGTTCACGTGGGAACTTGGGTGTTTTTGGCCACTGTGTCACAGAGCACTCTTCACCACTTACAGATGCTGTTGTATTCTTCAGAAACCTGCTGATGCAAGCCAGCATGATCTGCCTGGGATCAGAATCTGGCCTTTCATCTCTGTTCACTGGAAAGCTGCTATGCCATTTTGTTTTCTAGGACCAATTCATATAATTTTTTTGTTCAGCCCTACTGTTATGAAGTGGAAAATTCCATCTGGGTGCTGTCAATGGCATAGAAAAATTAGTAAAAGGCTTACTTTCCATGTCATCAGTGGGAAAATATTTTATCATTTTGGCCACAGATATTATGGATGGCCAGAAACTAGCTTTTATCCCATTTCCTTTGTATTGGAGTATTTTTCTGCTTGTATTTCAACTCCTGTTCCACACACAAAGCTTCTTGTACTTCCTGCTAGGGGTATCTACAATTTTTGGAGATAATTTTCAGTGATGACAAGTATATGTAAACATCTGTTAAATCTTAGAATCCCAGTTGCTGTGAGTTTGGCTTTTTCATTAGCAAACCAACAGACCTGTAATACACCAAAGCTCTTCAGGCTATTTACTAGAACAGATTTAGAAACCAATGCAGTAAGCCTTGATTTTTTTTTTTACTTTGCTATGCAATGTGATCATGTGTTGCAACACAGAAATTGTCTTTTTTTTTTGAAGACTGAAGGAACTGGTTATAACACACAACCCATAAAAGCGTACTGTAACAACAAAAGAGCTTACTGTGACAACATAGAGCAAACAAAGCAGGAAAACCTTGCTCCCTTTTCAGGGGTCCAGTGAGGATGTTGACACCTCAGTTCCCAAGCAGGGGTCACAATGCAATGGACTTGTCTGTTGCAAATCAGATACTGCTGATCAGATTCTCTTTTCAACACCTACACTGCACTACTCTGCATGTGTATCATGAAAGTGTAATTTGTATCTTAGAATAGTGCCTGTCTGATTGACGTGACACTTTTGTGTATTTATACTACACTATATTTTAAGATCAACAATTCCAGAGTCAAAGATGTTTCCCCTGGAGTAGCATCACTACTTCCACTGCTCAGAATAAGTAGCATCAAGCACCTGGAGATGACTGTACATCTTCTCTAACAAATAAAAAGTTTGAATCTGAATATGGTAACATTTTAACTTGAAGCCTTTTTGTAGTAGAATTTTTCTGCTGTTTGAAAAACATGTCAGTAAAGATTTATTATAGCTGCTCTCAAGAGATGTCATACTTCTGTAACTCACCTCTTGAAAGAGATAGTCACAGGAATAATAGCAGTATTTTGCGCAAGAGATTTGGAAAATGATTGCCAATTTCTGAATTATTACCATGCATTGGATTTGAATGTATCTTTAGAAACTAACCCTTTTACTGCCACATTACTTTTTATGCCAGAGGTCACCTCTAACACTTTCAGTGAGCTAATGATTTTGTCCTAAGTAAAATCTTTTGGGGGGTTTATAATTACTTTCCACATTCACTCATAGCAGTGTATTTATGTACAGCAGAACTTTAGTAGGAGATGATACAGTGCATACAAAAGGAGAAGGCTATGAGAATTCTGTAGATATGAGGTTGAAGGGGGTCTTTCTGGGGGAGTGAACAGAACTGTGTTCCTGGCAGTTCAAGATGCCCTACCAGGCAGAGCTTGGTAAAAAAGGCTATGGGGCAGGGAGCAGGTGCTATCTCATTTATTGTTGTTATTTGAGCAAGGCAATTTAATGTTCTGATAGGCTTGAATTTTCCTTCCTTGGTTTTCTGCTAGGGACACACAGGTGGTTCTCTCACACACCTGAGAGAAGAGCTTCATCCTCATTCACTCTGGGCTATAGAAAAAGCATGGAGACACTCATGCATTTCTCGAAGGCTGACACTCTGTTGATGTCTTGGGGCTTCCTTTGGGGCAAGGAAGGTTTATAGCTTATAAGTGTTCTATAGGAAAGTCTCAGTTCAGAGGGCAGTGCAAGGGCTGCCTCCAGCTGGAAAACTAAATAAAATAAATCTTCAGCTGTTCTTCTTCTCTGGGCACCTTCTGAATTCCATGACCTATTTGTCATGGATAGTTCATCTTGGGTCTTTGTTGATCTTACTTCATACTATGACCTTCTAGTCTTTACTCTCATCTGTATGACTGTGTCTTTAGACTACAGAATTCAATCTTGCTTAAAGAGCGAATCTTACTTTTAAATTTTTGTGATAAATCTTTTATACTTGGGGGCAACAATGGTTCTACCATCATGAATTACAATGGCATAACAGTGACTCATTGCTGCACCAGAAATCTGCTTTAAATTTCATTAACATTCTCACTCCTTTTGCTTTCTTTTTCATAGTCTTTATTCTTAGACTTATGGTTCGTTCCCAGAATTATTTCTAGTCCTCTCTTGTGATGCCTTGCTCCTAGGAACACCCAGATGAAACCTCTCAGGAGCTGCAGGCCATCCATGGGTACTCTAACTGGGATCTTCACAGAGGGATTACTGCTGGTGGTTTGCATCTCCTTTCTGCTCTTCACCTCAATATGGTCAGGCAATATGGTCAGGCTCTGCTACACAGCCAAGAGACAAGTGCAGGAGCTGGTGAGGAACAAGGAGGGATATGGAACTGGGACTGGTGTAAAAAGTAAAACTTTTTACTTATTTTAAAGAGCATCCAACAGGGGCTTGTGTCAGGATGGTAGGGCATGGATGGAAGATGCTAGGGCACCAGCATCTTCCTTGTGAACTGGGAAATGGGAAGGGCAAATGGACATAATAACCAAGGTGAGACAGTTGGATCTTAAGACAGTTGTCAGAGATTCTTAGCTAGTAAATTTATTAAGATAATGTTTAAATGGCAGTTCACATTTCTATAATTTATTTTCATTCTAAATGTTGTTAACTCTCATGCTCTGTTTTTCTTTCCGTAGTATGCCTAAGCATGCAATACATATTTACAAACTGTGTTTATACTTAAAAGGCTTTTCTAGAGGAAATAAGGACAACATATTCACAAGAGGTCACAAAACATTCACAGCCAGCCCTAAATGTGTGAAACAGTGAGTCTGGTGTATAATTATGGTCACCTCCAGCCTTGTTGTATGAAAGATAGAACACAGGGAAAGAGCATCTTGAGCAAGCCGTACGATCTGTCATGACAACATGATTCAGATCTGAGATGTCAAGCAAGGTGGGCATGGGGAAAGGCATTCTTAAGCAGAAGTTGTGTTGCAGCCTTGTGAGTATTCACTTGTCTCTTTCTGACTTACCTCCTACTCATGCTGTGCTGCCAGCCATGAAGTTTGACTTGCAGGCAGTGCTGGCAGCTTTTCTTGCCTGGAGCTTGTACTGGTGTCTTGTCTGAACAGACTGGCTCTGAGATACGTGACTCCACAGAGAGCTCTTCTGGAAATGAGGCCTCTGTCTTCATCCAGGTTGCTCATAAGGAGTGTGAAATTCTCCCTAAGGGGAAAAACATTGGTCAACGTATGGTTGCAAAGAAGAAAAGAATCTCATCCAGACTGCCAGCTGTCCTGTAGGCACACATCTAGGAAAGAGATCTGTGTGTTCTGTTTCCTAATAGCTAAGCGATGGCATTATCTTTAGGGCACTGTCCTTCCAAAAGCCTTTTGGGATACTAGTGTCTTGCATTCCCAAGGGATAAAGAACTGTATCTCAGAGATGACTTACCAAATTCTACACAAGCCAGGTCCATGCAGCAAAGTGCAATACTCTGTAGGGAGCTGTGATATATCTTTGCCTTGTGTCCTTGTAAGAGGGCTGCTGGGCTTGAAAGTGGCTCTTAGTGGTGTCTTCTGTGTGTGTGTGTGTGTCTTTCTGACAGTGCCGATAGATGTTTCCAGAGATCATGACTCTGCAAAGCTTCTTATAATGAATTTACACAATCTCTTGAGTCCTCTGAACTGGAGGATTTTAAATTAGCATTGACCAACAGCTGGTTGGTTTTGCATTTTCCAAATTAGCTCCCACTAACTAGTATGAGCACTGTTTTGTCGTGTTTTTCTTGTATCAGTCTGCACTGTTTTGCCACCTCCCACTGCTCCATAAAAAAATAGCCTTCTATAAATTTTGCTACATTTATCTATTAATATAGTTAAAATAAAACTTTTACTACTCTAGATGTTGACATGTGACTGTAGCACACAGTGAACATGTGTTGGCAGGAATGCTGTACCGTGGAGTAAATCATGCTTTACTTTTTACGGCTCACTGGAGTTTCCAGGACTCTTTGTGACTCTCGCAAAAATTTTTTTCTAGTCAGCTGTACTTGTAGTTTGGTTCTGACATTTCTCAAAAAAGTGGGAAAGAAATGGTTAACGAGGAGCAATTTCTGTATGTTGAGCAATTGGATATGCTTACAGTGTGAGAAATGAAATATTACTAGGAGAGAAGGATATTGTCCAGCAGGAGAATTCACTGAGAAAAGTGCTCAGTGATAGGCTGAGTGATGAATACACTGTAAATATTGCATGTGGGCAAATATTATGATACTGGCTTAAATCAGGGAAAATACAGCATGATGTAATGTAACCTAAGCCTTGGAATCCAGAAATATGGATTGGCTGCAGAAAAGCTGACTCATTATTTTTGCCTCTGGCAGATTCCTGTTGCTGGCTGTATGTATCTATTGCTCTTGAGGCAGGATTTGGTCTGTGGGCTGGTCAGTAAAATTTGCAGCATTTATGTAAAAACTGAAAAATGAATTTTTGAACTGGCATGTGTTGCACATCTTACCAGCAGCAACTTTTTGCTAAGGCTACAAAACCTGTGCATTACAGATTTTTCTGTTTCACCAGAAAAACCTGACGAACTGCAGAATTTTTTATGCCTGTATACCAAAAGTGATAAAGGAATGCATCTTGAAAATTGATAGGCTGTTCTAGAATTTAAAACAAAGTTAAATAACTGCACAGTAATATCACTTTAATTACAAAATTCATTACTTTAGAGTCACTTCTAGCTTTTATAATGTGTACTTTCACCTAATCCCAGTCAGTTGAAATTAAGTAAGGGTTACAACAAAGAAAGATTTTAAGGCTACTGGATTTTTTTCATCACTGTAACTTTAAAACAACACTCAGTTAAATTGCTACAGCATTCTCTTGGAACATAACATGGTATTCAATTGTTGAAAAAATAACTTATAAAGAAAAAATTCAATCATTGAAAGGTTCATTCTTAGATCAGCAGAGGTATGCACAAAACCTATTTGAGCTAATAGGCTTGCAGGCACAATCCTGATTCCTTGCACCAAATAATGTGTAAGCATGATCAGATTTCTTCATGCTGAGTATCTGCAACTTGTCTTAAAGTCAGTAAGAGAGGTGTTTAATGTGCATGGTGCATACTGCATACACACATTCATTTAGGAAGAATCAGCCCCCATGTCTCCCTTCTGTAGGTGATGAATAATCATACCTTTTGACTGCAATGGAAACTGAGGGTGCTCAGTTTTTTACCTAAATGGAGCTAATAAAAAATGAAAGGAGATATTATTAGCTCTGTGAGCTTTTGCTCATTAAATGCAAAGATGGGTCCCATGAATTGAGGTATAAAATGTTAACCTTGCAGAAAGTGAATTGCCTTGGACTCTACACACAGAATTTAATATAAGATGATATTTTAGAGAGACAATATGTATGTATCTATCTCTATATATGTTACAGATACAGAAGAAAAAGTTATATCCCTGAAAGTGCAATAAGAAATTATTCTCACGCTGTTCTCTTCATGAGAAACTTATATAGGTGTCTTTTTTATCCCCTGCTCCTCTTTATTGCTCAGTATTTGTACTGTAGAGTCCTTTGATAGGCAGCTTTCATGCACAGGTAGGTCCTCAGTACAGTAAGAGACCATTTCTGCCTTCCAGAAGCTTATTGTTTGTGCATCCTGCTGAATTCTCCACTATTTACTGCAGGGAGGTGAGTTGTGTTTGTTTTTAGAGAAACTGGTTTGATAAAAACCTGGGTCTGTGTTGAGGCAACAAGTGTCTCATGATATTGTTCTGGTCCAACACCAGCTGGCAACTCAGCCCCAAACAGCCACTCACTCACCTCCTCCCAGTGGGATGGGGGAGAGAATGGGAAGAGAAAAAGTGAGGAAACTTATGGGTTGGGATAAAGGCAGTTTAATAGGTAAAGCAAAAGTCTTGCACACCAGCAAAGCAAGATAAGGAATTAATACCCCACTGCAGGTGTTCAGCCATTCCCAGGAAAGCAGGGCTCTGTCACATAAAATGGTGACTTGGGAAAACACCATCATTTCAAAGGCCTGCTCTTTTCTCCTTCTCTCCCCAGGTTTGTATGCTGAGCACAATGTCATATGGAATGGGATATTTCTGTGGTCAGGTGGGGACAGCTGTCCCAGCTGTGTCCCCTCCCAGCCCCCTCGCTGGTAGGATGAGGACCAGGGCTCTGTGCAAGCCCTGTTCAGCTTTAGCAAAAACATCCCTGTACTATCAACACTCTTTCCAGCACAAATCCAAAACACAGCCCTGTTTCAGCTACTATGAGGAAAATTGACGCTACCCCTGCCAAAATCCACACGGATATAATCCAGCACCAAATTCCAAGCAGTAGAAACGAGTGCTTTCTGGGAACAATTTTGTGCTGACTAATTACTATTCACATCCGGTTTTGTTTGGTTTTTATTTTGTTTTTTTTTTTGTCAAAAGTAACCCAGCTATACTGTACTGAAGTACACAGTATATGCTGGATGAACAAGTTGTCATTATGTGGACTGGAATATGTAGCATTATCTTCCTAGCCAGCTACGAATGGTGTGTACAAATAAATTACATTCCTGAGTAGCTCTATTAACTTTGCACATGAATATGTATTTTCAGCAAATTCAATGGCATAGTCTTGCATATAGAATTACTCACATATACAAATTTCTGCAAGGATCCTAATACTTGTAGCAGGAATATGGATTACAGCCCTTCTAAAGAGTAAGCCTGTAAATTCTGAGTAGAATTTTTAGGTCACATGTCTAATTCTTAATTTCATATTTTTCTGACTCACATTTAAATCTATAAGCTTCTTGTTATATGGAGTGTATGTTTTTTTTTTCCTTTTTCAGGGAAAAGAAAATTGATTTTAAGGCTAAAAGGACCTAAAAAATCAGTGGAGTTTAGAAAAGTGTAGTCAAGTATGTAATGCAAGTCAATAAAAATTTAACTGGCACAGAAAACCAATCAGAACTGGTTTTTCCAGCTCAGCACTGATGATGTAAATTGAGTATGAATAGATAACAAAAAAGAATTTAGGAAACTGGAATAGATAACCAAAAGAATTTAGGAAATTGTTTATCCCACCAGGCACTAGGCTTAAGCCAAAAACACTTGGATCAGCCAAAGGGACAATACTGTTACAAAGCAGGACCAAAATAATGGGCCCCAATAGATTGTGGACACTTTGTGTATTAGCTTGAAATTCTCCATTTTGTAGATGCTGTGATTTAAATGATGATTTCTTTAAGCAGACATAGAGACCTTTTTTCTTTTCAGAGGACAAATATGAAGGTTTACAATGGTCCAGCCCCTATAAAAATGACAATTTTCACAAGCAGTTAAAACACCATCCAAAGCCACAGTCTGAGCATAAAGTGTTTAATGTGGGATTACTGAATATGTGTTTTTATGAGCAATTAAGTATTAACTTGGGAAGAAAAGTTTTCTGAAAACACCTTAATTTCCTTAAAGCAGAATCCTCTAAATTAACTTGTCTCAGCTTTAGAAAATAACAACTTCACAGTGTATTATTTCTCCACAGCTCCTGCAGCTGAAACTTTTGCAGTTGCTTTAATTTGTCTTGTATGTGTGACCAGCTGAGACAAACTCATAAATGGTGAGCATCTTAATAATTAACAAGCCCTTTTAACTTAAGAGTTAAAAAGGCAATTTAGGTGGGTTGGACTCCAGCACCATCAGAAGCTTTTGGTAGCCAGGGGTTCCTTTCCTGAAGAGAAACTTGGGGTCAGTGGTGGGAATGGTTCTAAAATGCATCCTGCTCTTGGGAGGACCCTAAACACCCAAAAGGTGATTTGAATGCTTGTTGTAAAGAACTTTACCCATGTGTGTGGGCACACAAAGGGTTTCTCTTCTGAGGTGGGTTCTGTGTGCTTTTTACACCTCTTAACTTTACCTGCTTTACCTGTAGCTAGGCATAGTGGGGGAGAGGCAGCCAGTCAGAAGTAGCTTGGAAACTGCTTAATAGGACAGCTACATATGTTTTGCTAAGGATTATTTCTTAGTTATTTATTATTATTGATGCCTGAATAATAACATTAAGATTTTACTCAGGCATTTCTGAATGTGGCCCATTTGAATATGCATACGGAAAGCAGACATCATTTCACCTGAGAACTGCATTCTCAGAAATGTCTTTTGCTGGGATCACACATAACCTGTGAGTTATTCAGCTAATCAAAATGGTTTTTCTAAGCCTGTTCCTATTTGAATCCAGCAATAGTAATTTGTTTTGTCCAGCTGATTGTGCTCTCTCTCATTCATTCATCCTGCATATAGACCTGTTTCCTGAAGGATGCTGAGTACCTGTGGTTTGATTGAAAGTTATTGCATCTCTCAGGAGTAAATTTAATTTGAGTGATTCCCCATATATTGCAGTGTGATATGATGCATTAAAAAATAAAGCACTGCCAGAGTATCTACAAGTCATTATTTTGAATCTTATTTGAGAAAGAAATCTTAGCAGAGAAAGCCATAGAAATTAACTGTTTTTTATTCTTTAGCTAATTCAGAACTAGTTTGAATTTTAGAAAAAAAAATAAAATAAGGCATTGATCATAAACAACCTTCTGGCAGCTGTTAGCAGCTGGGATTGCTGGTTCGGTACTAACATTTTTTCAGGTAAATGAGAAAGCAGAATTGTAAACAAAGGAAAATGGTCGATTCCCCAAGTGAAACGTGGGCTAATGTCTAGTATTTATAGCTTAGTACATTCTCATTAATCCATTCAGTTGTTTTTTTTTCTTCTATACTGACTAATAAAGAATACTAATGCACCATTTCTCTGCTGTTGCTAAGTTTTCTGTTTTGCTCGAGACCTTGCTTGCTAACATACATTTTTCTTTTCAAAGAACTCATGCAGTTTTTGCTTGGATTATGACATAAAAAAGAATCCCTGCATTTCTTAAACTATTAACAAACAAATGTGTTGTATACCTACTGAAGCCAGCAGGAAACAAAATCCAGCAATTAGAAAGCAACAGCAATCTCTTTGTGTTGTCTAGTTTTTGGGGTTTTTTTTTGTTTGGTTTTTTTTTTTTCTGATTATGATTCAGTGGAAGAGTGGAGGTTATGGTAATTATATCCTTAAAAAAATGTTTAACAATGTTTGCCTGTTTCTGACATACTTGTCCATGGAGTTAATTCTTTACACAGGGGGTAGAGAATTAACTCTATGGATAGATTGGAGTACACAGGGATTTTAGGTAAAAAACCCCTGTGTACTCCAATCAAATCTATTCTCAGACTCAAATTTATATCAGAGCATTTTTAATAACATAATGTTTTTTGGCCACAGTCTGGAAGAAAGAAAAAGTCACGTTAGCTATGAAAAGAACATTATTTAGAGCTTAGTGCAAAAATGAACAGAAAGACTTATAATGGTGTCCATAATTTTAGAATGTTATGAGTCAGTCCACTCAAGTTGTAGCACTGACAGGAATTACTTTGTTCTCAACATGGTCTTAGTCCATGTATCACTTTTTAGTTTATGTCTGGACTGGTAGAGAGTTATCATGTAGTTTCTATTGTGAAGCTGTAGTAAATTTAATGTTTACTGCAAAATTCGAGCCTTGTAAGACAACGTGTTTTAAAAGGTTCAAATATAGGTTTTTACTTTTATTTCAGGACCACATTTTCAAGAGTTCAAAAAGTCCACATGGCAGAATTTCTATAGAAATAAGGCTTTTATTTGGCACACTTAGGTGTTTGCTATCCTGGTCTAACTGGACTGAAGACCAATGGTAACAAGAGCTGTTAGGTGAGCTCTACCACTACCAATGATGTAAATTGCTTTACATAAATTCCAATGACTTTCCATTCATTTTCTTTCACCCTCTCTTGAAAGCCACACTTGACTGTTTTAGATCTGAGTTTCTCTCTAGCTCATCCAATAATCTCAAGGGGAATTTAGGCAGAACTTTCTAGGACAAAAAGCTTTATTCAAAATTTTGCCGTACCTCGTAGCAATAATCCAGATGATACCAAGGATGCAACTTGTGCAGAAATTAGAGCAGACAGCTTACCTGAGTAAAATATGAGAGACCAGCCTGAAAGATGTCTTTGGAACACACAGAGCAGTGACCTCCTCACTGTGTTGGGTGAGTTTTGTGCTGTGAACTCAGAGGGCTCCAAGATGGGAAGCAGATCTGACACTGCACTGGAGGAAGTCCTGGAGGCAAAGGGTTGGGTGATCCCTGTGCAATGGGCCCTGCTCTCTCGTTCTGTTAATTCACCTTTTTTTCCCTAGAGTATCAGCTGGGGCTTCAATATTGTAAGATTTTGGCAAAAGAAGCAGTATTTGAGGCAGAAGAGGTTATGTTTTTGGCAGTGTAAAATGAGAAGCATTTTGTGAAATGAGAAAACCAGGAGTTTGATACATTATGCAGAAAACTTTGGAACTGACACATAGCTGAGCACTGGAGAGACAGACACATTCAAACATTATTAGAGGTGAAGACCTAGTAGTATACCTGGATAGGAAGTCGTCTTGAGGTGAAAGCTTTTATGACAGGCAGGATGCATTATACTCTGCCACAGAAAAAGAAGATAGTGGGGGGTAGCTTTGGGAAATATTATTTTGTTCATATTGAGCTTGAGTTATGCTGTTAATATAGGCTGAATGTCTGTGTTCAGTTCAAATGGTCGAAAGCTGAGCACCATTACTGCTAATCACCCCCAGAACCTGCTTTTTGCTGCCAAAACACAAATGCAGATGTGCTGACACAGCAAGTTCCCATGGCTTGGGCTTGAGCCACCTTATATGACACATTTAGTGCCTGCAAGAAGAGCCAATTTGCTACTGGCAGGTAGCAGTTTTCAAATTTCCATGGAGTTGCACAGAAGACCATCTAGGAGAGACAGCTTGGAAATGGCTCTGTTTCCCTTGTTCCAAGGCTTTTGCCTTGCCAGTCTGACACTTCCATGAGAGAAATGGATTGAAGATGCCTTGTTCCAGCAGATTTTCTATTGCTACAGCTAGTTATCTGGTTCAAGGCAAGGACTACTCCTTTACTGGCTTTGAGGGCAGAGCACTCCCAGTTGCCGGAGTTCACATCAGTGGGCTCAGATTGCCCACAGGGGAGAAATGTGTAGGATTTTTCCTGTTGCCCTTTGGTGCTCTGCTGTGCTGTGTGCCATGTTAGCTCATTTTTCTGCCTGCTGAACAACTGGATGAGGTGTAAATCTGAGTGCTGGACTGTGAGCAGGAACATGGGAGGGAGGTCTGGCTGGCCCAGAAACTGCAGCAAATGCTGCCAGCCACCTCAAAACTCTATTAAGGCAAGAATTGTACCGGAGCCATACAGCTGGTTGCCAGATTTCAAAGGACATTGGTCCTTTTACCTACTTGAGGGAACAGCAGACATAAACCACTGTAATGGAAGGCTTGGGGTTCTAGGGACTGCTGTACTTTTGGAAGGGTTACAGTCTGTCTTTTTGCAGCATGGTGCCATTTGGCATGAAACACAGGGGCAGCCTGATGGTGGTGGTTTTTAGAAAGGTAAAACCACTCAGAGCTGTGTCAGAGACTGCCTCTGCCAGAATTGTCCCTAAGCTCTGTGAGGGCTCGGCTGAAGTTTGAACTGCATGAAATGTTGATGCAGCAGGGCAGGTTGTCACTGTGTCTGCCAGTCACCCTGCCTAGGGCAAGCATGGGCAGCTGGAGAGATCTGCTGAGGGACATATTCCACAGTCAGACTGCCTTCCTCACACTTGATTGTTTCCCCTCAAACGCTTGCTCTGAAAGGCTTTTTAGCCTGGCAGGTGCTGCTATCACTGACATGCCTGTGTCCCCCCACCCCCTGCTCCATGGGGAAGTGCATGAGGCTGGCAGGCACCAAATGAGCAAAGCCTTGCTTCTGCACAGCCTCAGAGAGCGAGAGCACATGGCTCCTACAGGCAGCAGGGCAGAATAGGACACCAGGGACCCCAGGCAGTAATAATATGCATTTCATAATGTGCCACATGGAAACCAGAAACAAACAGTGACAACAAAGCTGTCCAACAACTGTCTTCCACAGTGAGCTGCTTTGCACTTGGCTTCTGAAGATTATTTCATTTTGGTTGAGTTAATAACTGAGAGCCTCTGAGAGCTATATGAATGGAAAGAACAGCCTTGGTTTTGAGACATAAACAGCATAAAAACCAATTTTGCCCCAAGTTAATTTTCTTCTCTTCTCTTTATTTTTCAATGAATTTGAAACAGCAGTGTTTTAAGTATCTTTATACAAAGAGTTAGGTCTTACTGTTTCTGTTGTCTGTGTTGTTTGCATGTCACCATCCACAGTTATCTCCTCTTCTTTTGAAGAGAACTGCTTTGCCTAGTAGGAAAATTCTGGATGCTAGCTAATGATGGGAAGTAGGAGCTGGTGGAGGGCAGTGGGGCTCCAACACCTCTTGCCATGGGCAGAATTTTTGTGTCTGAGATAACACAGCCTTGCCTTGCAGCACAGCCCAGCATCAGCCCTCAGGGGTTAAGATATCGAAATATAACAATTAAAAAGGTGAGCAGGAGCATGCTTGTAGGCATTCTCTGCTCAATAGCTGCAGTGTGCCATGTATCCCTGACACTGGTGTCATTCCTGCTAATGGCTTCTGTAGAGGAATATTTGGGATATGTAGAGGTTGTTTTTGCTCTCAGGTGAGGCCTACATTCAGTAATTTGAAGGCAATGCCTTCTCAACTCCTGTGCAGACACAGCACAGCTCTGGCTGCTGAGTCCCCTGGCACTTCCAGAGATCCAGAGTTGAATTATGAGCTGATTGTAGTTTGGAAATAATGCTGTACCAGACATTGGGGTTTTTATCCTTGTTACTTTACTCTTCCCTTGCTTTCTGTGCTTGAATTCTAGTTAATCTCGTCCTGTCTTTCATTTAACTAAAAAACATACAGCTTTTTTTTTTTTTTATGTGTTCCCTTTCCTATGCTATTTGTCCCCAAAATTTGATTCCTAAGTGCTTTATACAGACAGGGGAACATTCTGTGTCTAAATTGGTCCAGTCATGAGCAAATAACACACAGGTAAAATTCTCAAAAAACATCAGTGTAGATGTACTGTGTCTGCATGAATGCTGACAGCCTAATAAACAAGAAAAGCTGTGGACTGAACTTTGTACATAAATGTGAGGGTAGTATCCATCCCTCCCTGCTCTTAGGATGTGTGTGTGCATTCCCATTCTGCCTTTTACAGTACAGGTAGCTCATCTTTAATAAATCAAAGGCAGCTATTTCTTGCTTGTTTGCTTTCTGAAGGAGAGGATTTCAAGTCAAGCCCTAATCAGTTTTGACACACAAATGATGTCTGATGAAAAGTGCTAAAGGTGCTCTTATTTACAGATGTGTTGAGAAATACTCGAGGAAATGAGTTTATCTTCTCTTTTTATTACAGGAGGAGAACAAGATGAGAGGCATATTGTCCTTTTGTCCTCTGTCTCTAAAGGAGGCTGGGTCCATGTCATCCTGTGAAGAAACTCCTTTACAGTTGTCTAGCCAGGAGAGTTTCTACCATGTGTCTTTTGTTATGCCCAGGCACCCTGGTGACTGGGCTGACATTGATGGGAGTGTTTCTCCTCCCAGCCCGGCCCTGCATGCCTGCCGTATGGTCTGACACCTGCCAGCTGCCCGGAGCGCTGCTGCTGCTGCAGCACCTCCTGCATCCCTGCTTCCTCCTCCTGCAGCGAGGCCTCAGCAGGAGCTGCAGGCTGCTGGCACACTTCTGGTCTTGATGTGAAATTAATTGACACGACTTGAATCTTCAGAGATGATGCCAGAAGGAAGAACAGAAGACCTGTGAGATAACAAAGAACAAATATGATGTGAAATTGTCTGTTGGCATTCTTCAGTTGGAGAGGTTTGACTTTTACAGCTTGGTTGCTGTGCCTTGCAGCCATACAAGCCTCCATTTACAGCTTTTGGGACTTGTGGTTGTCTCAACAGCTCTGTGGGTTTCTTCAGCCAGGAGAAGTGCACAAATGTATGAAAAGATAACAGGCTTTTCATGCTGCTGTGCAGACTCATCTGTAAGACTGGGAAATTGTGCCACATTTGTAGAAACTACTGTTGCTGGTACAGGGTTTGGAAAAGGAGAAAAGAGAAAGAGTTAATTTCTGAATTAAGTTCTTGGGTGTTATGAAGGAGATATTGTAATTGGAGTGTTACATAAATACTGTACATTTTGTAAGGGCTTACTTGGGTAAGGTGCTCTCTTCTACAAAACTGTAACTTGTTTCAGAGACCAAATTAATTTATATGGTTTTTTCACTCCATGTTTTATACAGGAAACCAAGTATATAAAGCGAGATTTTCCTTGCCCTTAGTACCTTCTTCTGTGGGTCACACTAACTAAAAACTCTAAATTTTTTCAGAAGCCTCTGGGTTTTTCTGCTCTGTGCCTTACCAAAAGCTTCACAAATGAAGACAGCTAAAGACATAAATAGTGTCTTAACTGTACATATCTGAGATTTGCATATGTTCAGAAATTTACCAGCCTTGTTTCCAAGAGAAGTGAGGATGAATCACCCTCCAGAGGGGCTGTTTTCTCTTTGCTGACTGTAGAGGAACTTTAGGTTGGTGTCAGGCAGCTGAAGTTATAGGTAGCATTCATCTGAGCCAAAAAAGACTATTCCTCTTCTGAAGGAGAGATCAAGCTGGCTCTAAAACACAGAGTAATGGGAAAGTGAAGCATGTGTAGATACCATGTGAAGGGCAGAGGTGTGCACTAAGAGCCTGCCAGACCAAGCAGTAAGGGGAGTTATGGGGGCACTTCACAGGAGTACAAATCCAATCAGCTGGAAAAAGGATGATGTCTTTTTCAAAGCATGTAATGGTTGAAAGCAGAAGTGATGGTATTTATCTCTTAATAAAGAATGTAGAGATATGTTTGTACAGACAGGTACTGCCATATATTGGGAAATCTGCCCATATTCTGGGCACCCATAACTCTGTCTAAATGACAAGATGTGTGCCAGTTCCTGTCCAGAAGGAATTTAAACCCCTTTACACAACTGTGACTTTGTGATCAGGTCTTTGGTAAACACACACAGAACGCAGCTGTCTGCACTTTATAGATCCACAGAGTAATCTAGGTGGGAAGGGAACTCTGTGGACTGTCTTGTCAAATCCCTGGGTAAAGCAGGACCAGCCAAATCAGGTTGCTTAAGATTCTGTCCAGTCAAGTTCTGAATATCTCCAGGTATGGAGATTCCTTAATTTCTCTAAGCAGTGAGTTCCAGTGTTTAAACACCCTTGTAAGTGGTAAAGAATAGAAATATTCTGCAATCTAGTGAGAATCTCCTTGTTTTAGCTTCTCTGTTGCTTCTCATCTTGTTGTTGTCTACCTTTAAGAAGATCCTGAGTTTATTTGGTCTGCATTTTCTCACTAGGTAACTGTAGACAACAATAAGATCCCCCCATGAAGCCTTCTCCTCTCAATGCTGAACAAGCCCATCTTTCTTAACTTCTCCTTGGTCCTACTGCGTGCCAGCTCCCTGCTCACTTTGGTGTTTCTTGGACTTGTTCCAGTGCACTGATGCCTGTCTTATATTGGTGAACTCCAAAGAGAGCACCAAAGTCCAGAAGTAGAGTAGAAGGGAAGAATCACTTGCCTGGACCTGCTGGTTAATGCAACTTGCTATGCATCCAGCTTTTGCTGCAAGGGTACTCTGCTGATGTATTTAACTTGCAAATATTCATCCTGTAGATATGCCATCTATCCACCCAGTTAGAACAGAAGAAACATAGGAAAAAAACCATATGGAGCTGGAATTAAACACACAATTCTAATGAACAAACCTCTGATGAGTCACAACCACACTAGATGGAAAAGTTTGAGCAGGGTTGCCATTACAGAACTTGCAGTTCTTACAGCTTCTTTACAAGTATTTTTTTCCCACAGTCAGCTTTGAGAAGAAATTTCTTGTGCACATTCTAAATTCACCACAAATAGAGATGAATAATAGGTGGTTTTTTGAGCACCTAAGGGTGCTTGAAACATAAGAGGCATTAGTGGTTTTATTTTTAGATTGTGCTATTTCTGTTTGAAATAGCAATTTCAATAAAATTCATCACACTAAAGAAGGTCCATTGGTAAGAAGTGAGATATCATTAAAAAGGTATAGAACAACTTTTATCCAGTTTGTCCTTTATAATCTTTATACATGTCCTGTACCTGTGAAAGACCTCGACCTCTTAGCAGCTGTTTTGGAAATATGTATTACCTTCATAGATAACTGCTTAGTAATGAGAATACTCTAATTTTGTACTAAAACCAAAACCATAAGTATATACATATATATACATATATATGAAGTGTTCAAAGCCAAAGATTCCTGGGCCACTTTTAAATAGTGGCCACAGAAAATGCTAAGAAACATTAATTCATGATTTAAATACTTAACAATCGCTTGAGTATCTTTAAGAAAACAGGTCTATTCTTATCCCTAAGACCGAATGCTTCCATTTCCCTACCTCTTCTATTAGGAGAGGGTTGTACATTAAGATTTTGGCTACCCTGCTTGCAAGTGGTGATCAAAATATTACATAGCAGTTCCAGGTTGCAAGAGAGGTAATATCTTTCCATTATGGATAATAAAGTGCTAATGATAAATTGGCTGTAATAGCTAGAGGCCTGGCCAAAGCTCTTGACTTACTGAGGCATGATCACATTATATATACTGATTAAAATATGGAATTAAGGACTATCCTTATAGAAAAATTTCAAGATCTAGATCAGAATTGTTCTCATTTAGAAACCAAACTGGAATTCATAGTGACAAGTATTCTGGTTTATGATAGTTTATATGAGGTTATCTGTAAATTCAAATTTCATTTAATATCACCTCCATCTTCACTTTTGATAATTGATGCATAATCATCTTTATAATAATTGATGGGAAAATACTAACTTTGGTTTTTGAAAATGCATCTCCTATTGGCAGGAATTAGTATCCAGATATATCAAAATTTTACAGTTAGAGAAACAGTTCTGTTTCTGTAGTAGTTTTAAAATAAACACAAAAGCTATACATAGGCATTATCTAGTGTAAAATATATTTTTATTCTAAATAATTACTGAAAAATTAGGTGAAATATAACAGGGGGATGTTAATTTTAGCTATATTTGGCAGTTCAAATTTATTCTTGGAAGAGTATATTATATTTGTCACCTTCAATTAAATTAATTTGATGGTTCAATAAACTAAATGATGGAGCAAATAAAGCAGCACAAATAGAAAATTGTAAATGCTTCTCCTCTTTCTGGATTATCTTACAATTTAACACACTTTTTGTCTATTGATATCTGTGCTGTTATACAGATATATTTGCCAGAAAAACAGCCGAAGCATCATTCATGTATTGTAACAATCTGACAAACTAATGCATCCTGGATATAGGGATCCTTTCTGCTTTTTCTGTTTTGCATGTAGGGATTCTAAATGGTTAGAAATAGAGAAGATGTGCTGTTTCAAGGGCTGTATGGGTTCAAAACCTCAGCCACTTATGTTGGTGAGAACTCCCTGCAGCAATTAATTTGAAAGGTGTTTTTTTCCCCTTTCAAATTTCTTCTGAAAACAAGCATAGAAGATATTATTTCTATCAGTGTCAAGGGGTAGGAATACATTATTTAAGAAAAATAATAGTAGAAAAGCATGGATAGGCACCTGCACACTCCTACACCTCTGCCCCCCTCCCCTTCTTTCTGTAGACCAACACAAGGAATTTCAGATTTTCAGCTAAAGTTGCTTTTAAAGGGTCATCCTGGGACCTTTTAACTTTGTCTTGCAGTTGAACAGTCTCTATGTTTGTGATCAAAACTAAAACCCAGAAAATATCAGAATCCAGGGGTACTCTAGGCTATGAGAGAACCTGCAAGTTAAGTTAATGGATGAAGGTGTTCTGAAACTGTCCAAGAACACCAGCAAATTCTGCAAAACAAGCTGGGGACTCTAGAAGACTGGAGCAGGACATTTTACATCACAGGAAGATGGGGTAATGGCATTTGTAGTATGGACACGAGCCATTACTTGGAGATATAGTTATTTAGTTAAAGATGGAACAGAATCATTAATTTTGTTATTTTTATTCAGATATTAGCTATTGAATTTTGTGGTTTTTTTAATGGACAGATGGCTGTCATGAAATTTCTTTTTCCTGGTTTTTTGGTAGATATTTTGCTTTAGAGGATATTAGGGAAGGCAGGACTTTAATAAATTTATACAGAAGCAATCCAAAAGAATTAAAAAGAATGTGTAAGAAGACACAATGTAAAGGTCTTTGTGAAGAGCTTTGCAGGTTAATCAGAATACTTGATTCTGAGTCTGGCTTCGTCTTCGGTAAGACACCCTATAGGCAGAGAAAAAACCCCAGCAGATTTGCCAAGCATGATTTCCTTTTACAAGAAATGTGCCTCTTGGATTTTCATGGCAGCCTGTTAAGGCAGGAGATAACATTTGTTGGATCTTTTGTTGGATTTATTGGATTTGTTGTATCTGGAGGATTGTCTAATAGGGCAACACTAATAAGGCAACCTGTAGCCAAGGTGCTGACCAAACCTTGGTTTCTTAAACACAGATTCCCAAATTTAGGCAGACCTAACTTGTGATCCACCTTTGGAAAAGGAAAATAAACTAGTCTGCAGCATTTTGTACCCAGATAATTGTGAATCACTGGGATGAATTATGGATTGCCATACCTGTAAGGGAAAGATGTACCAGAATGACTTTGGAGCGATTTGTAGTGCCTTTAGCTATTCCTTATTTTCATTGATCAGATCTTGCCTTATGAGTATGAACAACAAAATAAATCAGACCTGGGACAGGTAAGCAGCAGTATTTGATGATGAGAATAAACTTCTTTAAGGGGTGAATGTGTGAGAACAGTCTTGGAAAAAAGGAAGGGCTTTAAGTAAATATTTGTGGTGCAAGAATGTAGGGCAGATTAGAAGCCTCACAATGCAGAATATTAGGGAAAACTTTTTTTTTTTTTTTTTTTTTGGCATATGCTGTACTTTTGACTTCTACTGTGGGGATATTATTTAATTTCTTTTAACATATTTTATTGACTCAAAAAAGTTTGGACTTTCTAGCTATTCCTGGGGGAATGCATTGTCTGTTGAAGGCCGAACATAACATCTAAGTTCTTAAAGATAATTACCTTCCCTGTGTTTACATTTTTGTTATGCATTGCATGCATTTTTCTGAAAAGATGTCTTGTGTCTCCTGTACGTGTGGCTAGTCTTTTGCTTTTCCAATAATTTGCTTTTTTGGTATTCTGTTACAAATACCAATATTATTCAAAACATTGTAGTACCTCATTTCCTTCAGTATGCATTGGCAAATAATTTATTGTCTGTTTGAATATATCTTATGTTTACTTAGCACCTCTTCCTCTGAGGAACCCAATGTTATCTAAGTATTAGGTCTTAGGATTGTTTTAGCACACAAGGGATGTTCCTTAGCCTATTTCTTGAGATGTTCTTATCTTATACAGGGCTTTCTGCTCCAAATACATGCTCTGGATGTTTGAGAAATTTGATTTTTTTCTAGTGGAATTTGGCATGAAAAAAAAATCAGTTAATTGATTGCTCTCAGATCTTGGCTGAAAGGATCTACCAGATCAAGTTACCAGCAGAGATGGAGACCCCAGTGTTCAATCTCTCTAGGCTTGCGACTCCTGGCTATCCCCAGGTCCTCCAAAATGACCGTCATATGTTGACTTTAAGAAAACATGGACAACTTCCTTTCCCAGTGCCTTGAAAACCTTGCATGAGTTTGAAATGAGATGAGGGGCTGATCAGGTCCAGGGGCTGATGAGCTCTGTCCCTCCCTCCAAGTCTCCTATTGTCACTGTCATTCTACTGCTCTTTGGCCTTATCAGCTGCCTCAGTGAGGAGGTGAGGCTCTCTAAATAAACCTACACTAACTAAATCCCCCTCTAACATTTAGTAATATCTAAGTCTTCCTTCATGCCAATGAGAGTGATTATTTATCATGGTTTAGTTCTCATTATTATTCATGTGTTTCTGTGACTAAAGGCAACATTTTCTCCAAGTAATTTCCCAATAAAACCAGCTAGGCTTAGTTCTTCATTATTCCTGCATGTCTTTGTGGCTGGTCCTATGTCTTTTGGCTCAGAATGGATGATTAATTATTCTACTTGATCTTCACTTACCATGGGAGTACTATGTAAATTATTTCAAAAATGTCCTGTTTTAGATTTCATTATTTATCTTCAGTATGACCTGGGTATTATGAAATGTGAGAATTGCATGTTTTTCTAGCATACTTCTTAGATTTGATAAATTTGCACATATTTTTCTTACAGGTCTTGTGGCCTGTTGTTTATTTTATCTGTTAGTGATATACTTCTGAGCCATCTAAATTAGGTATCCTGGCTTCTAACTAGGAGCTTACTCTCACTAGTGTATAAAAATTATGTCCTTAGCAATTCAAAATGTGTATTCCTTAGCAATTTAAAAGATGCATTTTTAGAACTCAACTGGCAGAAATGCTTTCTATCTTGTATGTAGTAGGTAAATGCTTTTTTTTTTTTTTGTTTTTCCAATGTGAAACAAAACTCTTTTATTTGATGAGAACTGTGGGTCACATGTATTTGTTAACAGTTGGGGTTTTTTTTTATAAGAAGCTTCAGTGCTGTGAGTAGAATTTTGGTTCACAGAAAAGAACACATGGCATAAGTGAGAGGTCCAGTATACCTTGGAGGGGCACAGTTTTGCTGCTGCTGCTCATGTCAAGCAGTCTCAGATGTTTTCCTAATGTTTCAACTACAAATGTGCATGAGCCTATTCTGTTCCCCCAAGGGCTGTCTCAGGTTGGTCATATTGAGTCCCTTTAATATATTTTCTGTCACTGTTGTAGTAACAGTTTGTATTGCTCTTTGCAGACATTTACATTTTCTTTGTTGACCCAATAAAGAATAACTTATGTACCAAATGTTTATTAGTTTATTTATCAAATTGAAGATACAAGAGTAAAACCAGGAAACTCAAAAGACATCTCCATTCCCTTATTCTTTCATTCTACTTGAAGTATAGGAAAATTAATCATTCCAGTGAGGATTTCTAGTAGCTGAAATGCATGCCTAAGAATTTATAAAAAATGTTTTAGTTTTCATATTTTCTACAGTAATATTTTAGAAGATTTTTCTTAAATTTGGTTATAGAAAGTTTCTGAAAAATAATGTTCTGAAAAATATTCAGTAGTATCCACATTTTTTGGATTTTTTGCACTTGGTTTACTGTTACACACTGTTACTGTGTACAAATATACTGTTTGTCCCTTCTTAGAAGGAGAAATTCTTCTGAATTAAGAATGGACGAACATTTAGAACTGTTAATTTTACTACTTCTTTCATTATCTAGTGCTATAGAAGTTATGAGGGTAATTCTATGTTTAGCACCTTTTCATCAGCTTTCTTAGGAAAGTTTATGCATTATAAATTGCTTATGTGCTGGATAAAATCAAGGAGTGTTCTGGAAGACAGCCATGACACCTGGGCTGTACTCTTCTACTTGTAAATCCTAGGGCATATTTACACTCAATTTAAATTGTTCATTATCTAATCCTGTGAATCTTGTATTCCTGACCCCACAGTGGATGTTTCAAATCCTCTATCTTCAGCATCCTTCCCATCTGGGAGGTGTTGCTGTGGGATTATATCTCCCATTTGCTTGGTAGGTGTTTTAAACATTAAACTAATGTTAAGAAGATAACATAAACCTCCTCTTCTTTGGACAGTAGCTCTGAGTGAGCTCCAAGCAACTTGCCTTAGGGATGCTCTAAATGCACTTTCTGTGTGAGATCTGTTCTGATCATAGGTTGTGGTTTACTTTTAACCAATACGAGGATTTCAGGTTTTCACATGGCAGGAAGCACAAGAGGCTAGTATCTGGACTGACTTCAAGGAAACAGGAACATCAGATCATCAGAAATTAAGGACTGTAAGGAAAATCAGAAATTTATCCTGGATAACTATCTAGGCTCATGATCAAGAACAAGAATATTCTCCTATTCTCTTGAGATAGCTGAAGCTAAATAACTTCAGAGGCTAAATAACTCTGAGGCTAAATAGCTCCTTCTCCTGCCTTCTAAATCCTTTTTGCAGAAGACAGCATTTCAGCTCCTTCCCTTGTCAGGGTTTTGCTTTCCTGTAGGGTTTATACCTGTTAGCATAATAAGTAAATAAGGCTTCCTGCCATGAGATAATTACACATTAGCAAAAATTACAGTACCTATTAGTTAGAAATTCAGTTTTCATTCCCTGATGTAGCAATTGTCTGAGCATTTGAAGAGGCAGGCAGGAGTCTGAGCATAGCATGACAGGAAGAGCTGGGAGAAAGGAAAGGCTGTGCCCTGATATGATGGAAAACTACCAGGTATCCCACTTGGGCAAAAGAAAATTATGGCACCCAAAATGTCTCCTTGTACCACATTGAAAGCAGAATATAAACTGCAGTCAGATTTGAAGCTGGAGCAAGTAAAGTAAGCAAGCTTAAATGGAAAATGGGATCTTGGGAAAAAAAATAAAAAATGAAAGTTAGCTGTATTTTCATACACTGCTCTAGAAAAAATATATCCCCAAAGCATTTGGGATGTAACCTTTACTTACCCTTGATGGCCCAGCAGCCATTCAGTCACCTCTGAAACAATGTTCCAAGTAACTATGTTTTAAAATCACAACCCTCTGCATCTAAAATGAGCATGGATCAGGAAAATCCCGTTACACAGAAAATGGACACAGATTAGGAAGCAACTTTAAAGAGGTGATTACAGCTACAAACAATATTAGAGGCAAAATTTCTTGGCTTGATTTCAGGGAGAAAAGTTGAACAAGTGAGAATGAAGGGAAAGGAAGGGAAGCAAAGCAAAGCAAAAGCAGATTGATAAAGGCACCACAACATATTTCTGGCCCAATATTTTCATAACTTTCCTAATTTTCAGAGCATAGCAAGAGAAAGAAGTGGCAAGCAACCATTATGATAATAGAAAAATAAATCTGGTAAATTCTTCTGTAACTTTTCAAAGTAAGAGCTGGTGACTTTCTTCTCTTTCTCCCTTGTTGAGCAGCTTGGCTAAGGAAACGTGGATTTTGTTATTCATTCTACATTGGCTTCTGGTCTACATGTTAATGTTTAAGAAATTCCAGGGATTCTTCCTCCCATTTTTATTGTAGCTGGAGCAGATGATAGGCAGAGATGCCTGCAAACTCAGCATTTCAGGCAGATTTTTTTTGCTTGGGTGAATGGATGAGCCTGCAGGTAATGTTTCTGGTGGTCTCCTACCATTCTTCCTCAGAAGAGGGCAAATATTGCTCAGACATCAGCAAATCTGAGAAGATCTGTGACAGTATGGGAAGAGCATGCAAACTCTCAAGGCAGAGAGTTGCCTTAAAAATGTTTCCCTGCTGATGCCTGAGGGACAGGGCTGAGCTTTGTGCTTGAACTTGTTCTCCACACCTTGAGACTCTGCAGTTATGATGTTACACTAAAGAGTAGCACAGACATGGCACAGTGGGATCTGGATAAAGTCCGTTTCAGATATTGGCATTCAAATACACCTTTGGGGTAACATGGTTGCAGTTCACAAAATTGTGACCTTCAGTTGCTGAGATACAAGCAGAGATCAGGAGGAGGGGGAATTGTATTCCTTTCTGCAGACAGACCAGTGACTTGACGCAGCACTGAAAATCTTCAGTCCAGTAAATCTTCAAGGATCAAAGACACCAAAGTGTCTGACCCGTGTACAAGCCCTTAAAATCAGGCCTTGCTTTTTATTGAAAGGTGGCAATCGCTGGAGAAAAGCTGAGACATCAACAGAAATAATAAACCAACATAATTAGTGAAAAAACTTTCTAATTCAAAGAAATGGAAGAATGAACAACAAAATAACAGCCAGGAGAAAGAGACAGTGGACCTCTCCAGCACCCCAGCAGTCTGCCAGATAATTTAGGAGGGAAATTAAGGAACTGAAACAAGAGGCAGCCTCATCATTTGCTAAACTTGTGAATTCAGACTCAGAAATAAAGCAAAGCTTAATAAAAACAGATGATGGGGCAGACTAATTGAAGCAGCAAATAGGAGAAAGAGAATGGAAATGCGTATTGATTGTTTTTATTGAAGTAAGAGACAATTGTGCAGAAAATGTTCCAACTCCTGAAGCTGATTAAGAATGAATAATATAAAGACTTATGAGTAATCAGAAGAAAATTATTAAATGCTAGAATTCATACCTTTATTTTTAAATTAATTGCTAGAAGTAAATGAGAATTTTGATTGCATGCTGGCACAAACCCAGAGGCCACTGATCTCAAAGAGACAGACTCTTTTGCAGGAATTCTGTGGGTGGAAAAAATTGTGAACTGTGTTTAGTATCAATGAAGATGTTGAATTTCCTGGGTGTTTGCTTTAATGGTTGTACTTCATTTTATCCATTAACAAGTTTTTAGTTATCCATAAGTGAAAAACTGAAAATGTTTCCTTACCATGCTGCAAGACTATCTACAGAATTCAGCCACCATGGAGGAGAGAGACCTGGGCAGATTTAATTTGTGCTATAAATCAGTAAATGCTCTTGGTCTGGGAATATGCATTATTAATTTGCCCACAGGAAGTGTTTTGTCACATTTTAAGATAGATGTAATAAAAGTGAAATTTATGCTAGTGGTGTAGTTTGAACATACTTTCAAAACCTTTATAGAAAAAAAATCTATTTAAATAATGCATTGGTTCTTATGCATATACTAGGGTTCTTTTAATCATTTAGAGCTAAATGGAGGTGAGGTTCTGTTCTGAATATTCTTCTTAATACTTACAAGGTTGATACTTGTGTTTTTTACAGCTTTAACTAGAATTATTGATTACATTACCAACAGTTGTAAAAACCCATATTGCTGCTCCCAATTCTCTTTGCAGAAAATGTCATGACAATGTGGTTCAACTGGCTATTCTTGGCTGTCTGGTTTACCTGGATGCTGTTTTTCTTCTAGCCCATTTTTTTTCTTGAGTTATATGTTTTCAAGGTGCCTCAAAATATTTAAAAAGCATTGCAGAAGAATGAGTCTTACGACTTGGGTTGTTCAGTGGTGCCGTACTCTTTTTCTGCTTTCTTTTTGTTTTAACCTGAGGAGAGTGGTCATACAAACACAATAGGAGAGGAATCTCAGAAGCAAAAGAAGGAAGATTCCTGGTATTCTCTTTCCCTCCATATGTAGAAAAACCCTAGGATACTGATGGTCATGCAATATTACTGACATTGCAGTAAAAAGACACCAAAGGAGCATATGTTCCTTCTCATGCACGGTCTTGGGAATCTCCTGGAGGAATGGTCAGGAATTAATGTATCCTTCTTAGGCAATGCATCCAAGGAATTATTTCAGGTGCATTTAATATACCTTTTTAAATTGTTGTCTTGGGATTTTTTCCAATCTCATAATTTTGTCTCTCCCCTTTTAAAATGCTCTTAGGGAACTCAGACAAATTTAAAACCTGCAGAATAGTTGTAATAAATGCTGTACTGAGTGAATGAGAGGTGTTTAGCTTCTTTTTCCTTTGAGACTCAGAGACAGCAAAACACCGTAAAACATCTATGGGAGTTTGTTAGGGTTACAGAAGAAAACCACAAATTTTAATTGGCAGGAACAAGCAGGCTTTTCACTGGATTCTTGCTGCAGGCAGCAGGGATTTAGATGTGGTATTCTTTTTCAGTGTTGCAAGCATTTTAAAATGAAAATATTTGTTTCTATTTCCAGCTCTGCCTCATTCAAACATTTTCTTCCTAGACTGAAGAAAACTGTACAATGAAGGTACATTCCCCCATCTCTTTGGGAATTGGATTTTTTTTAAAAAAACTCTTTCAGTCCAAACCAATATTGCTTACTTCCTGGATGTTTTCAGTTTCTGTGAGGTGATAAGGGCTCCCTGTTGAAGTCCAGTAGCTGAAAGGGTTATGAGATGTGCTGCTTCAAGAGGCCTAAAGTTCTCAAATGCATCTTCTCTATTTACTGGTATTGAAGTGAAAATGTTTAACTCTAGCAAGAGAAAGAGGCCTTCATTGCTGGCCTAATTAGGGCAAAAAAGCTTCCTGTTAAAAAAAAGGTCTTAGTTCCACTTAGACTCCAATGGGATGTGATTGGATCATCATGCCTAATTTGTCCATTGAAGTAGAACCACAGAGTCAAGCTTTCTGAAATATTGTCAATTATTTCTTAACTATAATCAGGCTCTGGTATTAATACTTCTCTTCTAAATTTGGCAACTCCTGTTACACATAAGAACCAAAAGTAGAGAAGCAATGCAGTGGAAATGGGGTTTCTGCTGTTAGGGCTTTAAGAAATAAAGCAGAAAATGCAACAGAAACCCGTGGGAAGGGAGAAGCCAATTATTGATGCAACAATGCTGATTGCTGGAAGTGGACGTGCACAGTTTTTCCTCTATTGAATTCTGTAATTGTATCTATTTGTATCTATAGATTGGACAATTTTCAGGCATTTGTGCAGGCTAACATCACTTTCCAGAAGTAACAGATTTGCATAAGAATCTTTGGCAACCAAACACAACAATATTGAAAACCACTACATCTTGATCTTTGTGCACAGCTGTCTTAGGTTTCACTATTTCTAGGTCCTCATTAAACACAACTTGTACAGCCAAAGTGGGCTCTGGAAATGATCAGTGCCCTCAGAAGTGACTGTCACTGGTCACTTTCCTAGATTTTTCCTAAAACAACTCTCTGCTTCTCCCCAGAGTTTTGAATTTCTGCTAACTGGAAGCATCAGAAGAAACATAAACTTTCTTTCATGCCTAGACTGTGCATTATTTCATTGCTTCTCAAGCAATTTAAGCCAGAATATTCTGGTTTTAACCTACCTCAGTAGGTGGATTTGACTATTTGAGTGATTGAGTTGATGTATGAGGTGGGGGGAGAAAGAGAAACAAGAACATCTTGCAAGGACAAGACTGCTTACTTTTTGCAGTAAGGTTGGATGTAGATGTGGCATTTAGGATCACGGTTTAATGGTAACAGTGTTAATAGCTGGACTTGATGAACTTAGAAGTATTTTTGAACCTAAATGATTCTATAATTTTTGTCAGTTGAAACTTCTGAATTCACTGTGAGAAAACTTTGGAAACATTGGGAAAGTGCTGAACAGCAGGTTCTGAACAGAAGCTAGCTCTCTGAGTGCTCAGTGTGTTGGTGGTAACTGCTTTATACCATGCTGTTCAGTGAGTTTAGCATATGAATGGTGTTTTCTTATAATTTAAGCAAATTATTATAAATTCCTATCAAATTATTATTTAAAAGTCAGTGGGACTTGTGAAATGATCAGAAGACTGTGAAGATAGCTGAGACAAGAATCATTAAGTGTGTACGGCTTTTAAAAGAGATTTCTCTTGGTGCCATGCAAAACAAAAACACTTGAATGAAGCACAGAAGTAATGAAAAATATGTTGCTAATGTAGTTACATAATAAAATCATAGATATGCTGTAGTTTCTGTCATCTGATGCTGTATTAGGAAAAGGAAGGATGGGCTCCAGAACACTCAAGAAAATTGGAGAGCTTTCTCCTGTTCTACGACTAAAACCTCTGTTTTTGTGTATGAGATGGAACTGCATCTTCAGTCAGACTTAGCAAAACAATGTTTCAGCAGATTTAAAAATGTTTTTATTGTAAATGCTGTATTTGTTCAAATGTATATTTGATTAAATAAACTGCTGTATCCAGGGAGGTGGTGAGAAAAAAATATATGAATGTACCCAGTTTGGCTCTACTGGGTACAGCAGTCTTCTCTGGAAGGCACACCTTGTTCTGGAGGTGTTAAAAAGTGATGGAAGCATTGTCTTAATGCCACAGAGAGAAGGGTTATCTTTTCCTGTTGTTACTCTTGCATCTCTGTTTCCATGAAAATTGCTGCTTTAAACTCACGTTGTTACCCTTGCACAAAGAAATCTTGCTACCTCAGTTTCCTGCTGTCATCTTAATACAGCTGACCCTATCTTTTCTGCTTTCTCCATATGGGAACAGAACTGATATTTTTTGCTACTGTAGGGAGGCTAAAGATGAGGTTACTTTTGTTTTTACTTCTAACTCCAGACAGGGTTCAGACCAAGCTTTGCTGGTGTGCAAGCCTCACAAATCAATCCACTGGATTGCTTCATTGCACTTTGTTTCCTCCTTATTTAGCCTGTGGCTGATTGTTGAAATGTGCTCTATGACACTTCTTTTAATGTTATTTACTGCTAAAAGGAAGTCTAAATTTTCCATCTGATTTCTTTCTATGAGTTAAACATCATGTTTTTCTGCTCACAACAATAATTTAGGTTGTAGAGGGACATGTTTTGACAGGAACACCACACATAATTTTAAAATTAAGAGTTGCAAAATTCATGACTTATATAGTATGACAGTTTTAGGCCTTTATGTTCCTAAAAGACTGGGTAATGTGAACAAGACATTTCCTTTAATTAGCTTTTTTTACTGTTCCCCATAATGAAACATCCATAGGGCCTTTAGTCTGCAAGTTTATACTGGCTGATGGAAGGGGCTACGGGCTGTTGCTTCTGAGACAGTGCTGGTGTTGCAGGATGCTGTAGTATTACACCAGTAATCCCTGGTGAACACAACAGCAGCTAAACCTGCCCATTTTTTACAAAGTGCTGCCATAGCTTTTAATGTTTTTGATTTGTCCACTCTTTAATGAAGCTAACATTAGAATTGTCAAGGTGATGAAGTGGTGAGCAGCACTTGAAAACTGTCTGGTTCGTTCCTAACAGCAATTAGGCAAGGAATTTGAATGCACTGCTTGTTTTTCTGTTTGCATAATCCAGTAATCATGCATATTTTCCAGTGTTAATCCTTTATAAATACTAATAATAGGTGCAGAAAACTCTAGAAGTGAAACCAAAGTAAAACAAAATGAATAAAAAGGATAAACAGGAAAATAAATGTACAAATCATGGGCAGGAACATGTTTAAAGAACAAAACTTTCAGAGACAGTATAGTATCTGAAATCATAAAGAGTCAAAGTGTATACATGAGGAAATAAAAATACTTCCCCACTGCAAAACAAATAGATGGTCTTCATAGAAATATTGTAAGAACATATTTCCTAGTTAAATATGAAAAATTGGGAACCCCTATAATGCTAAACGATTAAAAAAAACCCACAAACTCACTCTAATGAATTGACACAGGCTATCTTGGAATAAAATGAATTGTGCTTGTGAAATTTCAGAAGAATATGTTCAAGTGCTTCAGTATTTTAGGTGCTGGATCTTTATCTTCAAATTCCTCTTAGAAATTCCTCACTTAGAAAACAGTGGGGCCAACTGCTATATATCTTCCTCTGAGAAATAATTATTGCCTTTTTTTGGTCTGTAAAGGACTTGCAAACAGGACTTGCAAACAGGACTACAGTCTAGGAATTCCTGAAGTGATTGGAAGAATGAAGAAATACAACAACCTGAACCTGTTTGTCAAGACATTCCTTACTGATTAAGGAATAGTCTGAGAGAGGTGTAGAAAGAAAATCATTATCAATAGGATAGAAAGTCTAAGGTAAAAAGAGGAAGGCAATATTTTAAGTCCAATCAGAAAAGAGGCAGGGAATAGCCTAATAATGATTTTATTTTACCAAAGACGGATTTAAATACAACAGAAAAACCTTTAGATATTGTCAAAACTAAAATTACTCAAGAACAAAAGTTCCCATCTGTGAAGAGAGTTGCTCTGCTGGCACTGCTGATACTGTTGTGTGCAGATATTGTTGTTCTTGCTTCTTTGATGTAAAGATTTCTGCATCTTTGTAAATTTCATTACACCAAAAATTAAACTCATAAATAGACTAAGATATTCTCAAGACCAGTATTTTTTTTTTCCCTCTTCTTTTCTAATCCAGGTCTCTTAAATTGCCTTTTTGTTGAATGTCACGGTACAGGGTCTTCAGGTTAAGTTTCCAAACACCATCAAAGTATTATATTGTCCTGCTTCCTTCCTTCCCCTTTCATAGTATTAGTTTATTAGTTTAATTTGTTAGTTTATTAAGTTAATATATTATTAGTTAAATAGTCATATGATGCTTCCTTCTTTTTCCACTCTGACAGCCACCGTAAACTTTTTTGATTTCTTCCATCTTCATCTATGGTTATTTAACAAAAATCCAAGGAGGCTCAATCTGAACCACTGTGATTGGAAAATAATCAATCTCTATATTTTTAATAAGAAGATACTTACTAGTGTCAATTCTTAATTTTAAGAGAGAGCTATGTAGCTGCTCTCTGGACAGGGATATGTAACACCCTCTTATTTGCAGTTACCCTGTGGGTATGGGGCTCCTTATATAACAATTTTAAATGCAATTTATGAAAAAATTCATTTTTCATTAATTGAAAAAACTAAGGTTTTACTCAGTCTATCTGAGTTTCCTGTCCTTGATGGTCACGAACGATCCTGCTAATGAAATGAAGGGGAAAAGCATAAGACACACAAAAGCATATTTTATCCAAATATTCTCCAAGCAACCACTGATCAGTGATTTTTGAAGCTCCTGAGTCAGAGGTACTGCCTTATATTCAGTGCTGCTAAGTAATTTTTTTAGCCAATAATTTTTTTCTGTGCCTCTGCATCCAAGCAATCTTTATTGTATCCACAACACACCTGAACTACACATCTGAGGAACCATCTCTGTCATGAATCCATCACTTATTTTTGCCATTCACTGTCCTTTAATTCTTAACTTAGCAAAGAAGATGGACAACCATTCTCTACTGTACTTATTATTTATAGACATCCATCACATTTCTCCTGGTTCACAGCACCTCTTAGATGATCCTGCTTGCTCCTCTCTACTCATCTCCTGTTTCTGTTACATTCTTCTGTTGCTTTTTGTGATGGGCAGTGTTGGGGTTTTGCTGCTGTGCACAGCTGCCCCTTTGAGGGGGCTGTTTTGGAAGGAATGTCTGGAGCTGGAGGGTGGCTGCCCCTGCCTGAGCACCTTGCTTGGGGGAGCACTGTATGGACTTTGGTAGCAGCTGTAGGTGGGTCTGGAGTCTTCTCCGAGGAGAATGAGGGCCAGAGAGGATGCACTGATCTTCTAGAGGGCAGAAAGGGGAGTAGGTGGAGTGGACAGCCTGAGCCTGCGACTCAGAAAATCCTAAAATTGTATGAAAGACTTGCCCACAGAGGAATGGTGGGTAGTGAGAGCATTGCATATAAACTGCTCATACTTCTGTCTCCACATGCTGCTTTTTTATTTTTCCTTTATTATGTTGATTTGCATTCAGATGAAGTATGCCTTTTTAGTGACCTTGGTTGACATAGAGGAAGGTGTCTCTTTAAGCTGTGACTGTGCTGGGGTCCTGCCATTCTTTTAAAAACTAAAGGATCCTGTCCCATTATCAAGAGCCTGGTTCCCTCCTGAGGGCACATGAACACCTCAGCTGCAATGGGAGGAGGAGGTACTGTGGCAGCAGGGCTACCTGGAATTGCAAATGTTTACTACTGCTTTTACTACTATTGCTGTGACTAAGTTTGTAGATCTGTTCCCTGCTCCTCTCTGATGTGTTACTGCCATGATCTGCATCCTTCATGGTGAAGATCCATCTCAATTACAGTGATTTTGGTTGAGCATTGGGCTGTCCTGTCATTCCAAAGTGTGACTATGAGCACAGCATTGACATTGTGCTGTGGCACCCAGCTCCTCTTTAAAAGAGACACTTATGCTGCAGCGTTTCGTGGCTGTGAATTTATCCTTGTGACATTGATGGAAGCAGTCCAAGCCTTAGTGAGTCACACAAAAGTGAAAATCATCAGTGTTCAGATGAAGCAGAGGTTAAGTGTTTCCATCTTTCTCCAGGTTCCCTCCTCCCGAGGTGGTTTGTGCTTCACTATGATAAGGAAGAGCTCGCTACTTTCATCACCCTCTTTGTATCTTCCCATGCAATTAACAGGTACACATCTTCCACCTCACTCTTTAGGTGATGGCTCCCTTGCCTCTTTCTCCCCCCAGAGACCCCAACACAAAGGCAGGCATATATACTATGTGTTAGGAGCATTGGCAGTTAAAATTTGTCATTGTTATGCTGTCTCTCGTAACACACCCACTGCAGTTTATTCATAAACAAGTTCAACATACCACAAAGATTTATTCTTCTCCTCTCACAGCACAGGCAGATTGTGGGTAGATATGCCTGCAGAAAACAAAGTTTTCATTCTGCCAGTAGATTTTGTGGCAATACAATTTAGAAAAGTTTTCATTGGGGTTGGTTTTAAATTGTGACAGATGTCAAATTCCTCTGACACAAATAATAATAAAGCAGTCTCAAATGAAGAAAAAATAACTCAGATTGCACAAGAAACCCTTTCTGGTATCATGAGGTGTTAAAAGGAAAAATAACACTTTTTTGTAGCTGTAAAGATGTAGGCTGAAGCATGTTTTCTGTAAAACTGAGCTTAAAATTTATAAGATCTTTCTCTAGAATTTTCTGAAAGAGAAGTAATTGATATCTCTTATATGTAGCCTGTCTTCTGTCAGTTTATTGCAGAGCTATGGTTTCAGAGGTGCAATTAGCTCAAGTCTGCACAGTAACTTCTGTAGATGCAGTTGAAGCTTTATGTAGCTCAATAAAACTTTGAAATGAGATATATTTTAATTAGGAGATAATAGTGATAATAACAAGCTTTGTTTATTAAGTAGTCAAAAGGTTCAAATGAGCAGTGAATTTTGAAGAAGACTTAGGTAGGAGATGAAAAACACAATAGCATAGTACATAATTCCCTTTAGTCTAGATGTAATCTCATTAGTGCTGTGCAAAAGTTTAAAATAAAATGAGGCCTGGACATTCTGCTGATGTTTGGCTTTGACATTCCTAATCTGGGAATCTTTTAAAAAAACAAGCACTTGTATTTTGTAAAACAGACATTGATTGAACTTTGTGAAAACATTCTGTTCAGGATGGATGTAAGATGCCAGAGACCAGGAAGGAACAAATGTGTTGCTTATCTGCTAATCACTATGGAGACATTGTGTCTGAGTTCTCTACATTAATTCATCTGTTTATTTGGCCCTCAAATCTTGAACATGTAAGTGACCTAGGAAGGATTTTGTATCCCTTTCACTGTCCCACTTCACTGCCTTTCTAATTCAGGAACTCTTGCAAGTCAGATTCCTGCACCGTGCTCCTAGGGTTTTCAGCAGTCTATATGAAGAGCTTTGTTAACACATGATTGCTTTTCAAATATCTGGTCTTTTTTTCAGGAGTGTAAACTATCCAAAATGCAGTTTAAATGCATTAAAATACAGTAGGTGTGTATTTCCAGCCACTCATCAACATGTTTTATGGCCTTTCCTAAAAAAATTAGACTTGCAATTATAATTTGCTTTTTAATGTTTCTTTGCTCAGGGTACTGTTCATAGGCCATGGCACATCGCTGTTAGTAAGCTTGAGAGAGAAATTACCTTACTTAAAAGAATTAGTATAATTTAAAAAATAGCTCTTACTCATCAGAAAATCAATCCTGCTATCACCATGGGTAGGTCCATTGACTGTCATCCTGGTGCCCAGTTGTGGAATGGCAGGCAACACGTGAAAAAGGGATGGAGATTATATAAAAGTCATCCATATGGAGCTGAATGGATCCAGGATGCACTTACAGGTCTTAAGAATTTGTATTTACTCTTCTTTTTGCCTGTAAAAGAAACAAATGGCAGCAGCTTTACAACAACCAAAGAAAACCCTTACTAAAACAGGTCAAAAGTCATGAGTAAGTTCACAGAATAATAATAAAAACTCCATCACAAGTTATTAAACTCAAAGATGTAAACACTGTCTTGGTGAGACCTTAAGCCATAGGTTTCTGGAAGCTGAGAGTACTGTGTTTATTGCCCTCTTGTTTCTGACACATCTGTTACTGTCCACTGGCAGACAGGAGGCTGGATGAAGTTGACTTTGTTCTGAGCAATATACTCTTACTTTTTTGTTTTGTTTTGTTTTTATTTAATGTAGAAAAGGAACATAAAAGATGCCTTACTTCCTGACCTCTTCTTTCCCTGCCTTCAGGCATTTGCAACCTGACAGTTGTTTCTTTACTCTGCTTTATATGGGAAATAACACTGCTGAAATAATTTAAAACAAGTCCATGAGGAATAAAGAGATTCAGTTCATCTACTTTGGGCCAAGTTTTTCTCTCTAGCACAGCGCAGCAGATAAGTTTTGCAGTCTTTTTTTGCATACACAAAAGTCAATTTCCTCATTTTTTTTCTTGATTGCATTAACACAAACAAGTGATCCATAGGTAGCTTTCCAATGGCACTTTGCATTTGCTGAATACAGGCTAACATTTTTGCACTTACATTTTGCAGCTTCAAAACAGTGTTTTGTTTTCAAATGTCCTGGAAGGAAACAATGGAATTAGTTAGGCAGCAAATAATTCAGAAACCACCTAGAAAAAAGTGTCTGTTCTAAGCAAGTGTCTAGAAAACAATGAATCAATAATCTAGAGCTTTCTGAGAAGTGTTAAGCATGATGGCCTCACAGAGAAGATGGATAGGAATGAACCTTGTGGTCTCCAAAGGCACCACAAGAACAATTAACAAAGCAACAGGAGGTTCAAAGTGTACATCTTTAACTTGCATTTTCTCTATAGATGAGGATATTTATAGTGTCCCTGTGACATCCCAATTTTTATATTCTGTTTTGTGGGAACATTAATGTCAGCCACTTTGCTCTCTTCCCAGATAACTTTAACACAAGAGAAAATGTGCTTTCTGCATCCCTTATAGTCACTAAATACCAGTAAAACTTCTGAAAGATGTGTATTAAATAAACAAAAGTGCACCTTTGAAGATAGTCCCATCTGGCAAATAAAAGAATAGACATGTCAGCAAGGCAAGTTCTGCTTACTTCAAAAAGAAAAAGTCTGTTGCTACCAAAACCAAGGCAAGCCAGAAGCTTCACGTTTGATTTAAATGAGGAATGGAATCACAGAATGTACTGAGCTGGAAGGGATTCTCACTTGCAGTGCAGAGCAGAGTTGGACAGTCCCCTCCCTTGCCTGGCTGGTGATGCTGTGCCTGATGCACCCCAGGACATTGTTGGTCTTCCTGGCTACCAGGACAGTGCTGACTCGTCTTCCACTTATCATTGACCAGGACCCCCAGGTCCCTTTCCATGGGGCTGATCTCCAGCTTTTTGTTCCCAAGTCTATCCATATATCCAGAGTTGCCCCATCCCAGGCGCAGAATGTGGCTCCACTTTTCCCTTGTTGAACTTCATACAGTTGGTGATTGCCCATGTCCCTGATTTGTCGAGGTTTCTCTGCAGGGCCTCTGCCTTGGAGGGAGTTAACAGCTCCTTCCAATTTAGTGTTGTGGGCAAGCTTAGTATTCCTTTGAGTCCTGTGTCCAAGTCATTTATGAAGGCATTGAAGGGTATTTGCCCTACAATGGAGCTCTGTGGAACCCCATTAGTGACTGGTTAGCTGTTGGGGTGACACTGGTGGTTGGGTTCTTTTCCCCAGGACTCAGACTGACATGAGTGAGACTGTTTTCTCATGTTTGGGCTCAGTTTATTCTTTCCTTATCTATATTAAACATATACAGAGTACAAGGAGCTACATATACTAAGCTAGCAAGGTGCAAAATGGAGGGATGAAGAATCTCTCCAAGGCCTTTTATGTGTCTCTTTACCCAATAATAAAATGCCAAGTAACTTATTTTCTTTAGTGACCCAAAGACCTGACACCTGTGTGCTGCAATGAGGACTTTTTTATCCAATCCCCTAACATTATCCAAAAAACCCTTAGAAGAAGAAGATGAAGAAGAAGAGAAAATGCCCCAAAGTCTCCATTTGGATTCACTTACTAATGTAACTAAAACTCCAAACTCTAACTTTTTCACCCAGTGACTTAGAATAACTCTATCTAATCTACATACTCACATTATTAGTTTCTTAACGTTAGAAGCTGTCTCCATGGTTTTAGGTTAAACTCAGTGTTCTCTTGGGTGTCAGAGCCTGTTAGCACAGATAAAGGAATACTTCCTGTGCCTCTGACTACAACAGTCAGCAGCCTGATGTCTCTTCATTCCCTATAACCCTTTGTACCTGACCCATGAGCTAGTTGCTCACCCACTGCATGATGTTTATCCAGCTGAATGGTAGACATTTTGTCCAGAAGAAGAAACAGAATCAAAAACTTCTGTCCTAACTTCCCAAGCAAGTTTCTGAGAGGACAACTGGTAAAATTAAGGAAACTAAGTTTGACAAGGACTTTCACCTCGTGACACCATATTGGCTGTGACTGATGACTGTATTGTCCTTCAGGTATTTTTCAGTAACTCCCAGAATAATCTTCTCCAAAATTTTACTATGCACTGAAGTAAGATTCTTGGACCTGTAGTTTTCAGGGTCATCCTTCTTGAAAATTGGGACAACATTTGCCAGATTCCAGTCAACAGGGGCATCTCCAGACTTCCAAGACCATTTCAAGGTCACTGAGGGATGCCTCAAACTGATATAAGCCGGCTCTTTGAGTATTCTCAGATGAAGCCCATCAGATTCCATAGACTTACAGGGATCCAGCTGGAGCAGCAGATTACATACAAATAATGAAATTTAATGAAATTAATAAAATTACAGAATGTGAAAGCCAGGTTTTCCTTGTTCTGTTAACTTTTCTGTTACAGCTATGCAGTGCTCTCTCCAAAGTAGCCTGGGAGTGCTTTCTTTCCTCTTCCACTAAAAAGCCACAGGTCAAAGAGGTGTCAACCTTCAACCTGGAGGAGAAAAGTATGTGTGGATGGAAAACTCTTTGTAGGTAAGAGAGGAAGAATGAGAAGAAATGTAATTCTCTCCTCATATGTCTGGACATAATAACCCTGCTGTTTATCGAAGCCACTTTTTTGGAGTGGCTTTCTTTCTTTTCTTTCTTTTGCTTTCTTCATACCTTTTCCCTTTCCTGTGACTGCCCTGGTCTTTCTGATGGCAGTTTTTAAAGTCCCAGTGCTATTCCTGGAGAGTAAGAAACAACTTCTCATGTTTTCAATGCAGATCTCTGTTTTCTATGTCTCTGTGTTTCTAACTTGCGACAGTTTTAGGAAGCTGATAACTTCAGAGCTTGATTTGTTTTGACTGTTTTGCAAAACCACTTTTGTGTAACTCCCAGAATTTTTAGTCAAAGAGAGAGAAGGAATCACAGAACATATGAAAATAAAATATTTCTTAAATAATGAAGCTTATCTGGCCAGCATCTTGGTTGCATGATCTTGGTGAATCATGTAAAATCATGTGTCTTTAATAAGGAATAAGTAACACTCTTTCAGGTACAATCCTTCTCTTAATTTTAAGTTTAGTACAATTATTAAATCTATATGGAGCTTCACACTGGATATTTAGTCTGCTATCATTTTTTTATTAGATTCAAGAGTCTAGTTGAAGCATAGTTGTAAAACTGAATACTTTATGCTAAACAACACAGAAAAAGAAACCTTTTACAAAAAGACCAAAAAGGAGAGGTCACATCTGTTTCTGTACAATACACTTAAAATATATACTTATATAACTTTCATAACAATTCTGTTACATTTTGTATGGGTGAGAGACTTCTCAGATATTGCTTCAAACCAATCATCCATGAATGTGTATCTCACTTGCCACTTCCCTTTCAGAGAGAAGATGTTTAGATTGCTCTTCACCTTACAGCTTAAACACTAATAGTTGTGAAGAGAGATGTTGGTCACTGGGTATTTTATATATGTACCTATCATTTTTTCTTTCCTTAAATGCAACTTCTCTTGCTGAAGTTCTGTGTACTGTTCTAGTTGAAATTCAGCTACAGCAGTTTGTATGCTGCCAAATCTACACTGTAACCCACAGGGGACTTCATTAGTAGATAACTTTTTTTTCAGTTCAAAGATTTCACTTGAGAGTTTTAAAACTCTCTAGTTTGCTAATTAGCCTATCTCCAAAGACTGTATTTAACAGTGTACAAACCGTTTTGATTGATGTGGGCATTCGCACATATATCCATTCAACTTACAGCATCACCATCCCCTGCTGCATTCAAGGACAAATGCTTTTAAACTTTGTGTGTCATAGAAAGGCTTTCCCTGGTCTATCATCTCTGCTTTTGCAGAATGGCTCTTTTCTTCTAATGTACACGAGCATAAATAATCCAGTCTTAAATACACTAGTGTCATATATGGAATGCGTTAAGAATGAGAGTTACTCACTGCAAGGGATTTCCCACATGGTTAAATTTCTTATAGTCCATTGTTAGTTAATTCTTATAATTGGAATAATCAAGTCAGTCCCTAACAGAATATTAATCACTGCACAGTTTCTAGGCTGAGTAACATTGCTGATCAGGTCTGCATAATCAATTCCAGTCTGCAGTAACCTAATTGTACGGAAATGGAAGGATTTCTTTTGTTCCGTCAGGACTCATTATGCAGCGGTTCCAGAGTGCCCCTCCATTACTGAAGTGTTTCAGCTTTTCCGTGTCTGCTGCACAGGCTCTGGGTGGGTTGATGCTCCCAGCCCTGTCACCTCACTCCAGGCTTCCATTTAGTGATGGGACAGACTCCATTATCCAAAGAATGCTGGAGGACAATTTTTGTATTTTTGGTGGGTGCTCTGACAAGATGAGTACCTCAGAAGTCATGTTCTTCTGTAGGTTGCTATTGTGGAATCAGTAATGTTGTTTCAAATTTTTACTCCCTTTTTTCATGTTCCAAATAAAGACAGAGTCCTGAAAGACTGTAGTCTCACAGTGAAAGTGTCAGTTCTTGGTATACAGAATTGTACTCATAAAAAAGATGGTAGATATATACGTATTGAAAGGAAGCTTATTTTATTGTGGTTTTACAAAGTAATTTGTTCTAGTTTCTGTTGCCATGAAAGTAGAATTGATCCCGAATGCATGTCTATAGGCCTTCACTGCCCAATTCCAACTGGCTTGACTTCCTCAGTTTTAATTATTTTTTTTATCAAAGGCTATTTCAAAACTTAGCAGGACTTTTCCTTTGGAAACACACCCGAATGCCCAAATTCTCAGTCCCTGTACTGCACCCCAATATTCATCTCTGTACTGCTTGGGTAGTATACATTTCAATGGAACTGTTAGATATAACCTAATGCAAATGGTATCTAAAAATAGCACTTTTTCATGCATTGTTTTTCCTCTGTATTGATAGGAGGGAATAGGTCTTTTATGCTTTTCAGATTGGGTAAGCACCACTGATCTGAATTTGGGTTAAAAAGATTAGGTGTCTGTTGCCCATTTGTTTTTCTCAGAAATTGCATCTGGGAGAGCTGACATCTTTAAATGATCTGAATTTTGGTTCCAGAGCAGTGACTAAAATATTTTTGTGAGGTTTCATCATTGTAATTTTATTCAAATTCTCCTATTCTCTCTTTAGCTGTGTATTTAGTTCCTTGTATGTGTGTGGTCATTTAAGCTCCCCTTGCTCCACAGGTGGTGAGCTGATGGACCCCTGACACTGGGAAATCAAAAGTCAAAAGTATGTGCTGCTGAATGGTCTTGAAACTTTTAGGATTTAGTTCAATACCTCAGTTTTCAATGGTAGGACTAACTCTAGGTAATCCTCTTTTTTTACTTTTACTTTTTTTGCTTGTTTTCAAAAGAAAGACTAAGATTTTCATACAATAATTAATTTAACAAGCAGAAGGAAAAAGGTTTTTTGAGAATATGTCCCTGCTATACCTGTGGCATTCTTTCTTGAATGTCCAAGAGAGTACTTCACCTAATGGAGTTTCTTGAGTGTGTGAAAGTACTTTCGGTGTATTTTTTTCCTAACATAGTGATGTGAATATATGCATTAAGAATTTATTAATATTGGGCATTCAGTAGACCATCTGTCATCATGGTTTTGTCTGTTGTTTGGAGAAGTTTGACTTTATTGAGGTCAGTTTTACTAATATATGCTCCTGTATCCTTGTTTTCAATTATGGCTTTTGTTGTGGGGTGTGTACTGAATCATAGTCAATCGCATGACAGTCCATTCCATTTTGGTAATGATAGAAGGTAAGATCCAAGAGCTTGAAGAATCACTACATTTGATATTGTGTCTATTCATGAAAAGTAAGGGTTTTTTTTCTGTCTTCCTTTTCCAGAATATAAATGATATTAGCAAATCCATTTGTCATTGTACTACAGCTGCCTTAGATCCAAGGCCAAATTTACTGCTCTTTGTCTTTCATGCCTTTTAGAGTGCTATGATTTCTTCTGCTCTTGAGGAGGAATACTTAAAAAGGTAAAAAAAAAGGTGCAAGGAAAAATGAGCACTTTTTCAGTGAAGCATTCTCCTTACACTTTATTCTGATAAAACTTTCTAGACCTGAGAATCAAACCAACATAAATCAATAGGACTTATTTCAAGTTTGCTACTAAGAAAAGATCATGCTAACCTCTAGTTCTGATTGCAAGTAATATGGCATGGTTTCTTAGTGCCTTATTTGCTAAGAAAAAAATAGTGACCACAGAGGAAAATTAGCTCTGAAAAACATAGAAACAAAGATGTTAATAAATACCAGGTTGTGTACAGTTACCTTTCATCTGCAATACATAAAAAAAAAAAAATCCTTGAAGGTATTCTTTATTTGTACTACTTAATGAGCAGATTTTAAGACTCATTTAAGACTTAAGATTTTATTTATGATGTAGAACACACTTTGCAATTTGTATTCCATGGAACCTGCAGAAAAAATCTTTGCTATTCAAAAGTTCATAGAAAGGAAATACAAGTGGAAGTGTGAATTACCTAAAGAATTGAAACAAATATTTGAGTGAAATGCTTTATGTTGTTTGAGTAGAAGTAATTGTATTAGACATGTACTAAATCTCCACTGCTTACTGAAGAATTATTTTCTTTGGATTTGTTCTTGTTTTTGGATTTACATTCATTAAGAGGTTCAGCTGTCCCTAATTTAATCACAACTGAAATAGAATTGAAAGACAGAATTTTACAGGATATTGATTAGACATTTCAAACAATATTAACTACCAGTTTAATCCTTTTCTGGCCTATGAACTGTGGCAGCAATTTTTTTTTTTTTAATATTTATTTTTTGAGTATAATAATTGTAAGAAGCTATTCCCCAAAGTTGTTTGGATACACAATATTTACAGCCCTGATAATTTCAGAGGAGATACTCATCTACAGCTCAAACATTATCCAACATGCCTTCATATACTTGAATATGTCAAAATTTTCTCATGAATTGGAGCATATTTGGATAAAAAATTATTGGGATACAGAAAAAGTAGCAGCTGAATGCTCTTTCATGTGATGTAAATGAAAGAGCAACCACTCAGCTACACAGGGCCTGGAGCTCAGGGCTTTGAACTTTTAACAACCCTGACCCTAGGAGTAACCCTAACCCTACATGTAACACTAACCCTAGGTAGAGCTATGGAAAGAGCCTTGCACTGAATCGGGTGCCAAGTAGATAGGTATGGAAGGAGCCATGTAATGACAGGATTTTGTTCCCTTTGGCATGCCTTTTAGAGCTGCACAATCCGCAGAGCTCTAGGCTTTGTGGTCTGCTGAACCCTAAGCCTAGGCATAACCTTAACCCTAGGTATAAACCTAGCCCTAAGTTGAGTCATGAAAAGAGCCTTGGGCTGAGACAAGTGCCAAGCAAAAAGTTATAGGGAGAATGATTTGGTAGGGGTTTTCTGTTCAGTTTGGCAGGTGTATTGTGGCTGCAGTGTGCCTGGGGCTCTGGGCTTTGTAGTTTTCTGAACCCTAAACCTTCGTGTAACCCTAACCCTAGGCGTAACCCTTACCCTAGAGTGAGCAGTGAAAAGAGCCTTGGGCTGAAAACAGTGCCAAGCAATAATATATAATGAGAGCAATTTAATGGCGGTTTTTGTTGTATTGTGTTGTTAATTTTGCTCCCCATGGTGTTATGTTAATGGTTTGTTTCCCTCTCGCCTTTGTTTTTGTTACTAGTTTAACCCAACTGGTACCCTCCTACCCCAATTGTCAATCCACCCTTGTACCTGCCCCTTCTTCCTAAATGTTCTCTGTTCCTCCCCTCTGGGCCCTGTCTGTCACTCGGCTACTCCTCCCAGCTTCTAGAAAGTTCAGGGAGTGATAGGGCAGAGTGATAGGGCAGAGACAGAGGAGGTCTCTCCCTGAACCTTCCTCATTGATTCTTCCCAATGTCCCTCTGATCCCTTCACACTCCCCCCTTGTTTCCCATTGGTTTGAGATCTGTCCCCTCCTCTTGTTCCTCCCCTATATTTAAGTTGCTGTCAGGCCTGTTGTTGGGGGCTCTTCTGGTTCAGCATCTCTGAAGCTGGGGGGTCTGTGTGAGGACTGAATAAACCCTGGGCTTTTCTTTTCAAAAGAGCTGGACTTCTGCCTCCTCCATTGTCGCTGCAGTCTCTCCCATAAAGCCGTTCCTCTGATTCCCAGGATTTGGAGGGGTGTCCTGCTGCAGGTCAACAGTGTTGAGCTAGCCCGGGTAGGTGGAGTGGTAACTCTGAAAGGGACACTGCGACAGTGCTGACGCCCAACATGGGGCCACTGGAATATCGGACCCCATGGAAGAGACTGTCAGTTTGCCCTGAGGGCAGCTGACAAGAAGTCTCCTGGGTGGCACGCTACTCCCAGTGGGAGCAGACCCCTTTTTGGTGGGTGGCGTTCCTGGGAGGTGAAGGTGGTAGCTCTCCTGGCACCAAGAGATTCATCTTCAGGAGGAGGACAGCAACTGGGACCCTTCTACACACCATGCCAGATTGGTAAGTGACCCCAGGGAAGGGGACAGCTTTGGAGGAGGCTTTACCCTTCAGGGTTACCTACCAGGGAAGGTTTTAGCCTTCAGGGCTAACCTTGAGTAATTTTTGGGGAGGGTTAGGCTTTTGGAGCCAACCTTCTGAGGTCTCAGCTTGGCTTTGCAGCCCCGGGAGGGGGAGTTGGTGGCTCCCCATTCGGTTTTTTATCTGGTGGTGGTTTTTGTGTTTCCTCCTTTTCATTAATTTCCCCACTTGTTGTGTTGAAGGGATGCAGATTTTAATATCAGAGCCATGATGGGTGCACAGCTTTCTGTGTCCCAAAAGGGAGGCTACTACCAAATTGCGGGAATCCTTCAAGGGGGTGGGATCCATTTTTCCGATGTGTCAGCTGAAGGGATTTGTTAGGTAGCTGTTCCTCCACTTTTCCCAGGTGTCCCCAGATCAGGTCTACAGCACCCATTTTTGGAATGCTGTCAGAAGGAAATTGATAGAATTGGGAAAATCCAAGACACATCATTAGCTAAAGTTGTATTCTGGAGCCTGCATATTTGGTCTGCTTTACAGAGACAGCTGGATGTGGAGAAGCAGCCATCTCCCAGCAAATCTGCCCCAGTTCTCCCTGCTCCCACTTGTCCTAGCACCAAACCATTTCCCCACTAGCACAGGAGTTCAGAAGGGAGCTGGCTGCAGTCTACCTAACTCTCCCTGAACCCCTGGCTCCCCCTGTCCAGACAGTCCTGGCCAGATAGCCCAGGAATCTCCCCTACTCCCTATTTCCCCAGTTTTCCCGGTTGTGAAAACCCCAGTTTGCCCCCAGTTCAAAAAGGGTTGTGAAGTCCAAGTTCCCCTTCCTAAGCTGCAAGTGCACTTTGCCACTGAGGACGAGCCTTGTTTAATTTAAAGGCAAATTTGTCAGGAAGTGTGGTGGTTCCTTTTGATCTCCAGCAGCTTTTCTCATGTCTCATGTCCTCCACAGAGTTTCAACTCTGGGAGGCGGCATGGAAAAAGCTGCTGAAAGATTTATTACTGGAGCTCTGTAGGGATCCCGAGGCAGCAGTGGACAATAATAATATACCACTTTCTATAGATCCTCTGAGGGGTGAGGGAGAATGGGCCCTGGCACCTGAACAGGCACAAGACATTCCAATAGCAGTGCTGGAGTGCATTAAAGATACAGCATCAAAGGCGTTCTTTTCCCTGCTGTCTGACAGCCCTCTCGAGCAATATGGGAAATTGAAACAGCTCCCTAATGAGCCTTTTCTAAAGTCTGTGGAGAGATTAACTTGGGCTATTGAATTGTGGGTTAAGAAAGGAGCCTGAGAAGAAGTGCTGGAAGAGATGGTCCTGGTTAATGCTAACAAACAGTGTAAAGCAGCCATTCTCAGCCTGCCAATGGAACCTCCTCTGACCCTGCAGAACATGCTGCACGTTTGTGCGAGGAAGGTTCCTTTCATGACCAACACCTCGGGACAGTAAGTCAACGCAGAGTGTCACTGTGGTGGATGCTGTGCCAGTGCTGCTGCCAGTGCCAGAAGGACCTCTTTCCAGACCACCAACCAGGGGGAGACCCACATGCCTGTTATGCGGTCAGGCTGGACATTGGGCACCTCAGTGCCTCCGTAAGAGACAATTTGAAGATTTTAAAGACCATGGTGGGGGAAGGGCCTAAGGGGAACCAGCCAAAAAACTAAAAGGGGAGCACTGGCCTGCCCAGCGTGCCAACAAAAAAGGGGCAGGTCCCAGAGGGTGGAATGAAAGAACAGTAGGCCAAGTGTTGACTCAAAAACCAATAATTTTGGGACCACTGTTGCTGCTCAGCAGCCTTTGCTGGGCATGACCTAGAACCTGACTGACCATGTCATAAGTAAACCTATTCTAACCACTACTTGTCAGCATGAGCCTTTCAGGTTGCCACTGACAGAGCCGATCCATCTGAGGAACATCAATTGGCATTTGTGTTCCATACACCCGCGAGAGAAAGGCTCTTGGCACCGGATTGATAGTATGTCGTCTTTGGGGAGATGAAGCACACCCCACAGGAGATCGGGATCCTTCTGGGTCTTGTTTCGACAGGCCCTGAACAACTTGTTCTCTGGCTGTGTTGTGTCTGTCCACCTTTGTTCTTGCCTGCTGGATAGGTCATGGCACAGGCAATTCCAGTGTCGGACTCACTCCCTAGAAGGGGCGATAACAAGAACAAAGACGCTGAAGTTTGCATCTCGCAAATTATCAGGGAGAAGAAGCCCAAAATAGGGTGTGAGGTCCACTGGGGTGGGGAAGTCGAATACATCAAAGGACTTCTGGACACAGGGGCAGATGTGACAATCATCCCCTCACAGGATTGGCCGTCACATTGGGAATTGCAAAATGTGGCCGCGCATGTGCAAGGTGTAGGGGGAATGCAATTGGCAAGACAATCAAAGAGCGTTGTACAAATTGAAGGGCCAAATGGACAACTGGCGACATTGCGTCCGTTTGTTTTGGATTATTCAGAGCCCTTGTTGGGGAGAGACCTGATGGCCCAGTGGGGGATCACAGTGGACATCCCAGATGCCCCCCTGGTATTTCGGGTGGCGGTCACTGAGAAGCGGCCTACTCAGAATATCAATTGGAAGATCGATTCGGTGGTCTGGGTAGAGCAGTGGCCACTCAGTAAAAAAAACCTGAAGGTGCTTCAGGGGCTTGTGGATGAGCAGCTGGCTAAAGGCCACATGGTGGAGACCACGTCATCGGGGAACTCCCCGGGTCTTTATTATTAAGCCAACAAAGACAAGTGGCAGCTCATCCACGACCTCCGTCAAATCAACAATGTTATTGAAGATGGGCTCTCCCCAACCAGGGATGCCATCCCCAGCGATGCTGCCCCAAAATTGGAATTTGGCATAATCAAATAATCAACATAATCATCATAATCATCATAATAATCAACATAATCATCATAATCAACATAAAAGACTGTTTCTTTCAAATTCCCTTACACCCTGATGATCCCCCGCGTTTTGCTTTCTTGGTTCCAGCCATTAACCAGGAAGCCCCGAGGAAGAGGTATCACTGGACAGTTCTCCCTCAGGGGATGAAGAGCAGCCCAGCCATTTGCCAATGGTATGTCTCTTCCTTGCTGTCCCTGGTACACAAAGCTGTGGGAGAGGCCATCATCCTCTACTACATGGATGATGTGCTTGTGTGCTCCCCCAATGATGACCTGCTGACCCACATGCTTAACCTGACAATCGATTCATTGGTTGCTGCAGGGTTTGAGCTTCAGCAGGAGAAAAATTCAGAAGATGCCACCTTGGAAGTACCTGGGTCTGGAGACTGTTAAGTGGACTGCTGTGCCGCAAAAATTGGCTATTAAAAACACCATTAAGACCTTGGTAGATGCCGAGCAATTGTGTGGGTCTTTGAATTGGGTAAGGCTTTGACTGGGTCTGACCACGGAAGAACTAGCCCCCCTCTTTGATTTATTGAAGTGGGGAGAGGAGCTAAGTTCTCCTATGACCCTTACTTCAGAGGCACAGGCAGCCCTAGAAAAAGTACAGGACTGTATGGCCACCAGGCAGGCCAATAGATGCTGACCAGACCTGCCATTTAAATTTGTCATCCTGGGAAGACTGCCACACTTCATGGAGTGATCTTCCAATGGGAGAAGATGCACGAGGGAAAAAGGGACCAAGACTAGGGATCCCCTCGTAATAACAGAGTGGATTTTTCTCAGTCACCATCGGTCCAAAAGAATGACCAAGCCACAAGAGCTGGTAGCAGAATTGATCCAGAAGGCCAGGACCCAGATCCGGGAGTTGTCAGGATGTGACTTTGAATGCATTCAGCTCCCAGTTGAGATAAACTCGGGCCAAATTACAAAAACAATGTTGAAACACCTGCTTCAAGAAAATGAAGCACTGCAATTTGTCCTGGACAGCTACACAGGACAAATCTCAATTCATCGGCCTGCCCACAAAATTTTTGGAGAAAAAGTCCAATTTACTCTTTCCTTAATAAGTGTTCAGAGCAGAAAGCCTTTAAAAGCACTAATCATTTTACAGACGTGTCTGGAGCATCCCACAAGTCAGTAATGACTTGGAAGGATCCTCAGACTCAGTGGTGGGAGGCAGATGTGGCTGAGGTAAAAGGGTTGCCTCAAGTAGCTGAGTTGGCTGCCATCATTAGAGCTTTTGGAAGGTTTACTGAACCATTTAATTTGGTCACTGATTCAGCCTATGTGACAGGTGTAGTGTCAGAGCCGAGCAAGCTGTATTAAAGGAGGTCTCCAACATTGCATTTTATGAATTGCTCTCAAAATTGGTAAATTTAGTCTCCAACCAAGAGCAAACGTTTTATGTGATGCACATCAGGTCACATACTGATCTGCTGGGGTTCATAACCAAGGGCAGCAGGAGGTCTAATGCTCCTGCTGTGCCCGCTGAGATGGCCCCGCTCCTGAATATCTTAGAGCAAGCAAAGATAAGTCACCAGCTCTTCCACCAGAACGCACCTGGCCTAGTTTGCCAGTTCCATCTCACTCAGGAACAGGCTTGGGTGATTGTGGCTACATGTCCATCTTGTCAACAACATGCACTCCCATGTCTGAGAGTGGGAGCGAACCCCAGGGGATTAAATAGCTGTGAGGTGTGGCAGAGACAGACGTCACTCACATCATGTCCTTTGGCAGGCAAAGGTATGTCCATGTGTGAGTGGACACCTTTTCTGGTGCTGTTTATGCCTCTGCCCACACAGGAGAGAAGTCTGCAGATGCCATGAAACACCTGGTGCAGGCTTTTTCCTTCCTGGGTATTCCCAGAATTCTTAAAACTGATAACGGACCCACGTACAAATCCAGGAAGTTCAGAAGCTTCCTGCAGCAATGGGGAGTAGAGCGTAAGACTAGTATCCCTTACTCCCTGACAGGTCAAGCTATCGTGGAGATAGCTGATTGTGGCTCCTCTGATTCCCAGGATTTGGAGGGGTGTCCTGCTGCAGGTCAACAGTGTTGAGCTAGCCTGGGTGGGTGGAGTGGTAACTCCGAAAGGGACACTGTGTCAGATTTTCTATTCAGTTTGGAGGGTCTATTGTAGCAGCACAGACCCTGGAATTCTGGGCTCTGTAGTTTTCTGAGCTCTAACCCTAGGTGTAACCCTAACCCTAGATGGAGCTGTGGAAAAACCCTTGTGCAGAGTATCCTGCCAAGTGCTTGGATAGAAACGTGCACTGTCCCAGATACGCAGTGCTGATGTAGCTATGTGGCAGACTGTTCTCTAAAAGCTTTCTGGGTTAATCTGCCAGCATGCTGTATTGCCACATAAAGGAAGCATCCTTCCATTCCCTTCACCCATTTTACCTACTTATTTATTAAGTATTTTCACTGAATGCAAAAGAACTTTGCTTCAATGGGGTGCTGCCTCACAGATATTGAAAAGTAACTTTGTTCAATATCTGGGCAGATGTATAGCTTCTTCCTAGATGCCCTGGGCCATCCCAGTTATACTCACTGTGTAATCCTATCAATTAATGTGTCTAAGGGGTATTTCTAGGGAGCAACCACTGCAAAATCTAAAACCAGCTCCCAGTACGTTACAGGAAATTCAAGTTCTTACGTTCGGATTGCTGCTGTGCCATGAGGGTCATATTATTGTCTAGGAGCTGACTGTGCCTGTTAGATGGTCTTTTTTTGGTCTCACCTGGTCCCTATGTTTACCCAGCAACAGTGAAAGATGAAGGCAAAAGTGAAATGTTTCTAGGTATATTTTAGGTACTACAGTCTATGCCTTAATCTTCACTGAAATATTCAGTTGTAGCTCTGTATATTCTGTATATTCCTCTGGAGTACTTTGTAAGCCCATTAAGTTTGCATGAACAGCAAGTTTGCATGACTTCGAGTCTTGAGGAAGAAATCCTTTTTGTGTGTTTTTTTGTTACCAGGCAGTCCTATTCCCCATGATCAATTAGAGTGGTCAGCTGAAAGCTTCCTTCTCTTTCTGTCAAATACATACAAACATCTTTGTTCGAGTGTAAGGAGGCAAGTGTTGCCAATGCTTGACTGCTGGTACAGATGAGGGATATCCTGCAGCAGAAAATGCATTTTCACTATTGTGCAGGCTGCTCATCTAAACCCATAACTGCATGCCACGTGTACCCTCCAGCAGCCATCTGACTGACTTGTGGGCAGACTCCATGCCATCTGAACAGATGGGCATGAGTGTAAGCTGACAAGGGAGCCCATATGTTCCTAAATTGTGAATGTTGAGGAGGGGATTCTTAGCCAAGAATGTGGAGATGACTTTCCAAGTCTTACGTGATTGTCATTAAGAAGAGCTGGCACTGCCAAGTGAAGCTTACTCCTTTGAGCTGACTTTTGCAGCAGTTCATTGTGGAATGAATTTCTGGACAGCTTTTTATCCTTGCTGAACTTTGGGTGTCCTTAGACTTGAATCTTGAGTAGAGATGTTGTGGATTTTCCACAACACTTTCAAATCTAGTCTTTGCTTTGTCAGGAAAGTACAAACGTCTGTTCTTCACTCATCATTTCTTTTTTCTCCAGAGAAGAGAGGATTTGAGTGAGAAGATAGGATGTGAAGCTAGGCCAAGAAATATCTCAAGGTTTATTTTCTGTTACATGATCCCAAACTGGTCACGACAAAACACAGATAAAAATAACCAATCGAAGCAGTTGATATAAACCATTATGTCAAAGTAGTTGTTTGAGTAGTTGAAGACAGTTGATATTTATACTCATAGAGTCATAGAGTGGTCTGAGTTGCAAGGAACACTAAAGAACATCTGGTTCCAACCTTCCTGCCATGGCCAGGGACACCTTCCACTAGACCAGGTTGCACACAGCTCCATCCAGCCTGGCCTTGAACACTTAGAGGGATAACTAAAATCTGACTGTGTGTGACAAATTTTAACGTTTGACTGTATAATCAGTTATCAAAGGAAAAAAGAAGAAGAAAAAAACTACAAATTATATGATACCTAATTATTTAATTTTGTTTTATTAAATAGTTCCTCTGGGAGATAGTAACTATAATCTCTAAGACATTGTAGCAAAGAGTAACTAACCAGGAGTTACATGTTTGAGGAGAAACTTCTCAACTCCTAAAGGAGAAATAATATGGCTTAGCTAAATAGCTGATATTAATCTACTTTTAAAGTTGCATGAATCAAAATAATTTATGTTCCTCTAAAAAGAAAGTTCATTTAACTTCTAGTAATTTTGCCTGCTTCCATAGCAACTTAAGACAATAAGATAAATCTATGTGAAGGTATATTTGTATTTTGATAACTCCGGTATGTATTTTCAATAAAATTAACAATAGTAGTGCTATTACCAATCATTGTTTCTATTGTTCAGCTGGGAAAAAAAAAAAAAAGAAATTTGTAAAATGAGACCAATGTAACAAGATTTTTTACAAAATCTAGAACTACTTTGTGAGGAAAATGTAAGAATGATGTATGTGGTAGCAAATCTCCTCCAAGTTTCTTGTCAATAGAAGATAGGCTAGTATGGCTTTTTGTCAGTACACTTGGAACCCTGCCCCACTTCACTTGTGAGCAATAATATCCCCAACTTGGAAGAAAAAGATGACAATCTGAGATACAGTTCAGTAACTTGAAAATTAGTCATTAGTGGTGGAAATCTCTGATACATTTGCAAATAAACATCATGTATGAGCACTATGAGAACAACGTGCCACATTTCTTTAAAGAATCACATTTTGATTTGATTTGATTTGATTGGCCAAGTACCATCTGTCATCTCGACAATGCCAGCAGGGTCCCATGTAAATCAGCACATTCCCAAGTTCCTTGATTGGAGCTGTAGCAAAGTGAATGGAAATCTCCCAAGATGAATGCCTCATTTGAAAAAGCATTTCTTTCCCTGATTTGTAGTTTGTCATTAATAGCATGTACTGGGAGCTGAAACTGAAGTTCTGAAGGCTTTGCAAAGACGCCCATGCTTGCTCAGATCTAACACTGCTGTGTGAGTAATTGCTAGTTAGCAGCATGAGCATTTCCAGGCTGCTGACACCGTGAGCTTGACAACTGACAAGTTTCACTCCCATGCCATAATAACCCACAATGAAATGCAAAGCAGAAAGCAAAGATTGCAACTTAAAGAGAAGACAAAAGAAATGTTAGCAAATCTTTATTCAGTGCTGCTGGAACATCATTAGCTTAGCTCAAGAAAGGTGATTATGGGCAAGAGGGAGATTGCTGTTAAAGTAAGCACAGGCCTAACTACAAAGTACAGCTTTGTTGATGATTCCTTTGACAAATACTTCTGTATTGCAAGGGAGTTGGAGGGTTTCACTTAATGTGGTGGTGCATCTCATAACACTTAATGTCTCATTACAACCTCAGCAGAAATATAGCACCTTTATGTTTTACTTGATAAAAATGAGTGTACTGGACAATACTCTTTAAACAGTTTCAAGCCTGGCATTCTTAATTCATTTTTCAGTAAGGCTTTGAGGATGAAAGAGGAGAAGAAAAAGATGTTTTCTGAAGGGGATTAACATAATTTTTGCAAAATAAGACTTGTTCTTATTTTACTGAGCTAGGTGATTTGAAGTCCAGAAAAGAAACCTTGCCAGGTGCTGCTCTGCCACATCATTGTAAACACATTTCAGCTTGCTTTAATGATAAAACAGTAAACCTGTACTCTCTGTCCCTTTGGAACATTAGCCTCATCCATCTTTAGTGCTCCCTAGTGAGAGTCCATGCTCTCTTCTGATTTCCTAGTCTGCATTGTTCTGATTTCTTTGGGAGACCACTTCCACATCCCAGATCACTGAGAGTTACTGCAGTGCCCTAAGAAGACTATCACTGAGTGATGACCCAGAGAGGAAGGAATAGCTACCCAATATTCAGCTGTTCTATTTTTTTTTTATTTGAATTTTAGACAAATTTCCATTTTTAATTTGAAATTACTACTTTCCTTTAAAAAAACAACAAAAATTAAACAACATAACTAATTTCACCTACAAAAGCATTTTTCTATCTTAAAAGTGATAGATTCATTCAAATGATTTGAAATAATTTAAAATCTGTTGATTAATTTCAAATTGGTCATTCAAAAAAGAAAAGATTTAAAATTACTTACTTAATTTAAATATCTTGCAGAATAGGTATTAAAGTATACTTTTAGACTACTATTTTGCTGGGAAGGCATATGAAAATAAGTGTCTTTTTACTAATGCTGGAGAATGACCACCAAAGGCTAATGGGTTTCTGACTTGTCAAAAAAACTATGAATACTCACTAGTGTGACTGAGTTGTTGTAGAGCTCAGTAACTCACCTACGATGAAGACATTTGCATTTACAGTTCCAGATTAAATAATGTCTCTTTTAAAATTTGCTGTTCTTTCAGTTTTGCATGTTGCTGTTTTTTTCTTTTTTTTTTTTTTCTCACAAGAAAGAACTCATGTTATTTGGGCATCTTACCTGTTTCATTTCTGCATTTTGCTACATGAATATCAGTGTTCATCTCCCCAAAGACCAGCTGGTTTAAAAGACAGCTTCCCCCACTCCCATATGAACTGATTGAAAAGCTACAAACATAAATAATTTTTAATTACATAAAATGCAAATTGGCTGGGAGAAAGTGGAACAGGAAGAAGCAGAACTTAAGTACAGCTTTTCCCCTGCCCACTTTCTTTTTGCAAATGACTCTTTCTCTATCTGGCTTTAACCATCTCAGCAACTTCGGGTTCCCAGCTCCTCCTTGATTCCACTTTGCACAAGCTGGGAATTTACCCCTGTGCCACCCCCCATGTCTTTGGAACATCTCTGAGTAGCTGTTCCAGGGGAAGAACATCAGTCCCTTCCTCTAAATGTTCCTGCATGGTATCTTCTAAAAGAAATGCCCTGTGTAACTGAGGACTAGCATAACTCACTATTGAGAAATGCCTTCTGCCTGATAATGCAACTTGTAGCTTTCCTTAGCGTTTCTTTTGCCTTTTTGGCTTTAGTGTAGACTAATAACTTGATTTTTCACTTCATTTTTTTTTTTTCTTTAACTCACTTCTTTTTTATCCTTCAGTTTTCTTATATAGTTATGGAAAGTACAAAGATTCTATTTCACTTTATTTCATTCATGTTATGTAATACATAGAGATCTTAGTTTTTTTGCATATTTTTCCTGATTTCAAAACAGTTCTTTATGCTTTTTTGATGCAATACATAAAAGTAATTGAAGCAAAGTTCATTTGCAGCTTTAGAATGGCTGGAAGATATTGTAGGTGGTTCAGAGTAGACTGTAAGGTCACTAATTTAAAGGTATGTGTTAGCTGGTTATTTTCATAGTGCCTTTGGAACATCTCTAAGCTCTTGAGGTAAGGTTTTCCTTGATTCATATCCCAGCAGAGGTTTTTCATAACATCTTGTTGCCTATTTATGTTAGGATCTTAGAAATTCAAAGATTTAGGGATAAGTGTTTCTTCAATAACTGTTATTTCTCTCTGTATAATCTCATACTTTTCAGAATTGAGATATTTTCAACCATTACCTATTGAGACAAGCTCATGTTGTATCACTAAAAGGTGTTATTACCAGATGAAGTTAGTTTCCAAAATTTATGGTTGTTTTGAAGGCTGAAATCAATACAACTGTCTGAGTTTTAGGTCTTTTTTATGAAGGAATATGCTGTGTTACTCTATCTTTAAAATAAGTTTTCAGCTTGCATCAAAGTTGCCGTTTATCTGTAAAGCTTAGTGTTGTTTAATTAAAACTCCTAAACAAGAAGTTTCAAATGGTCCACCTGAGATGTGAAACTGTTTCAATGATGATAACAACAATGGGAATGGTAACGCAGCTTGCAGAGTGACCTTTGTTTTCCCAGGACATGGTAGATCCAAATGCAGGTTACAAAATGAGAAAATGGAATCTGGAAGAGCATTTACTAGTAAGGATAGAGGGGTCATGGACTATGAAAGAAATCAAAATAAGCTGCTCTGTTACGATGTAGCAAGACAGGGTCAGACACCGTGAAAGCAACTGATACCAGAGTTTGAGTATCTGTTTGAATTAACTGAAATTCAGCTTTCTGAAAGTGGGGTGGGCAGTGCAGATGGGTGGCCTAAATTCCTGCTGCAGTCTGTGGAACAAATTATATCTGAATCATCATTTCCTGATCCTGAGAGAGGTATCTAAGAGATAAGGATGATTTGCTTTCTGGAGTTACCTTCTGTCCTCTGTAGACTGTTGAGGGATCTTGGAGACTTGTTTTACACTAAGGGTCTAGCTTGTAAACAGCTAAAATGAGATGAACTAGTATTTCAAGAAGGAAGCTTAGAAATTGAGAACACAGAGGGAATCAACAGAAAGAGTTTGAGGGCTGAGAGTAATTTCAGACTGAAAGAGAGAGCTCAGTATGGTTGGTTTGTTTTAGCTAAAAGATTATTTACCTGAAATGTGATCAATGTGGATAAGTCTTTTCATGGGAAGAAGTTACTGGGTATCCCAGAGCTCTTTAGTTTAACATGGAGCTGCATAACAGGGACCAGCAGCTGGAAGACAAAACTAGAAACATGGCAGCTGAAAATAAAGTGTGAATCATTAAGAATAAGGATTATTAAACTAAAATATTATCTTGGCAATTTGTCAAAAAATAGAATTGTCTATTCTGCAGGCTTAAAGTCAGTATTGGGCACAAAAATGTTTAAAACATAATGAGCGTTTTACTTGTTATATAAAATGTTAGGTGTAAGATATCTGGCTTATAATAGTAAAATAGTAGATCAGATTAGGCTTTATACACTTCCAGTGCAATGAGTAATCACATCCTCTTCTTTGTCATATTTTGGTTTGATATAACACTTTAATGTGCTACTTTTTGGATACTGTGATTTATTCTTTGTTTAGCTGCTCTAGTAAGTTCTGATGCAGGATTTCATTAGTATTTTTTTAAGGTATAATACTAGAAAACTTTTCAAAACCAGAATGACTTTGTCCTAGGCTTTGGAGCTAGAAAACTTAACCAGTTTAACTGAGATAGTTAAAAAAATCTCAAGCTAAGCACAAGTATAGCATAGGGCTTTTTTTTTTAATTTCAGCCTGGATGTTGATTCAGATCCTGTGATGGTCAAAAGGGACTCTGCTTTATTTTGAGCTTGGATTTATCTGCTGGTCAAATAAGTTCTTGTTAGGAGCTTTCTGAGTGCCTGAACTATGAAACACTAAAAAATGTATAAAAATATGTCATCAACCCTAACACAAAATTTGTGCTAATGGTATCTTTAGGATGACAGCAGCAAGGAAATCCTGTGTCAAAAGACTGTTTCCCTTTAATTCCTCCCAAGGATTGCACATCAGAAATCTTTTTTCTGATAGAATATTGCATCAGATGCAAATAACCTATTTAATTAATTCATCTATTAATCTTCACTTTGTTGTTGACCCCATGCATCCTCTGCATTAGGGACAGAGATAGTTATCACACAGATCATCTTCCTTTGAGCCTGGTGGGCAGAGGTGCTCTGGCAGGATCATTTTTTCCAATGTGGAGGGCAACTAGGAGAGGTTTTTCTATACTTTCCTTGCCCCCACTTCCTGTCAGCATTTGCTCTTGCCACAGACACATATCTCATGCTTTTTGTTTATGGCAGATATTGCACATCTTTCTTGTCTGCAACAGCGTAGTGACAGACTTGTCAATTCTTACAAGGAAGTCCAATAGTCAGTACCTTTTCCTAGTTCTGGTCTAAATCTTAGGCTTTCATTCTGCTGTCAGCAGATCATTCTGTTCTCCTTCAGAGCCTAGCAACAAGTCATCCTTATCACTATTTGGTTATGGTCCCTTACTGTCTTAGGCTTTCTTCTGCTCTTTTCCTTGTCCATTCAGTGTTCCCTTAGTCCTGTCCTACGCATCATGTTTCAGTTTCTCTTTCTCACGTCAATGTGAATTTGACGCCAAAGGAATAAAAACAGTCCAGCTTTCTCTATAGTCTCAAATTTTAAAGGTAGATGAGGAAAAACTGTCCAAATATACTTTGTTTGGTTTTATCACTGACTACTGTTTTTTTTGTTGCCGAGGTCAGTCCTTTGTCCTTGTTAAAACATGGTTCTCAGCCTGTGGGAGTGATCAAAACAAGGAGATGAGCTACAGCATTCACTTGGGAGACCCATCTCCTTGCTCCCAGTCCTACAGAGTAACAAGGAGTAAAATGCATTTATTTAAAGTAAAAGATCAAGGAGCTGCTCCCTCCTCATCAAGGAGTTAAGTTCGTATACTGTTGCTGCTTGAATCATTTATGAAGAGAACCACAGTCCCTTGGAGGATGTAGCTGAATGAGTAGCAGTTAATCTGCAAGATTGATACTATCTCCAACAGGGAAAATGGCACAGAATCACATTGTGAGAATGTATATATTTTGTGAAATTACTTCTCAAAGCATATCCTTCTAGCATCTGCAATCCTGCACCAGTGTGTGCAGACTGTAATTGCAATCTCTCTGAATTTTTGTATTTTCTAGGAGTTCTTTTCCACTATAATTTTCCCATACAAAATGTCAATATAAAAGAAAGACTTAGGGTTGAAAGGCCAACCACTGAAAAATCCATGAGCACCAGAAGTAAAATTACAAGTCTAGGTCAAACCATTTGGGTGTTCATGCTGTGCAGAAATCTTTATTTAGGTGCTTTTTTCTCCTCCACACCTTGGGCACTGTATTTTCCATGCACCAATAAAATGTACTCCTTTAAATGATCTGTTCTGTTACTGAGCAGTGATTGTCAGCACTTCCAGAAAGGACTCATGAACCCAGGCGAAGTTTTGCCAGTGTAAGCAGGATTAGCAGCCTGACTCTTCCCACTCTTACAGTATATGGACTTTACAGCCTGATAGATGAACTTCAACTACAAAGGAGTCACAGCCAAAAGACAGCAGTAGGAGCCTGTACTTTAAAATACTCAAATACAATTTTGATGTAAGAGCCTGGCTCAGCATGGAGATTTTGTCTCCCTGCCCTGCGCTAGAAGACAGGCCTGGGATAGTTTGCTCTTCTGAGTGGGAATGTGTCATGGTCCCTGTTGGTCTGCTTTTGGATACCTGCTACTCCTTCATTGCCTCCCCAGCCTAAGGAAGACACAGAAGCAGGCAGACCTGAACAGGCAGCAGGTTCTTTTCTATACCAGCAAGAGTGGCTACAGGTGCAAGAATGTTAGGTCTGGCACTTGTGCCTACGTGCCTCCATCTGGAACCAAAAACCTTGGTCTGTACTGCAGGGATGGACTGACTCCTGACTTTTTACCCCTGCAGCTGGTGGGAATGGAGAGCTCTGGAGATCCCACAGTGAGATTTACCACCTTCTCAGCTGAGCTGATGAATTCCAGGAAGGCTGACAACACCACTGAGGGTAGAGAACACACTGCTGTCTTACATATCCTTGCCAAGTGTAGATTCTGTATTATTGTGTATTGCAATTCGTCTCTGCAAGGAGCCAATGGAGTATAACAGCTGGCAGTTGATACCTTTTATGCAATTTTTTCCTGTTGCAAAGAATTAGTTTTATTTTAAGGAACTGCTCTGACTAGCCAGCTATTTAGTCCGTTTTCGAGTCAGAACATGGTGAAAAAGTGGGTAATTGCCAGCCCAATGAACCATGATCATGCAAAAGTTGGTAATTTCTCTGGGTTGTCTAGACTGCAAATTGTTTTGGTGTCCATAGGTTCAAGCTTTTGTCCTATGGAAGGCTAGATGGAGAAAGCATCCAGTCTTCCAAGAACAGCTTCAAAACTTTAAAGAGCAAATCTTGAATATGTATTCCTTTTGGGTATGAATTAGATTATGCTGTGTGTAGTAGCACTTGAAAGACAGAATATCAGTAAGTGATGGAAAGACATCTCAGATTGCCTCACGGGGAGTCACAGAATATCTGGAGTTGGAAGGGACCTACGAGGATCACCGAGTCCAGCTCCTGGCCCTGAACAGCACTGTTGCCAAGGGTCACACCATGGGCCTGATGCTCAAAAGCTGCTTGAACTCTGTCAGGCTTAGCACTCTGATCGCCTCCCTAGGGAGCCTGTTCCAGAGCTTTACCCATGCTCTGGGTAAAGAACCCTTTCCTAATACCCAGCCTAAATCTCCCCTGAAACAGCTTCATTCTGTTCACTTGGGTTCTTGGATTCTGTTCACTTGGTAAGCCCAGATAACAAAAGAAAAAATCCCTGCCCCTTTGCTTCCCCTTATGAGGAAGCTGTAGATTGGAATGAGGTCTTTGATGAAACTTCAGGATGAAGAGGCTACCTGTCTAGCTAAGGAGGAATTGCAATGGCCAAGTATAACCCAAGAACTCTATTGGTTTTTACTTTTTGCCATTCTGTTTCCAACTTTTTAATCCACATCTTGATATTTTTCTTTGATAAAATATATTTGCAGTATTTTTCACTCTCAAGTGCACCTGTTAGGAGTCAAAAGAAGCTGTTTAAAGAAGTTTAAAAACTTCTTCTAATCTAACAAATCTAATCTAACTGGTGAATGCATAGGGCCACAGTCAAACATGCTTCATCACTTCCTGAGACACACTGACAGGCTTTAAAACCTACATTGGAGAGGCTTTATAGAGGTACTGAGGCCAGCTCCCTGATTGTCTCTGGTCTTTTCTTGAAGAGGGAAAGAATCTCAAGGCAGAGATACAACTTGGAGCTCCCTGACTCAGCATATAAACCTGGACAGTAATACTTGCATCTGTAATGAATGAATAGTTGGACATCATTCATTAAAGAGAGGGGAGGAAGAGAAGGGGTTTTTTTTCCCCCTTAAAGACTGTGGAAAGGACCTTCTATGTAAGAGAAGATCTTAGCTTTGGGATCAGAAGCACTGCCTGTTATAGCATATATGTAATTGTATTGCAAAGTCTAGTTTAATTTATTGTTTTAAATGAATAAATGACTAAATAGAAGTCTAGTGTTCACATGCATGCAGTGCAGCATACTGAATATTCTCTCTTGCCACTAAAGAGCATGGGGAATGAGCATAAAAGAGACCAAGCCACAGGTATGTGATGAGTTGTCTAGGCATAGTGACAAATGTGTTTAGCCACTGATGACCAACAAACTTACTGCTTAGAAAAAACACTGATCAAATTTAAAATTTAGAAATTCAAATATATTCCCATATAAACATGCAAAAAAATTACAGGATATATTATTTACGGTGTAGAAACTTCTGTACAAATATATTTGGGTTCTCTCTTTCCTCAAAGAGCTGTAGTTTTTATATCTCTCTTATGCTTCCTGGAGATGGACAGACTCTACACTATGCTTTTAGAAAATTAAAAATACATTTGTTCTCCATCACTTCTGTTAACTGTGCCCCATCTTACTGAAATGGTATTTTCTTGACTGCTTTTCACAGTTTCCTCTACAGGTTTTTTCACCTCACTACTTTCAGGTTTCTTACCAGAACAGTTGTCTCAGGAGAGACTCTCACATCCACCTCAGAGCTATACACTGAGCTCCACACAGTGGATGAATCTGTGGAAGCTAAATGCAGCTCTCTGTAGTGACTGCTTTCTAAGAGGACAAAATGTAAGTAAGAAGTGAACAGACCCTTCAATGGCAGTTGAACAGAGGCACTTAAACCTTCAGTCATCAAAACACACCTTTGGACAAGACAAAACGAGCAATTATTTTTTCCATACCCCACAAAAACCTCTCTGTTGTTTAGATGTTATGTCTTCCTGCTCTCATGAGTAACACTAACAGAAGTGGCCATTGCTGTTGGAAATTACATTTTTTAATATATTTTTTCATACCATATGGTGTCAATACCAATACTGGTTTCAGGTAACTGAGCTAAATTTTTGGTGTGGAAATCTGGTAAATGTACTCCAGTTATCATTAAAAAAAAAACTTGGATAAAATAATTACATATTCTTCAGTGATGTGGGAGATTCTTCCCCTTCTGTGGGAGAAACAATCCCTTTTCTTTCTTTTTCTTGAGGAATATTTTAACACTACCTGCAGAGTATGAAACCAGAAAGGAATTACTCTGGCTGTAGGACTTGTTTTACTTGGGAATTGCACAGGGTAATAATTCTCTTGCTGCCCAGGACTGAAAAATGTGGTATTTGTCCTCCAGCTGCAAATGAGCACATGTACCTATTGTCATGGATTTGTGGACTTTATGTGAGGTGATGATGTTCCAAATAAGTGCAGGTGCATGTTGTGGTTTGCACAAGTAGGAGCTGTGGCACGAGCCCCCAAGAGCGCATGAAGAAATCTCTGCTATCATGGCATCATTCCATTTCTCCTTGGCTTCTTATTTATTTAAACTGCCTTGCTTTACGCCTCCTTTGAGGTATTAATTGTGGATGTCTCACAATACTTGTCTTGACTTTCAAAATCAAGAAGATTATTACTGTTTTGATGTTAGTCAAACATTTGCATTGGCTGTGACTAGGGCAAGGTTGAGCTGGCAAGTGAATGCTGTGAATTTAGGTATGAAAAGATTGTGTATGTATGAGAAAGCTAAAATATACTGATTTCCCCAGACAAAATAATGAAGGATTTTAGGGGTGATTTCTGGATTAATATTGTTTGGAAGGAATATATCTTTGCATTTCCTACTGCAAAGTTTGTTGCCTTTATGCTTTGCTGTGGTATTTTTCTGGCTTTTACCAAAGTAAATTTCTGCAGGAGGGTTTAACTTACGTGTGTGTTGTAGAATTTTTTTGTGGACATGTGTTTGGTTTTGTTCTTAAAAAAAAATAAAATTGTTGTATTGGGAAAATATAATTTTCCCCCTGCTTTGTCATAGATAGTTTTTTGTTTTTTTTAATGAATAACTATGGAAACAATTTGCTACATTTCTGAAGAATGCAGATGGAAAATTATAGAGATTATGTTGATGGATCTAATTTACAGATATATATGTGTATAAACGCTGCTGATGCGGTAAGCTTTGTCAGATAGTGCTATAATAATCCTTTTAAGTAACTTGTTGCATCAACCAAATCCAAATTATTTTGATCTGTTAATGCTTTAACTTCCCATCTCAAGATTACCACACAGCTGGCAAAGCAGTTTCCCTTTTTTGTCCTCAGAGGGAAGGGAAGCAGTGTCATCCACTCAGCTCTCAGTTAGATTGATTAATCTTAATACATTCTCCAGCTTCAGTTGTTTCCTCTATAATCTGGTTGATATTTGAAATTTATTGTCTGCTATTCTTTTTCTTTTGGCAGCCCCCTTATCTACAGCTTTTGCCAGCTATCTGTAACCCTTTGGGAGGCCCTGTCTGCTGAATCAACACCACTTTTCTGCCACTGGGTTTTCAGGTGAATAGGAAAGAGTTTTTGCAGCTGTTTTTTATATTTCTTTTACTTTATAGTTGTCCCTGTTGCTCTGTTGCTGAAGGCTAGCTCTGATATAGACTCAAAGAGAGCAATAAGGAATATAAAATGCTTACAGGAAAGGAAGGCACTACATGTACTGGAGCTGAATCTTACTTCCTTCTTCTGGCCACTGTCACGGGTCTCTGAAGTAAAAGAAGCACATAGAAAATAAACCCATTTTTACTGAACAGCTTTAAAATTTGCTGCATGCTCTTAATACTTTCTTCTCAAAGATATCTCTCTAATAGCATGAATATGCACAATGTTAAGGTGAGGTAAACCAATTGTGACACCACTTTTACCCTGGGAGTCTCCCAGAGAAGGCAGGTAATAGAAACTCAGCCTGGTGACGCTGGTGTTGCTTTACAAGGCTGGAAAAAGAAGCCAACCAAATGTGCCTGTAGAGTTATAAATAATCCTCTGTCAAATTTGGTGTGCAATTTTGAAACTAGGTGCAGAAGACTATTATTTCTGCCTCCTGTATGTTCTGCCACTGATTATACAGCACTAAACAAAGATGGGTGTGGATTTGTTGGCCTATTTATTGTGAATATAAACCTAGCTTATCTTTGTCTCCCTATCGTCTTTGCAGAATACTGGGGATGACAAATAAAGCTAAAATTAATCACCACACATGAGTATTATTCAGCATGATAAATTGTGGTTTTAATGCATCAACAGCCCAGTGACACATCAAAGACTTTGGGAGCAATCTAGAAGAGAGTACTGAAGGATTTTCTTGGACGATTTGCTAAATTCTTCCCAAGTGGAAAAAGCATAATAGGAAAAAATTATGTTTGAAAATGAAAGCTATCCAATAGGCTGGTTGGAGATAACTTCTTGGAACTGCATATGAGATAATTGTGAGCATGGAACAAAGTTGTGAAGAGCCTGTAGAGAGGGAGTGAATACCTGATGAACAATGCAGCAAATGGGAGAGCTCTGAGAGTGATTCAGAGACGTGACAATCGGGAGAAGTGATCATCAAGTGTGATTACTATCTAAATACAGAATAAAGGCTACAGAAGACGCCTGTAGGGTTTGTATTTTTTGTTTTTTTGTTGGGTTTGGTTTTTTTAAAATTTATTTTATTTCTTTTGTGCGAGCTCATAGATGGAAGAGTTGGTTCTTCATAGAAAAGTTATGGAGAGAGAAACTGCAGAATGTAACAATGATGGTTATATCAGTATTTGAAGAGGTTTGCTTTGAAGATGATGCTCTGTTTATACCCAGCAGGCAGAGCAGGATGGCAGTACTCATGGCTCTTGAGATATAATATAGTGATGAAGGTTTGCAGAAAGAAGTTTGTTAAGCTTGATATGAAATTATCAATTATTAGACTATAGAATCATAGAATGGCTTGGGTTGGAAGGGACCTGAGAAATCATCTAGTTCCAGTTCTCCAGATATGGGCAGGGATACCTTGCACTAGACCTGGTGCCTCAGAACCCCATCTAGCCTGGCCTTCAATACTTCCAAGGATGGAACACCCACAACTTCTGTGGGCAACCTGTTCCAGTGCTTCACCACCTTCACAGTAAAGAATTTCCTCCTAATATGTAATCTAAACCTACCTTCTGTCAATTCAAAGCTATTACCCTTTGTCCTGTCACTCCACATTCTTGTAAATAGTCTCACTTCACCTTTCTTGTGGGGTCCCTTAAAGTGACCACAATCTGGTCACCCCAGAACTTTCTCTTTTTGAGAGGGAACAATCAGGTAGACAAAATTGTATTTATAATTGTATAAGAATAGGTGTACAGAATTAAGGTAGTTCTTTGAGAAGTCTGCAGAAAAATGGTATTTACATTTATGACTGCAGATTAACTAAGTCATATCCTAAAGGTGCAAGAGGATATAGGTGAGAATCCTCAGAATCTGGAAAACATAAAGATGAGATATTCTAATTGAAATAATGAATATATGGGACATAAAACTGGGTGACTAAATGACCTTGGGGGTTTCTGAAAGAAATGTAAAGGAGTATGACTTCTCATGAGTTCAAAAATAAGAGTTTTCAATTTTGCTGTTGAAATAGACTTTTTGTAATTTATTTTGTGTTCTGTGTAATCCAAAATAATACTTTTTCAAATAAATTTTTGACTGTTCAAAAAATACAATGTATTTACAAATGAAAGCAGTTCAATGTGAAAACTGACTGTTTCATGCTGAAATTATTTTAGTAAGTAATGTTGACTTTCCACATAATAGCCAAAAAAATCTCGGTGCAAAATTACAAATATTTTTTCCTGCTCTAATGGGAGGCAAATCAAGGAAAACAGGGTCATATCAGGAGATCAGACACTGAGGCTGTGGTGTTAGGAAATTAATACTGGTACTATAAGCTGAATAGTTTCTTCTCTTTACATGTAGATACACGTATGAAGAGATTCACACAAGCATCTGGTTGTCAATGTATACATTGTTCCTTTTGTCTTGTGAAGATTAACCATATTGAATAGTTAGAGATAGGCAAGGGTTTTTAATTTCTATTGACAGAAGCAGAAAGGAATGATTATTTAGGAATGTTTTTTATTTGCAAGTGCCTACCATTATATTCTGGTTGGAATTTCTACTTAAACTGGTGACTAACCAGCCTCCAAACTATGACCTTCTTCATGGCCCAAACACTGATCTGGAACGTGTGTGGCCCAAATTCAAATTCCTTCTCAAACTTAAAAAAAATGACAAGAGGTAGTGGTGGGTTGGCACCTCGTTCCATAAACAGAATGTCTTCACTGTCAATCTGTCTATATTATTTTTGGGTGTTAATGTCTAATTTATATTCTAAAAAATAACTCTATGGAGCTTACTTTATTCTGTTTTAATTTAAAAGTTGTTTCTGTCCAGTGTGATATATAGTGTTAAGCCTGCAAGCTGCAGAGCAATGTGAGCTAAGTATCCTAGGTATTAATAGGGTAGGATGTCTTATTTGCATGTTTCTATGCACTAAATATTATCTGCTTTTCAAGTCCACTGTGAAGAACATGTGGTGAGAAGGATGCTGAAAGGAGGTAGTCTGGAAATACAACTAATTACTGCATGTGAAAATTTATCATCTTATATCATCAGTCTGTATGTGTTGGAAGAAATTAATCAGTATGCAAATTTCCTTCATTATTTCCATTTTCTTATTCAAAATAGCTTGTGAACTTTGATTTTATTGTTAGCATTCATGAAAGAATCTAAATGTTACAATGCTACAGTACAGCAAGGCTCTATTTGCATTATATACAATCAGTAACTGCTATGGCGACTGCCATCAAGCTTTTTACACGTGTTTCCACATACTTTGCAAAGAACTTGTTGTTTCTCCCTTACAGATGGAGGAACTGTGGGACAGAGAGGTTAAGAGACACCTGAAATCTCAGAGTGAATCAGAAGCAGAAGCTTAGGGAGTCTAGGTTTGATTTTTTTATTGTTCATTTATTCACTGGATCATAGTCTTGCTCTTAAATTCCTAATCCCTTTGTAAGTAACTGATGAGGTTTTGCTGGTTTGGACAGCTGGATGGCATGTGTTATTCAAGTGAAACTGCATTTTTTCACACTCAGGAGTTAATAATGTAACATGTCTTACTTGGTGGGTGTTTAAAGTTTCTGTAACCAACAAAAGTGAGAAGAGAGCCAAAACAGCAACTAAATCCTTACACTGAAACAATGAAAATTCCAATTTTTAATAGCACTCCCTCAAATCCTATTTTAATTTAATTTTTATTGAAATATTTCAGGAGGAGAGATTAAATAACCACAGGGGAAATAATTAATGGAAAAAAAATAAGTAGACATTCCTACAGAAAGAATCAGCATTTGAGAAACTTTAAGCCTAACTCCTGTGTTCTCCTCCTCTCTTGTGAAAATGCATTCTATGCAATTTTTTCAGCATATTGAAGACTCCTGTTTACTTGTCTCAGCCTCATTCTTTGGTTGCACAATGGTTTGAGAATTTTTAAAACTAGTTAATTTCTTGTTGGCTAAGACATGAATGGTCAATCTCTGTTTAGTTGTACTATAATTCTGCTGATTTACTGGCAATATAGGATATTGCTTATGAATTGAAAAAGGTCTAGATCTTGCAATCATATCTACCTGTAAAAGTGATGGATGGTCCCTCACAGCTTTTGGCTCTGACAGAGCACCATTGGCCAGACCACTCCAGGGCAGAGCTCTCACTCAGCACTTTCAGAGCTGCTACACGCTGGAAAAGTTCAAGTTCAATAGTACTGACCACAGCAGTCTTGGCTTTGGGTCCTGTGGGGCAGGAACTGAGAACTGGCACTGCTTGGCTTGCACTACCCTGAGGGCAACCAGAGCTCAACAGGGATGCAAACAAGGGAGCTCTCCTGTGAAGAGCCTCTAAGAAATCGTATCATATAGAAAGCCATCACCTTTGAGAAATGTGAATTTTTGGTATTTAAGGAACTATTGATAATGTCAAAAATTCCCCCCAAAGAGTAAATTTTGAGCAGTAAACTCTCAGTTGGAAGCACACCTCACTCTAGAGATAATCAGTTGGTTAAACAAAGCCTTGAAGGAAGTGAAAGACAAAACCCTGTTACCAAGGAAAAGTTTATGTGGTAACTCACAACTATTGATGAGAAATATGTTATCACTGCAATCTGTTTATTTATTTTCTTTTACAAGAAGTGCACTAGGCCAAACAACTGGAACAGAATTTGTTTATAATACATGTAGTAACATAAAAAAAAAGATTTGGAAAGAGACATACTCAGTGTCACAAAATGTTACAAAATTGCTGCCTTTGCAAAGTTCGCAGGAAAACAGGAAATAAATGAATTTAAAATTGCATGAGAAGCAGAAAATAAATTCGAAAATAACCTTTGATGCAGAAAAATATAGAATGCTGCATTAGATACTGGAGCAGATCAGATTTTCAGCCTAATTGTGAGATACAGTGAAGGCTAGAGAATGAGCTGAGAAAGTGATCCTTAGAGGAAGTGATAACATGAAAATTCATGAACTGTTTTGAAAGTCAGACTTCTCCTCAATTTGTGTTCAGAATTTCTCTATAATAAACACAAGTATTCTTGCATAAATTATGCTAAAATTATGGTATGAAGTTAAGTACCAAATGCTGTGTATTACCATTCCTGGAGTTTAAAGACTTGGAACACAAAGGTCCATTTACTTTTTTATTATCTTTTTTTTTTTCTTCTTAATTTCCTTCAAGCCTGGAAGAATTGGTAACCATGGAATTTAGTCTTAAAACAGTTCCAAACAATATAATTACTAAGTTTTTTTCCTATTTTGGGACAAATGGTGTGAATCAACAAAACACTGCAGAAGTCAGCTTTCTACACAAATTAGTGACAACAAAAAACTGTTTAATAAGAAACAGAAGCTTCAAGAAGGACTTCTAGGGATGTCAAACCCCAGCCCTCTCAATTTCAGGCACGTTGAGAACAGAATTTTGGCCCAAAAGGTCAAATCCTAGAATGTATACTCTGCCCATCTCCCTCCACTAAATAACTCTCTTCTCAAATGGGAAGCTTGGCATTGATAGCAAAATGCTCAAAGGGAGAAATCCAAGCTGTACTCAGAATACAAGGTGATATTGTGGGAGGATTTGATATCAAGAGATTTGGATGGTGAGATTTCCAGCTGTTTACAGGAATCCAGTTGCACCCATCAATACTAAATTGGCTCTCCCTTTTTCCAGAAATAATGCCTTTTGCTTATGTTTCCAAAGAAGATTAACTTCATAGGGAGCCAGGATCTGGTCATTTTCAACTATTTCCATTCCCCCCTCACCATCTAGGGGCTCCATTGCCCAGAAGAGAAAGCCTATCCATTCTTGAAATTTAGTAATGTGGCCTGAACATTTTTGCAGAAGTAGCAGCCACCAGTATTCCTGTTATGCTAATGTCCATCTTGCTGCTGGAATCTTGTTTTTGCTATTTCCACTAATCCTTTTAAATAAGATGAAACTACAGAACTGACATCTGTGCTTCCCTGAAAACAAAGCAAAAGCCCGAACTCAGACAGTGAAATTTTTAAATGTTACTGCTTAAGCCTCTGAAAGGAAATTTGCTTCATGCCTTGAAATAAAAATGCCTGTGCTCAGATCCAGACAGATCGCTTTGTGATTCCCATCCCCCCCTCATCTGTGAATACTTACAAAATCATGACTCTCATTTTAGTTTTCCAAATGATGGTAAGACAAATTTACAAACTACCTTTTTCAGAATAGGATCATCCCTCTAAGTATATTTTTATCTCCTCTAAGGATATTTTTACTGTATTTTCTTGCTTTTCACTCATTTTTAAACTGAAGTTAAAGATATGCCATTCCACTGAGTACTTATCTCCAGATATTTCATTTAAATTTATTTAAATCTCCCTTTCTAATTGGATATAATAGCCCCTGGTTACCTGAGGATTATCAGTGATTCACTGATGTTGGAACATGTTTTAACCAAATCAGCAATGTAGCATTTAAAAATAAACATATTAAATCAAATGAAAGAATGGATTATTGACCAGCTACACATTCATCTTGCAAGGCTGAATCCAGCAATAAACATTTGTCACTTCAATTTGAAGTGTTTAGCCATGATTTTTCAGATGATAGTACAAAAAAACAGCTTCCAGTAGCTAAAACTGCATAGTACCTCAGAAATGTAATTTGCTGTATTAATTTGGAAATTAACCTGAGGCTTAATCTGGAAATAATTGTTGAGGTTTTGTAGTTTGCATCATGGTTTCTTTTGAAGGCAGTGTGAATTGCTGCTCTCATACGAGTGAAAAAATGTTGTACACATTGGAATCCTATCTTAATCCTTTAAACTTCATGTGCAAATATCTACAAATATTCTCAGTTTCTGTTTTGAAAAAAAATAAAATAAAGGGATAGAGAACAGAGGGGATTGCGTAATTTAATCCAGTTTGCTGCTATTACCAAACAAATCCACTGAGCTCCATCTTGCACTTAATTAAAGTGTTTTTCCTCCCTGCTTCTACTGAAGGAGGGTTTCAAAGTTTTGAGTTCTGTCTTGTTTAGAAATATTCTTCTCACTTCTGACTGAAATTTATTTATGGTCACTTTATAACCATTTGGTATTCCATTGACATTGACTCTAAGTTTGAATAGTTCCTTTCCCCTCCCTTCTGTTTATCTTTTGATCTATTAATAGAGAGCTTTAAGATCCATTGTTGGACTTCTTTTCTCTGGGTGGACAATCTAGCCTTCTTTTAGTCTTTACTAACGTCAGCTCTCCAATTCCTTGATCACCTTAGAAATCCTTTTCTGTATCTGTTACAGATGGAATCAATTTGTATTACCCATTTGAGATGCGGGTTGTGCACAGTATTCAAGGTAAGGTTTTACTGGGGCCTTGTAAAAGAGGATGATACTTACCAACATTTCTTTTGCTGCATTATCTACTTCTGTATGGTTAATATCCTCTTTTAAAACATGATTTTTTTGGCTGACACTACTTTCCAAGTATATGAGCCAAAATACTCAATATATGTGTGTGTCGTGGTTAAAGAGGCAGGAGGGATTTCAATCATCTTTTATTAAAACCAGTTCTTTAGTAATTTGCTTTCATGGGTGTAAGAAAACATTGACAATAGGAAGTTATTCTGGATACATGAAAAATTCTGTAAGTGAAATTCAGATTCTGGCTTTTTTTTGTTACAGACCAGTACACAAACCCAGGCTGCTGAGTTCTGGACTATTAGTTTTAGTTTAATATATGTCAGGAAAAGAAAGAAAGCAAAAACTCTTGAGTTCTCCAAATTGCAGTGGCATCTGTTCAGTAAAAAAAAAGAAGTAATGCATAAGTAAATGAATACTATCAACATATGGTGACAGTTCCTAGATGTGTTTTGGCATGGAAGTAAAGAGGGCTGAAGAAATGTTCAAGCTAATGGATAATCCTGGTTCAAACAAGCTCAGCAGGTAGACACTTTCTGAGTTTTTTCATGACTTACTGAGGTATGTGGAAACCATTTTCATCATATGTAGGAGTGAGAACGATCAGGTGAGGCTCCTGGTTGATATCATGGTATTTCCTTTTTGCTTTAATGAAAAATGGTTTCTCTGTATAGGAAAGAGTGGCTTGTGACCTACCTTTCTGGCAGGCTGCCCCCCTGCTGACCTGCAGGAAGCAGAAAAAATGTATGTGGAAAGTGTTTAATTCATCTTCCTCTAAACCCAAGCGCTCTGGGTTGGAGCTAAGGCTTTCTCTGCTAAGAGGATTTCCTAGGCAGTTCAGCAGAACCCCGTTCCAGCAACCTTCAGGCCATGGAAGTAAAAATTAAAACCCAGCTTTTCCCAGCTGAACGAAATCCCTGTAAATCTCTGGGTCAGGAGAGTATGAATAAGTAGACCATCTTTTAAAATGGGGCTATTACCTATATGCCAGGTATTGCCTTTCTCTTGGAGCTCTCCTAGTTCTCTGTCAATAGCATCTCTTTCAGATATATTTTTAGCTCATAGTCTTCCAGGCATTGATTTATGGATCTGATGCTGGAAAAAGTCCTGGTACCATTGTTGCTGCCTGGAGCCTTGCTGAACCTAATTTAAACAAATGCCTTGATTCCTTTTCATGTTCTGTCTCTATAGACATCTTCTTGGGTCTGTCTTTTCAGAACAGATCCTGCCTCCTCCAGGCAGCACAAGCAGTAAGCACCTGCACATGTACCTGTGCTGTCACCCTTTATGTGCTCTCTTCCATCAGCAGGCAGGAACACAGGCACATCTGACCTGCTTGCCTCCTGCCTCCAAAGTGGAGCTGCAAGTTTGTCAATGATTAACTGATTTAGCTGGTTTTCCTGGATTAACTGATTTAGCATGGCAGATCTGGTGAATGCTGAGTGGAAGCCAAAATAAAATGAGCTTTATTTTCTTTCTATCTTCAAAATAACTGGGCTCAAATCTGTAAAAACCCTGTAATTAGCTAAGTGTCAAAGGTCCACTCTGCATCTTTTTTGAAATAGGCAATTTTTTGAAATAGGCAATTTGGAGATTAAGCAAAGGTTTTCCAATTCTTATGGCAGTTCACCTTTAGATAACTGCTGTCTACTTAGCCCTGAATAATTGATCATTTCAAATGAGCTGGGGTACTTTTAAACTAACTATGCTCATGGTAGGTTCTTGTTTTGTGGGAGATTTATCAAGGTGGTCAAGTACTTGTAATTTTTATAAGACACCCTAGGTCTTAGGCTGGCTCACCTGCATTGTAGTGCTTGTTTGTTGAGATTTTACTCTTTCAGATATGGAAAAGAATTTCTGAGAAATAAAAAATTAAAAAAAAAAATCGAAAAAAACCCCAAAATGTGTCCAGATGGAGGAGAAAAGGAAGAGAATTCATGCTACCAAAATTCAGGAACTGAAATAAGGTGATGGGGTTAGGTTTGTACACAGGGCTCCCTGTGTAGTCCATGCAGAATAGAGGTGCTAGCCTCCCTCCTCTAAAGGTAGTGGCACTGAGGATTAGACTCTGCACCTAAATTTAAGGTTTATATGAGACTAAACCTAGACTTACATAAAATTAAGACAGTTTCTTTGCACCTCTGTCCTCTTACCATGCCAATATGCTTTCTAGAGGCAGGGGGCCAGTCAGAGACTGACCTCTGTCTGGCAGAGAATGACCAAAGGAAACGAAGGTTTAAGCTGCAGATGGATCACAGTAGGGGCAGAGGTATTGTTTCAATGAAAACTGCAATATATTGTTTAGTAGGTCAGCCAACTTTAGGGTAAAGATTCAAAGTGTCACCACAGAATAACTGTTTATGGGCAAAAAAATACAGTAATAATAAGATAACCAACTGTAAACTGTGTATGCTTATATAAGCAAAACTTAAATAGCTTTTCTTGTCCTAATAATTTTCAACTTAGTTTGTGCATTTGTATACAGGAACTCTCTTATCAATTTCTCCAGGTCACTCATCATGCTCAGGGGTTGGAACGTGCTTGTATTTGGAAAGCAGCCATTGGAATTCTGTGTCCAAATCCCTTTCACTTCCTGAGATGTATGTAGGGCTTCTTCTCCCAGCCTTCAATTCTTTGTAAAGCTGCTTGTACTTGAAGAATAGGTGCAGCAGATCAGACCATAATGGTGTTTGCACTCATTTTGCTCCAAGGTAGATGGCTAATGGGAGGTGTGAGGCAGCAGGGTTGGAAACTTGTGACATGGATGGTGAGGCACAAACATCCTGAGCTACTTCTCCAAAAGGATTTCTATCTTCTGAAAGACCTTCAAGGTTCACTCTTCTCTTGTGTAGTGACTGACAGGTTGCATTTCAGGTGAAGAACTGATTGTGCACATCTGGAGCCATTCTGAATCACTTATCTCACTGTTTTTAAGATTACTGTAACTCATAATAGTTTACATGATGGGTTGAAATTTGTTGCTGAGCTAGAAGTAGCTAGATGAATTTTTTTTAGGGGACAGTAGAACTTAAGGTTGTATTAACAAAGCTGAGTCAATCACGGAGCTGTAAAATGGAGAGAAATAATTTATCCTAAAGGTCTAGTGAAACTTGTGTACCATCATTGCCACCCACAAAATATTAATTTTTACTTATGTATTATACTATAAGGGTGTCACAGGTTGTCACCTAAACACATGAAGACTAACACAAGAAGTGGTATTTTGCAGTTCTGTAGTTACTGAATCTACCATCTGACGTGTAACCAGGGTAGGGAGCTCCTCTAGAGAATTCACTTTTACAGCATGCTTTTCTAAAAATTGCTCTTATTGTTGTCTCTTTGTATTGTACCTTTTCAAAGACTAGCTTCTCCTGCTGCTTTTCTTGGTTTGTTCTGTGGTTCTCACAGTGTATGAGACATCTGTCTGGCTTATTTTAGTAGAAAAAAAAAAAAGAAAGTGCAAAATAGTTAGATTTCTAAGGTGGCAGCTTTAGCAAGAGAAAGAAAACAAATGTTATTTATATTACTAGGCAGTTTACTCTTCCAGTGCAGCAATTAATGCTTTTTTGCTGCCAGCACTTCCAGCAGTGATTCAGGACCTCTTAGTCACTGAGCAGGGGTGGACTGGGGATTTCTGCTGGCTGGCTCATCAGAGCAAAAGGATTATATCTGGCTAAAACAACTCTGAAATGTATCAGAAAAGTAGGATGATGAAGGGAAGCTGACCAGTGCTTTTTGAATTAATCAGAATTCAGAAGCAAAGATGGGAGATGCCAGCATATTTATTGTAATGACTTGGTCAGAATTTTGCAGTGGTTGTAAGCCTGGGCAAAACTTCACCTGTGTTGTCAAAGCTGTATTTTCCTCTAGTTCATAAACAAACAAAATATTTCTTCTGAAATTCCTGCGAAGTTGTATCTTTTTCTACTGCATGGATGTAGTTTGCCCTCGATGCTATTGACTGTTTTCTACTGTGTAAAATACATTTAAAAATATAGTAAGACGGTCATCAGATTATTAAAACTTTGCTGTTAATTTCAACTATGACTAGAAAGTTTCCCAATCTGAAGTTCATGAGTGATGTAAAAACACCCCAAAATTTCAAAAGAACCTGTAAAAACAGCATCAAACCTAATAGTGACTCCCTATTTACCTTTACTTGGTCAGTAGTATCAAAATGTAGTGTCTTCTAGAGTTGTTTTGATAGTAAATTAGATTTTGTAATGGGTAGCAATAGAGTTGCAAACAGAAGCATTACGACCTTTAGCAGATACACAGCAAGAGAGATCCTTGAAGAACCTGACATATCCGGGTGGGCCACATCAAAATCAGCATGGCCAGCAGGTCAAGTGAGGTGATTCTTCCCCTCTACTCCACTCATGATACCCCACCTGGAGTGTTGCACCCAGGGAACTCCAAGATAAGAACAATGTGGACCTCTGGAGAGAGTCCAAAGGTCATCAGAGGGCTGGAGCACCTCTTCTGCAGAAGCAGGGTGAGAGAGCTGGGGTTGTTCAGCCAGGAGGAGAGAAGGCTCCAGGGGGCATCCTTCTGGTACTTAAAGTGGACCTACAGGATAACATGGGAGGGGACTTTTGACGTGGGCATGTTGAGGTAGGACAAGGTGAAATGCCTTCACACTGAAGGAGGACAGGTTTAGATTAGATATTGAGCAGAAAATTTTCACTGTGAGGGTAGTGAGGCTCTGGAACTCACAGGGAATCAGTGGCTACTCTGGAAGTATTTGAGACCAGGTTAGATGGGGCTTTGAGCAGCCTGGCTTAGTGGAAGGTGTCCCTGCCCACAGCAAGAGGACTGGAGCTAGATGATCTTACAACTGAAGATATTCTCTTTTCTCCTATTCTAAATCAAAATATCTGTTAGAAATATGTGTTAGTACCATGATCTTAAGCTCCAGATTAATCGTATGATATCCCAAACCTTGCTTTCAAGAATTTGAAATGTGATTTGTAGCTCCTTTGAGCCTAAAAAGTAATATATCTTGGAAGAAGAGTGTGGGGCATCTTGTCTCTAGTGAATTATTTTTATAATAGGCTTCTCAGCTTTGGTATCTATATTTTTTCCTTCTTTCTGCATTTGTAAAGAAAAACATGAACAGAAAAATATGGTTTTGAAAGACACAGTTCATATATTAAAGATTTCTATACAGCAAACAAGACTAGGTAAAAATAGCACCAGAGCACAGAAAGTAAACCTGTGAGGAGTTTGTGTACCACTTTTATTTATATGCTCAGAGAAAGCTAATTAACACGCTTACCATAAAAAAAGAAGGTAAATAGGTTGGATGCTATTTTAAAAGCTATTGCATTTTCTAAACGAACTAATATTTAAAGTCTTCTCCTGACTTTTAGCTACTTATCCCCTACCCATAAATCCCAAACAAAGAATATTTTACAGTGGCTTTCCTGATCAATCCAAAGTATCCACCCAGTCTTAATCTGGGGCAAAGAGCTTCAGGGATATAATGAAGCAGAAAAATATACCTTTAATTATACAGGCCTAGAAGCATTATACTGTCATAATTTACAAAGTTACTTAAATATTTCTTGTGAAATACTCAATATAAAATGGAAAATGAACTCCCATATATCTATATCATATATGTTTAATATCACATATACTTAAAGTTTGTATATGCCATTTCAAAAACACGTTCAGTCATCTTGGTGTAAGTGACCTCTAATGCCATCGCTATAACTATGGCTATCTCACTGCTATTTCCTCTGCACTGTCTACAGATAATGACTCTCTTGTACTCTTGCCATCATTATTTCCACTTTTCTTTTTGTGATTTATCCTGTATCACTAAGGAACAAAGTCTGTTTAAGTATATTTTTATTATCTTAGTCTAAGATGGCTTTATGATTATGAGTTTCCATGGTTCCTACTGGAAGTTCTTTGTTGCTCTCATTCAACAGCATTATTTTAACTCATATCATCCTATAATAAGCAGGTGAATATATCACTATGTAAACAGCACACAAATTCATTTCTTTTCCTCACTAGATTTTGACATTTTTTCCTTTAAAGGTTGATTCAGTGAAACAGAGCTAGATAGAGTAGATAGAGAAAAAATGTATTCAAAACTCTGGAGTGGCTGGTGTAATATTGAGCTACAGATTGCCTGTACCAGAAAAGATTCCATTTCCTTTGCATATTTTCTACAAGTTGGTCTGAAGATGTACTTGACTGATATCTTAACATTCAATACACGCTGCTGCTAAACTTGCATTTTATACTTCAAAGTTCTGTAATTTCCTCATCTTTATTATGAATGATTTATGGAACATTCTCTTAAAGTAAACATTGATAGCATCAGGTAGTCCCTTCAGAACAAATGAAAATAATAATATTTCTGTCAAAAGTTGATGGAAACAATAATAAGACAATACCTGCATCAAGTACAACCCAAATTTTGTTATTAATGCGTAAATTTTATTTATGTCTACAATATATTGAAATACAAATACTGTACACAATAGAAATGATAATGTGTTAGAAATATGAACTTTCTGCTTACACTTCTAGAAGGCACTGCATCTTACAGAAGCAGTTAGTATGCATCAGCTGACATCTCCAATAAAACCTTTATGGGGAATCTGGAAGGGTGTTACCATAAAATAACTACAGCCTCAGAAAGGTTATAATCTGAGAATTACAGAGGTATTTATTATACTCCTCAGTTACCTGTGGGCTTTCTAAAGTCTTCAAAGCAAATAAATTAATAATTCTAAGTGAACAGAATATTAAAATAAAACAATGCTGAATTTATTTTTTAGTTTACTTCAGAAGATGAAAATAGCCTCAAATATGATTGTAGGCTGTGCTTGGAGTTTACGCAATGTGCACTTGATGCTGTTACGGGTATGACAGAAGGAAAAGGTTTTCCATGTACTGTGGAATTTATGAAACTAGATACTGAAATAATTGTGTAAGTCTGGAAAATACACCCCTGAAAGCCTGGTACCCCTGTACCCCAAACCACTTCCCAAGTAGAGTAAACTGAAGCTTCTCTTTCCGAAATACATTAATACGGAGAATTGCCTAATTTTCAAAGAAAAGAAAACTTCTTTATATTTTTTGTATGTTTTTATATATGGATATACTTAAATACATGTATCTATGTCTGTCTGTACACATGTGTCTGTTGGTTTGTTTAAAATTTTTAAACTCACTGGATAATATAATTACAAATTGACATTGGAGAGCCAAAGACCTTATTAACACTGCATATTTTGTGACAGTAGGTGACCAGGGAGAAGTAAGGTACTGTAAATGTTTAAAGGGAGGTCAAGGTTCCTTAAAAGAAACAAGGTACCATAGATTTTTAAACCCTTTTTTTTCTTTTAATGTGGCTAGTAGAAGAGCTACTTCAACATGGTGTTTATCTTTTTTGTTTTTTTTCTTTAATACTATCTTAAAACATTTTAGAAATAGAGCTCCATGATCAAGAGTAATTTGTTAAGTCCCTACAGATCACACATAAGTAAATGTGAATACCATAGGTGTTCTCGCCTTCTCTTCATCAATGACAGTTCACTTGTATTTTTTTAGACTGACTCTGATCTTAAGAAAATCTAAGTTAGGTTTCATCAGTGCTGATTATGTATTTTGGGCATTCCTGACATGGGCATTAAGCATTGAGTATAATAAAGGCTTGGATATCATCTTGTACTCGTAGAACAGCAATTTAGATTCACTATTTTTCTCCTAGTTTCTGTATGGTGACAAGAGATTTTTTTAAGGCTTATGTTTTTACAGCTAGTTTCTTAGGTTCCATATCAATTTCTAGCATAGTTTTTAATAAGATACACCATTGTAATGTAAACATTGTCCTATTTTCCCACCTAATTTTCACTAGCATTCTCCATGTATAGCTTTTCCCAGATCCTTTTTCAGATATTCTCTATTGCCCACTGATAGGTAATGAAATACAATATGCTAGGTCAGAGCTTTTGCCCCCGATCAAATTTTGGATGACCTCTTTGAAAAATAGGCAGCAAGGGATTGTTGTCAGAGTGATGGAATTTGGAAGCCTCTGTGAGTCTGTGACAACTAAGATACTTACAGATACTTGTCACAGTTGTTTGTTTTTATCAAATTCAACTTAGTCAGTACAGAGTTGGTAATAGCTGCAGTTTGTAACAGCAGGTTGAGGGTTTGGCACGTCTAATGATAAAATAGACTACTGCAAAATGTAAAGTACACATTATGCCAAAAATTGAATGTCCTTATTGTTTCATTCTGTGTCCCCCCTGATCTGCAGAGCACATAAAATAAAAAGCCTATCTTTGCCTTTTATTCAGAAGCCTGCTTGTGAGACCCTTCTGTTGAATTTCATCACCCAGTTAATTACTTTGTTGCTATGGTCTTTGGGTGTATGAAGGAATCTTCTGACTATTATTACATAACTTGAATTTCTGTCAAAGTAGATCCACTCTGAAATTAGTATCTTCAGAAATACTTGTGTGTAATACTTGAATATATCAGGCCTGTGATAGTATTTCATTGGAAAAGACAGTAAGACAAATTTATACATCACATGGAAAATGCTGAGAAATCATTTTTATTATTTAGTTCAGGCTACTTTAGATGTGTGTTTGGACCATGCAAAAGACTAAAATGAGGAACATTGCCAGATCAAGTACCTTAATTAGATGCTTAAAATAGTGTAAATACCTCTAATGAGGTAGTAACAAAGAGATCATTTGTGGATCATAGGCCAGAGAGGAGTTAGCATCCTGTCATTACCAGAACTGGACATACTAAGTTTATATATATATTTATATGGGAATATAGCTTCAGAATGAGCTATGCAATCCTTCAAAATCTGTTCTGCAGTTGAAAAGCATAAGGTTGCATACAATGTGTACTTGGATATGGAAGAATGTGGGCCAGCTGGCATGAAACTGGTGGGAGAATGGTCAGAAATCAAAGGAGCACAGTTTTTGGGGAAAGAAAAAGGAGACCTTGTTTAACTTGAAGAGAATACTTAGGGCACAGATGAAGACCTTTAAGAAGAATAGAATAAATCCGTTTCTGTATTCCTGATGCGTTGTAATAGTAATGACCTTACATGGTAGCACTGGGAAATTTGTTTCCCTAGTGTAACTGATCTACATTGCCTTTGTGGCTGTGTGGTCTCAGAGTCTCTTAGTGCCCATCTTTTATGATCAGTGTAATACGCAAAATATATGTCAGGATTTCTGTACATAACCTTGGGAGGGAGCAACACAGGTGACTTCTTGATGGCAACCCAACCCTATAAATCTGTGAAAGACACCCCTTTGTTAAAATTGAAAATACTGAGCTATACTAAAGTACTGTGTGGGTGACAGAATGGTTTTTCTTCAGTGTTTTTCTCATTCTTTTTGCATTTTATTTATATACAATTTATTTTGCTACTTCACTGCAATTTTCCAGCAAGGACTGGAAAATGGCTCTGAACTGAAGAGCAGAGAAAGCTGGAAAAAATGCCTCTTTTATAGGATGCTTACTTGACTCTTTGAAGCTAGTGGCTCCTCACAGGGTGCTGCTTTTGTGGCTTCATAAGTGAAGCACCGTATGTGTGGTGATAAACTGTGGAAAAATCACCAGAAAAAGCTAAATTGCACATTGAGAAAATTATGAAAGTGTTTCACTCTACAGCATTACCCTTGTTATAGCATTTGAGATTCTAGCACAGGCTAGTCACATAGAGATGATCAAACCCCATCATAGGTTGTTTTCTGGCCTGCGTCCTTCTCACTAAGCACGAACAATTCTAAAACTGTGGATTGGAATTTTAGATTACTTCCGAATGTAGGCAGCTTTTAAAAGATGGTGGTATGGTATAAAAACACACTAGTTCTTGACCACAAATGACTTGGGGTGGGGGGTGTCGTTGTACCTTCAATGAAGGGCTGGTTTTTGTTCCTTTTTCATGATCCTTTGTTGCAGTTTCCCTTTAGGAGTTGTCACTTCACCCTCCCAGGCTAGCTCGATGCCACGGACCTGTGGGGGGACACCCCTCCGAATCCTGGGAATCAGAGGAGCGACTTGATGGAAAAGACTGCAGCGACAGTGGAGGAGACAGAATTCAGACTCTCTTGAAGGGCAAAGCCCAAGGTTTATTCAGTCCTCACACAGACCCTCAACTTCAGAGATGCTGCCCCAGAAGAACCCCCAACAACAGGCCTGACAGCAACTTAAATATAGGGGAGGAACAAGAGGAGGGGACAGATCTCAAACCAATGGGAAACAAGGGGGGAGTGTAAAGGGATCAGAGGGACATTGGGAAGAATCAATGAGGAAGGTTCAGGGAGAGACCTCCTCTGTCTCTGCCCTATCACTCTGCCCTATCACTCAACCAGCCTCCCTGAACTTTCTAGAAGCTGGGAGGAGTAGTTGGGTGACAGATAGGGCCCAGAGGGGAGGAACAGAGAACATTCAGGAACAAGGAGCAGGTACAAGGGTGGATTGACAATTGGGGTAGGAAGGTACCACTTGGGTTAAACTAGTAACAAAAACAAAGAGGAGAGGGGAACAAACCATTAACATAACAACATGGGGAGCAAAATTAACAATGCAATACAACAATCCTTGTATCTCTGTTAGTAGTTTGTTCAAATCATGTCTCAATTATGTTCCTGTTACCCTTGTTCCACGTATACTTATACTGGTGTTTATATACAGGGAATGGTAGGAGCTATGCATTTCTGAAAATATTATTTCTATTCTTGGAATCACATTTCTCAGTATCTTGGAGCTATACTAGAAACTGACTGTCCATTCTAGCTATGCTTTGCTGACACTCATGTGAGAAGATATGTTTTGCTAATCTAGAAAAACAGAGAAAAGTTTGCAAGAAAAAACAGATTTTTTGGTCCCCCTTGTGTAATGTGGGATACTCTAAACCACACAAAAGCATAAAACCTTTAACCATTTATAAATATGAAAAACTGCATTTACAGAACAGATCTGGATCTTGTCTGAGTTTTTTTAATCTGATTTAATCTAATTCCTTTATTACATAGGTGTAATTCAACCATGTGAAAAATAAGATGTAGCTCTCTATGGAAAAAGAGAATCACAAAATTATTTAGCTTGGACAAGATCTTTAAGATCATCAAGTCCAACTGTAAATGCAGCACTGCCAAGTGCACCATTAATCATGTCCCTAAACTCCACATCTACATGTCTTCTAAATATCACTAGGCATAGTGACTCAACTATTTCTCTGGGTAGACTGTTTCAATGTTTGTCAACTCTGTCTTTGTGAAGAAATTTTTCCTAATATCCAGTTTAAACCTCTCCTGGCACAGTCTGAGGCCATTTCTTCTTGTCCCATCACTTGTTACATGGGAGAAGGGACCGAAGCCCACCTGGCTACAGGCTTCTTTCATGGGGTTGTACAGAGCTACGTTGCTTCTGCGCCTACTTTTTCCCAGGCCAAAAAATCCCAACTGCATCATAACTCCCCCTCATAAGACTGATGTTGCTGGAACTGTAACTACTTAAATTTTTATTTTAAACCCATGTGAACCCGTGGAGACACTGGTGCATCATTAATTGTAGCAAGAAGTTGAGGACAATAATCTGTTATTTCTTGTTTGTCTAATGTGTTCCTCTGTGAATTTTTCCAGGTTTGTAATTTTACTTTGTTCCCATAGCAATTGTATTATCACCCCAGAAAAAATGCAATAGGCTGCAAAGATGACCTTCCCAAAATTTATTATTTTTTTTTTTTTTGAAAGAAGTTAGAAATAGCATTTCAAAATCCTGGTATGTTAATTTGTTTTTTAAATGCCTATCACCAAAGTAGTTGCTTTAAAGGAATGGTTCAACATCATTATTATTAGACATTATAGAATGACTAATGTGATTCTTCTTTTCCATTTTATTTTTCTTCCCCTCAATATCCTTTTCTACATTTGTTTTCTTTAATGTTCACTGTGGAGGCTCAGTAATACCCATGAGTGGAAGCGAGGCTGGGAAGTTCATGCTAGCTGAGGAAACAGCATGTTTGCCAAAGTGTGTGATGGGCAATTATGTGGGTTCAGGGTAATTTTTCTCATATTCTATTTGTGTTTTCTTGTGGGTGGTTTTTTTTTTTGAGAGGAGATTATTTGTGTCTTAGCGCAGTATTAATGAGATTTTTTTCTGGAAAGGCACAGAACCCAAAACCCATTATTCATTTATTTAAAGGATATGGAAGCTGAAGAGGCAACACTGTGAACTTAGTTTAAGACTACTTCATGCTTGCCCTGGACATTTATATCTATTGCTTGGTTGTGCCCCAGCTATGCTTCCTGCTGGGGGATGTGATCACACAGGAGAGTGGTGTGGAGCAACTGGAGATGTCCTGCCATACGTGTGCTTTGCACTGTCCTGAGCCTATGCAAGCTCTGATGTATTTGTGGGGTCTGCAGTGACTAGAAGTAGTGGTAGTTGCCATTTGTTATGAAATAGGCCGTAAAAATACAAAATAGTTTCACTGAATAGAGGATAGGATGCAGAATTCTTTTAGAAGCCTTCCAGCTGCTGAGACATCATTTCCTTTCTCCCCCTGCTCTCTCCTCCCTTCTCCCTTGAGTCCATTCAGGAATGGTTTTGAGTTATGTAATTAAAAAGCTTTAATAAAAAATAAGGGAATAAAATAATAATAATTTAAAAAGTAGATGGAAAAGAAGGGAATGAATCTGGGGATGGGAAAAATTAATATAATACCAGAAGAAAGGAGGCAAGAGAAGAAAAGTCAGTTGTGGCTTTAACTGTTAGAGAGAGTTCTTTTCCAGTTCTAGAAGAAGAAGAGGCAAAGCTGCCAAAAGACTTTAACTACTCAACTGGTTTCATTTTTAAAAGTGTGTGCAAGTTAAAAAGAAAAGATATTGAGGAAGTTGTGGATGTTGCATTTTATTTACTTTTTTGTTTGTTTTTGGTTTTGTTTTTTTGTTTGTGTTTTTTTTTTTGTTTCCAAAATACTACAACTAAGGCCAAGAATGTAATAAAACTCATATTTTATGATACTTATTTTTTAGTATCATACGATGGTTTGAATTGGAAGAGACTTTAAAGATCATCCTGTTCCAACCCCCTTGCCCTGGGCAGGAATACCACCCACTAGACCAGTTTGCTCAATGATCCATCCAAGCTGGCCTTGTACACTGCTAGGGATGGGACATCCACAACTGCTCTGGGCAGTTCCAGTGTCTGACCACACTCACAGGAAAGCAATTCTATATGTCTAATGGAATTTCTCCTCTTTCAGTTTGAACCTATTACTCTTTGTCCTATCACTACGGTTCCTGATGAAAGATTAATGTAATTTTTACAGTTAGATTTACATAAAATAAACTATCACTTTGGATTACTACTTAAACATTTTCACATTTTCAAAATTCAAGTTAATTGTTAATTATTTGTATTCTATACTTAAATAATTTCTTTTACATGAGGTCCATGAATAACAGAAATTGTCCTGCAAATTTATCTTACAATAGAGATAAATGGATCTAAGAAATTTAATTGCTTGAAATTATTCTTGAATTTGTTTTGAATTTAGCAAATATTCCCATATAGTGATGCTCCCTTTTCTGCCCTAATCAGTAGATTAGGGGTTTGTATCCTACTTACAATTAAAATTTTTCCAACATAGTGCTACAGACTATACATGATTGAGAAGGTAGGTGCATTTTTGTTCTGTTGATACTATTTAGCTTCATAAAAGATATTTAAATACTCATGCAGCTAATGAGATACGCTGTAGTTGGATCACTTTATGAGTTTTTGCAAGATGGTGCTTAGGATGCATTCTGGAGCAGATACTGCAAAGATGAATTCAAACTGATGTAGCTCAGTTTGAACTCATCTTTGAATTGATGAATTCAAACTGAGCACCGTCTTGTAGATGGGCAGCCCCCAGTACTGCCTGTTGATGTTGTTATGCTTCATGATGTACTTCATATTCATGGAGCAGGGACTAGGAATGGGAATGTACTGCACTGCTGCAGCCCATAGATTGTAATGTAATTTCTTTCTGTGCCTCAGTAGGTATGTAAGTACGTTGCACAAAGGCGGAACATACTCCACATAAGACATTGAAAATTTCTCCTCCCCCATGCTTGATGATGTGGATTCAGTCATTTCAGGGAGGGTAAGAAAACAGAATGGGTTTTCAGCAGAACAAAGTAGATGCCCAAGTAAACTGCTCTGTAGTGCATCACAGGCTCATGCCCACGTCCCTCCCATTTCTATTGCAGTTTTTTTATAGATCCCACAGTCAGTAAATAGTCTTCTCCACGTTTTTGCCGCCCACTTCCCATTTAGGATCTAAATTTAAAAAAATGAAGCATTTTCTAAGCTGTAATCTTGGCCAAGTACTTATTACTAGTGGTATAATTATTACAATTATTTCTTATTGTTATTATTGTTCAGGATAAAATTATAAACTGCCTAAATCTTCACTGTACAGGTTTTCTACCAGTACATAAATGTGCTCAGAAATGTTGTAATGGGAAAGCTAATTTGAAAGGAAGTGGGAAGAGAACTTAGGTGTACTTATGTAGCAAATAGAGGTCAACTGAACTGGAATGAAAGGAAGGAAGCAAACAAGAAATGGTTATTTACTTATGCAAATTACCATCTTCTATTTTGTACAATACCTGAATTTGCTTATTATTTCCTATAGCTAAGACTAATATTGGCTTTTCCCCCTCTGTTCTCCACCCCATCATTCCCTCTTGTCTTTTTTTTTTTGCTTATAAAGTTTTATATCCTCTTACACTTTCATATAATTATGTTTACCTCTTGTGAAATAGGTTTCTGTGGGCTTGTTTGAAAAGACAGTTCTTTCTGTAACTACAATTGCATAGCAATAATCTCCTTTAGGTGGAATTTAGAGTATTCAAATGCTCTTGTAATTTTAATAATCAACCTTTATAGCCAGATTATAGCCGAATTTCTACTAATACCTTTGTATTAGCTATTGAACTTGTTTCAGTCGGCTGTACTTTATCCCTGTAATTGCAGCCTTTCTTTAATAACCTCATTATTTGGTAGCTTTGTCTGTGTGATAGTCTTTCTCTTCTCTTGAATTTCTGAAATATTAACTCCTGCTGCATGTCTGAAGCATTTTGTGCTGGATGTCATGTTGTCCTCTTTGTCATGAAGGCATTACTAAATTTTTAAATCCATTCATCCCATTGCTTTTATATATGATCTACAAAATAAGCACAGGTTATGCTTCTGCTAGTTTGTTATGTATGCTTGTGCATAGTCATTTAAAGTTATCTCCAGTAGCCAGCCCTCAAGAGCTGGGTAATTGAACCCTTTCGGTTCATTTTTGATGTTCTTCAGTTTTGCCTGATTTGTAGGAAGTGGCTGAATATTCTCCTCTGACAGCAAGTCTGTCTTCTCATGAGGTGTCAAATATCTAATGCATGTTTTGTTCATGAAGGTGTTTCTAGAGCATTTCATCTGCTGTAGAAATAATAATAAAAAAAAGATAAAAGCATGCAAAAAAAAAAAAAAAAGACCATGAAGGGCTCAAGATTGAATTGAAGGAGCCTTAAAAAAGCAGTATTAATCTTATCAATAGAATTGGTATTTAGTGTCTGTTGGTTTTCAAATTTTTATCACCTGGTCCAGTTGTGCCCCCTTCCAGGACCTTGCCCACTCCCAGCCCCTTGGTGGTGGGGGAGTGTTGAGAGACACCACTGGTGCAGTGCCAGCCCTGCTCAGCAGTAGCCAGAACACCAGTGTGTTATCAGCACCTTTCAGATAGCCATGCAAAGCACAACACCTTGAGGGCTGCTTTGGGAAAATGAACTCCATCTTACTCAGACCCAATACACAACTTCTTTAAACAGAGGGATCATCCCCCTCAAAGATCAATAGCATTAGGAGATGGAAAAATTCTAAAAAGAGAATAACATGGAACTCCTTGTTCTCCATCAAAATGTTCTGTTCTAAATATCACCTTTACATTTTCATTTCCTTCAGTTTTGAAGAATGAAATTCAAGCTGTTTATTCCCTAAAATACACTCAACAATAAGGACTATGCATGAATCAGAGCTTTGAGAATTTTAGCAGTGCTGTTCAAAGGTCACCCCTGCCTCCTTGTTTTTAAAATGTTGCATCAGTTATTAGGTGGAGACAGTACTGATGTAAGTGTTTGGACTGAATCACCAGAAGTATTGTCCTTCGTGACTTCAAAGTCTTTGAGATACTTAGTTGGTTGAGATCTTAAACCTTACAGAGGATGCTACAAAATGGATCTCAATACCAGCGCTGGTGAGGATAGGTGTGGGGTCAAATGTTTGGCTCAGGCCTCTCTTCTTCTCTTTTTGGACTTTAGTGTAAATAAGTGGAAAAAAACCAGCTACTGTACAACAGATGGTTGATTTTTTGCATATTGTTGTCAGTCCTTAAGTAATATAAAGTGTTGTTTTTTTTTTTTCCCCAGAAAAATCCTGCGTCCTGCATTGGTTAAAATATTTATATCTACTGCTATTGGACACCTTGAAGAGGATGTGATTCACCTGGCATGTAGTCAGGGAAGGGTTGCTGTGAGCTGGTCAGCCATGAATATGAACATGAGGTTTCTGAATTGACAGTTATCAACAGGAGCGGTACTAAATAAATCCGATTCCCTTTGTTCAGGTCTTTCTTCTCCCAGGGGCATGCCCAACCAGGAGGGTGCTATTTATCACTCTCACTTTCATTGGCCATGGCAGATAAAGCAGCCGCAGCAGCAGCAGCTGGGGGAGATTTAGATTTCAAACTGGGAGCAATGACAAGTGACTAGGGATAGCAAGGCAGTAATCAAACACATGGCAACAAGTGTGCTGTGCTCTTGGAGCTGGTGCTGCATGGCAGCGTCTCTTTCAGAGAAGTAAGTAGTTATCAAAGTTGCAGCAGTAGCAATCTTCAGACTTTCTCATGCAGAAGGACATTTTTCCATCACTTAGCTGCTATTTTAACACACTTAAATAAGAAGCGGGAGGGCAACCAGCAAGGATCTGTCTGTATAGTACATTACAATTAGATCCCAGTACCAGGCTATGTCTTTGAAAGCTATAATTAGGATTTATAAAAAAGATTTATTTTGTGGTTTTGCTTTCTTTGGGATGTTTTGGACTAACATTTTGGCTCCATTTCTTCCCCTATATTTTATAAAGGTCTACACATTTTGAGAGGATGATACAGATAGCCACTCTGAAACTCTGCAATGTGTATATTGGTGATCTATGTTAACATGGTAAATCATTGGTTCTTACAACAGATTGCAATTTTCTGCAGTGGGAATTAAGAATTAAACAATGTCATTGCTCTTGTGAGAATAAGGCTGGGTTATCTATCAGTGCCAATTGCTGAATCAAGCCAACTAGCCAAGTGTTAGCAAATTATCCTTGGAAGTTATTTATACTATCACTTTGTCAAGTCTGACAGAGAAGTCATTTATTTAGCCATGAGTATGTGATAGCAACTTCTATTTAATTTCTTTCCTGTGCAATGCAGACCTATTACAACCTAAATTCTCTGGTGATATTCTCTAGAATGTGCAAAAGTAGCACAGACCCTTGATTAGATTCCACTGGCTTAAGGACAAAAAGAGCCTATTGCTTTTCCCTGTAGCATGTTTCTCTCCTTATTCATGCATGGCTTTTGGTAACCCAGCAACCTTTGGGACATTAAATACACCACCATCTTGGCATTTCTTATTTCAAATACTGTAGATATAGAATGTTTTTCATTTCTGATTATTTCCTTTGAAACATTTTTTGGGGTGATTAAACACAATTTTATCTCCCAAATATGTAGTCAGGTGAATATGTCATGATGGAAAAATCAGCTAGAAATTGATGAAATGAATGTAGGGTTTGGTATATAGTATTTCAATAATGGTATTGATTGATAGGTGGTGTCTAGTTCTGCAGATGGTACTGCTCTAGCATGGATTGTTGGAGTACAACGTGTAGTAGTGAAGCAGAAATGGGACTTCCTCCAAGGAAGTAACACAGATAACAAAGACCTAGGCAGATATTATTCGGTGGTTAGTTTCATTTGTATCTAAGTAAGTGTGAGGGTATGCCTAAAGTAGTTTTAAAAGCCATCTGCAAGCATTTTGTTTTCAGTTTGCAGGACTTTCGTGATCTGAACATTAAATGAGCTTTACTTGATGAATATTTTCTAGAATAGTTTCATTGAAATTGATGGAACAATACAGTTTTATATGCTATATATTAAAAAGTCTAAGAAAAATAACTAAGCTGTTTTGCACCAGGGGCATTGTCTTTTGCTTAGCTTTTAGAAGTGCTTCAGAGGTTTTTCCCTCCTAAAGCTGTCTGCCTGTAAATGGATGCTTGGATAGCAGAATTCATTATGATAAAAAAAGGTATTTGGTTCTGCTTGCTTAGCTATTATGAAATGAAAAATAAACACTCAGTATCTGTTCATTAAGAGAAGAAATCTCAGTGAAGTATAATCTTTCTTTTGTTTGCTGCCAAATATTTACTAGTTTCCTGTGGGATGCTTGCTCACATTTTCTTATTTGTTAGCAAATGGCCATTCAGATTTTAAGAGCCAGCCCCTCAAAGTTATTAAGTATAGGCTTACCATTTGTTTTCACAGGAAACTGAGAATCGAAATAAATGTGAGGATCTAGTATTTCATAACTGAGACAAGTTCAAAGGATGAATTAAACGAAGCAGGATGGGTGGGAGGGAGAAATGCTGATGGGGAAGCTTAAGGGTAGTGGTACTGATTGATTCTCTCCTGATTAAATGAGACAATTGATAATGTAGTCCTTTGCTACCAAGTTAATTCACCAATTCTTCCTTTTTAGATCCTGTTCTTATAGTAGGAAAAAGCTGAAAGGCAATACTGGTTGCTGACATTTGCATAACTCCAAAGAGATTATGTTATCTGAACTTCTTTCTGTTGCCTGTAGAAGAGGTTATATACCACTTGTATGCAGACCTAAGCACATGAGAAGCTTAGGTTTTTTTCTCTTTTAGTTCTCTGTATACTCTGATGTTTTATTAGGCATACATTTTGTGATCAAAGAAGGGGAGGGTGGTGGCAGAGGATAGCATTTTGTGAGTCTGTGAGGTAAAATTCATTTGGGGATTCTCCTGGTCAGCTGTCTTGATGATATACTTCCACAGAGCTGTATTTGAGCTGCAGAAACAGAGAGCTGTTAGCAGAATGGCAGTGCAGGACTTATGCCAAAACAAAACATAGTCAGCTGATTACTGTGTTTTCTAAGACATACTTGTGTCACCACATCATTTGTTGAAGTGGCAGAAGAGAAGGTAATAATAAGTATCCTCCAAAAGTATACACATAACTCAGTTTCAAATTCCCATGGAAAGAAATTTAGGTGTGACTTGAGATGGGAATCTCAACTAAAATTTGTCCTTTGTGTAGAAGAGGCCCTAAAAAACCTGATAGACCCACCCCTTGCTATTTATAATTGCCAGTACTCTGATATAGCCAAAAGTATATGCTGATTAGATCTCTTCATTACAGGAAATTACTGTGAAAGCAGATTTTGCCCGAACTCCAGGATGGACACAAACACAGTGTACCTTATGCTGTACAGTGGTTCCTGAGAAGTGGCACTTTTGGCTCTATATTTAGTCCTAAGTTCTTTGGTGACTAACTTCCAGAGGGCTTACTTGCCTCCCTTCCTTTCAGATTTAGAAAGGTGTCTGACTTATTTTGAAATATAAGTTTCTGTTTCTTTGTCATAGTTTTAACTCAGCAGAAACTGCGCAGAGTCTCAGTCACATGTCTCAGTGTCCCCTAATAGACTCCCACAAAGAATGCAGTGCTACCATAGAAGTATCTAATTAAGCACCCTGGCTAAAGGCTATTTCTGTTGGATTCATACTAGCACTGCCTGCAGGAAAGACTTTCCTGGGGAAGAGAAAGCCATGCACTAGTATATGTAGAGGGGCAGCCAGCAGGAAATCATCTTGGAAGAAGAGGATCTAGGGGCACCTGCCTTGGGATCTGTTTCATGTCTTCAGAAGAATTGAACTTAGTGCACCATCATATTTTCTGCTCAGACTGCAAGTGTAACCCCATAAGCCTCCCTGTTTCAGCTAATATCAAATAGCTACTTTTGGTCATCAACTCAGCTACTGCCTAGAGATTGCAGCTGTTAAAGTTGTACCGAAGTGTTAATTTTGCTTCAAGGTTTTTTCAGAAACATCTATTATTTTTATAGGATTTTGTATGGATTCATTACCAAGAAACAGGTCACAATTGATATTTTCATTTTAAAAAAAATGCAAGCTAATTTGCCAAACTTCTTAAAATATACACTAAAATAATATTTAATTTTTTAAAACTTTTACTTTATATTATTGTTAAGTTAAGATTTAAATGATAAGCAGCTGTATCAGCAAATGGTAAAATATAAATCCAGAATGCACAAATTTTTAGTTTGGTACTGGGTCAAAAATGTACTTTAAAATGTGCCAGAATTTGAGGAGGTTCTGATGAGTGAAATAAAGCAATGACTTTTTTTTTCCTTGTTCATGAAAAAGTGCTAATTTTTTAATTCAGCCTTTCTATCTTCTCTGTTGGGAAAAGTCTCAAAACATTTTTCTCTTGGATATAAATACACGTCTTGATATTTTGAACAAGTGTTGGTTCACAATTCAGGTAAAACTCAACACGTGCCAATGTGCTGTTCTTTCCTACTGATTTTGCCAGGAATGAGAATTTTTTGTAGAAACCTACCAAAAACTGGGCCAATTTTGAAATACTCTCTTTCCATCCTAACATTAGCTCAATGTGTTGCTCTTACTGGGACTGCCAGCTGATGATTTGTCCCGTTTTCCTCATTAATTTTTATTGCAGTATTCTTCCACTGTTCCATAGTTTAAAATTTTATATAAATGCATAGCATACTGTTAGAAACTTTGACTCAAGGCTCATCATCTTTGCTGGCAAAATAAAGTGATGGAGAAGCATGAAATAAATAGATTTGAAGTCTTTTCCTTGAGAGGAAAAGGGTGGACAAGTAAAAAAACTAAAAACCTTTCTTATTCCTACTCCCTTTACACCAGACCATTGCCACTTTGCAGTACTCTGTTGCAAAGAATGGGTTCATACCGGGTCAGGTACCTCCTGTGACTCTGGCCTATGTTTCTGCTAGTTCATTTCTTGCTAGACAAGAAAACACCTAGGCAAAGATTACAGCAAAGCCTATTGTTTTCAGTACAAGGTAATTATCTATTTCACTTAGACCTAAAGCTGTTGGTGCATGTCAGCAGCTGTTTCTTTAGATGGCTGGTGATGGCAATGTAGGAGGAAAGGAGCAGGATAACTAGGGATTGCTCTCTTAAGCATAACAAAGTCACAAAGCTGCAAACACACTGGACACTTACAGCTAATATTGATACCTTCAGCTGGAAAGGGAGAGGGTAGCATTAGTATTGGCAGCTGAAAGTGCTCAAGAGCTGTCAAAATCATGACAATTCGTGAAACCATTACCTTTTTTTAATTTTTAAAAAAAAATCTTTTATGAGTAGGAGCCTGTAAAATACACTTTATGAGCCTTTTCTGTGACTGTGGGAGCTTAAAATAATAGCTCCTTGAGCTAGGTTTTAAGTAAGACACATAAAATATTGAGACACTTTTATAAAGCTGAAGCAATCAGTTTTGACAGAGTTTGACAGGGACAACACCACCTTCTTTTCATGGTTAGGAAATCAGCCTGGGATCTGTTGCCCTTTAAATTGCAGCTTTACTGCCAGAGGGTATTGGGAAATACGTTCTGGGTTAGTGTGAAGTTTCCCATTGTGACAGGGAGTGACCTGGCATCTCCTGTAAATCATGCTTTAAATGAAAATCTGTGTCGTAATCTGTGAAAATCTGTGATTTTTCTGTGTACAAGCCTGCTTGTTAAGCCTTGTTTATGTTTAAACCCATGATTGACATGAGACTTTTCCTTCATCCATCCATGGATGTTTAGCCTCCAAAGCAGTCATGCAGCTCCTCTTATTGAGGTTTTACTGTCAGAGGGGTTTTAGCAAACATTGCTCAATGGAAGTAAGAAGGTAAATGTGAAACCCTTCCCTACCATCATTCTATGAAGCTTTAAAAGGAGTAGCAAGGTTGGTTTTACTTTAAAAGTAGAGTGGGAAAAAACTAGGTAAGATGGTGAAACAACCCCTCCCCTCAAAACCATACAGCTTTACCTTGGCCCCTGCTTTCCCAGGTTTAATTGTATTTTCTGTTTCCTGATTGCAGAAACATTAATGACCCACACAGAGTTTGAGTCCCCTTTGCACCCTCTGCATGCTGTGCTAATATACACACCAGACTTTGCTTCTACCCATTATAGAAAGACAAGTACATAAGCCTCACAAGGTGACACTTCCAGAAAGACAGGACAAATGAAGGACTGGAAATGCTAGAAAGTACGCTCGTTAGATCTGGGCTGTATCAGTAGGTAGGAATAGGATTCAAACTCTGTTTTGGAAAAAGAGGGGCTTTCAGAGAGAACAAGAGAATTACTAGCAAAGGGAAAGGGATATCTGAGTCAGGGGGAGGAAGAGGCTGAAGGTCTGCTGCAGTAGTTATTTCTTTTCTTCTTTGCAGTGGACTTGAAATTCTTGTTTTAATGTATTGCTTTCAATTGTAATGTTCAATTGTAATGCTGTTGGAGATTTACTGCTCTGCAGACCTGGAAGGAGTTGTTCTTCAACGAACCCACGTACCCTCCTGGTGTCCTTAACAGCAGATTGCTGTAGGCTGTATCTGCTTCCCAGAGGCTTTGACAGCTCTATAAAGCTTAAAAGAAAGTTAGATTCACGTGGCAAAAAGGCAATAATGCAAAATAATTTCTGGTGTGCAACTTGGGAGTTATGGCATGAAAATCAAGATGAAATATGGGCAGAATCTGTGCAAAAGATGCAGAGGAACTTGAGATTGTCATAGGGAGTGAGAAGTTGGCATGAAAGATAAGGAGTGACAACGCTCTGGCAAGACCTGAAGGATGAAGATTGAGAACTGATCATGGAAAAATGATTAATAGCTGTAGAGGTAGATGACTTCACAGCTATATTTTCTTAATAGGAAAATGGAAAAGTTAGTGGAAAAACTGAAGCAGAGAAGTGGGTGGCTTGACTAATATGTCAACACCATCTAGCTTCAGAAGCAAAATTATTTTCATACCATGAAGATCCAGGAGATTGAACAGAGGTTTTATTTCAATCTGCAGATGTTTGGGTTTAAGTCAATGGCCTAAAATTATACTTGGAACATGAGAGTTTAGTACTGTGCTTGGGATGCCTCCTCTTGTGAAAATTTGTCAGTGCTCAGAACTTGCCAATAGAAATAGTTAGTCCCTTTCTGTTATTTTGTTTGGCTGGAAAGCAGAAAAAAGATTGGGTCAGGGAAGTGGACATTTTAACATATATAGGCAAAATTCCACTTGCTCATCCACCCAAAACAAGTAGCTGTTTTGATAAGGTACAAATTTAAATATTTCCCTCAGTTATAACAGGAAGCATATTCAAAGACCTTTTACACAGAATATTCGCTACAATTTTATGCCAATTTAATTCTTGTGCTTCAATGCAGTTATTTTGTTGCCCTCAAAATAATTAGGGATTTTGTCTATCCTTTTGAGTAAGAGACTAAAAAGTGAATTTTTTAGAACAGGAAATGTAGATTTTTTTCTTATTTTATTTAAATTCTAAGTGAGAGGATTTCAGCATCTGTGTCCTAGGTAAGTAAAAAACTATGCAACTCTTTACCCTGAAGATCAGTCTGATGACTGCTCTGTGAACTGAAATCCACTCAATTTTCTAGAGTCTTTGACTAACAACCCCTAGTTATATTTTCAATTTTCATTGTGATTTTAAGGCTTACAAAGTTCTGTTGCTGTGAAGCCCATGAAAGAGTGTCTTGGCAAACAGGCTTTAAAACCTGCCTTTTTGTGCAGTAGCAGACATGACACTTGTGCTGACAAAAGAGATGTCACTAGGGATCAAGTGTATAATGGTGCCAATGTGTGTTACATGGTGATTTTTGTTAAAGCTCTTTCTGCATGCAAGTACATATTGTATTACTTTTCCCTAAGTAACATTAGTTCTCTTACTCTCCTGGTTTTATAGGAAATCTTGCAATCCTATAGTCAGAGACCAGATTAAAGATCTAAATTCTGGGAGTGAGGATGAGGTATGATAGGTTGAAACTACTGCAGGCTGAAAGTGTATCCCTTTTGCTTTCTGCTAGACATAGACAGAATCTGGGAGATTAATTTTTCTTTCCATAATTTTTTTTTAAATACCATGTAGAAAAGAATTGATTTTATTTATTTTTTTCCAGTGATACCACAGTTAAGTTGGCTACAAGTAATTTTGCAGCTGACAGAAAATTTAAAATATGTTGTGAAAATTTGTATTGGCATTTTATGGCTTATCATGTAGTGATACATAGATACCTACATTATTGTGACTGTTATGACTATTTATTATTATTACCAGTACTACAGGGTTTTTCCAGCCAAACTTAACTTATTTGCCATGTGGTCAGATGATCTTCAGTGAAAAATCTTAAGAAGGAGGCAAACATTTTCATCAGGGAATAGAAAGTGCAGGCAAAACATGATTTGACTTGGAAGAGCTTTAAACCTGCAATTTAAGGCAGTGGAAAAAATTCTGTAATTGTTGTTTCTGAATATGTAAAAAAGAGAACAGGTTTTTATTCAAGCTGTTTTCACCAATAAAATAGTGTGTTTTTCTGCAAACACGGTTCTGAACCATTAAAGTCTGGGCCAGATTTCGTAGTTCAGTAATAGACATAAAGGACAGGAAGTATGCAAGGAGAGACAATAAAAATTGAATTAATTAATTATGAGTGTCACACAAACTCGGTAAAAGCAATTACTTTTACTTCTGCAGTTATAGTAAGTTGCTTTTATATTGAAAATGCCAATGATCAAAATATATATATTGTTCAATAGTAAATGTCTGTTAATTAGAGGTAATTGATTGGAAAAATGTGTGTGCAAAATTTTGGTTGATTAACAAGAGCTGATCTGTCTTTTACAAAAGTATCTGACTAGAAAATGATTGTGTATCTCTGCTGAGAAGTGTAACAGAACTGACCTTCTTCAGAGTTCTGTGATGCACAGCCATAATTCCTTGCTGTCCTCTCGATGTGTATAAGAGACAGGCTGACAAGTGTAACAGAACTGACCTTCTTCAGAGTTCTGTGATGCACAGCCATAATTCCTTGCTGTCCTCTCTTAAGCATTATGTAGTCTTATGTATTATATCAAGTCCCCAACATAATGCAAGTGAACAGATTTGAAGAATATAACATGATTTTATTTTAGTACCTTTCATTTCTCCATTGCATAAAAGCACTTTGGAAAGCAAGGAACTCTGGTTGTTGAGTCACTATGTGCCTTGAAATGAAACATCATTTTGCACTCAGCAATAAACTGCAGGGAAACTTGAGTACAAGAATAGAATTAGAGACAGAGAATCAACTGGGAATTTAAACAACTCTGTTCACTCTGTCTTGTTTGGGGGTGTTTTTGCAAAAATGGCTCCATTTCCAGATGTGATGTAGACTTTGCTGAGGTTATGAAAGATTTCAAGACATTTATCCTATTTTTTATGTTTTTAGCCCTTAAGTTTTCTGGAACTGACCAGCACTGGAAGAGTCAAGATATCTTGAGAGGTGCTGCTGCTACAGAAATTCCCAGCTGTGTTCAGAAGTGTTGGGAGTCTTGAAAGACAAGCAGTTCTTGTATTTGATCTACTCCCATTTGCAGACCACAGAGGTCTGAAACTCATTTATTCCAACCTAAATCAGAAGCAATCATACTAAATTCAGTAGGTATGACTCAAATCAGCGTAAATGAGATCTAAACCCAGCCTTCAAAGGGTTGGATAATTTCTTGTAAAGATTTTTGAAATTTAATGGGCTTATCTAAATGGAAAATAAATGTAAAACTTTTTCAAGTTTTCCTGTTAGCTAGAGAGCTGTGTTTTTTACATGAGAGAAAAAAGCTAAAATAAGTACAAATTTTATGCACAAATATTTTAAAATAACTTTGGAAAATCACAAATCTCTTTTTATTTTTGTGTTGTCATTTCCTCTTGGAGACGTATAAAGTTTCTGAGTCAAATGAATCTAATTTGTTCTTGGTTATGTGAATAGATTTTGCTGTAATTTTCCAGAGGTAAATACGGACACTGACCATTGTTAGGAAATTTATTTTGTGTTTTCTTATTAGCAAATCGTCACAAAGCTTACAGCAACTAGAGAGTATCTATGAATTTGTAGGTATAGTTACCCCCTCTACAGGCAGTGGACATTGAGTTGTTTAGACATTATGGATGCTGTGTGTTTCACCTAATCTTAGCTGCCAATCACAACTCGCTCAGATAAAAGAGTGACACTTTCACGTGATGGCTCATCTCAGCCTTTGTTCAGATGGGGCAGATCAGTTTTGGATGCACCCATCTTTCTAGCTGGATGACAGAGGGAGCCCTTACACTTGCTATAAACAAAAGCAACAGAGCAACATAGCTCCTTCTCAGGAAACTAACCATTCTTGCCCTCGGAAAACAAAGGAGAGAAATAGATGCAATGGAGTCCTTTAGGGTCTTTATAATGCTCCTGAATTTCCATTGGAGGGACCTCAGTCAGAGCAGGTTCATGCAGAACACTCTGTAAATTTATCCTGTGAAAGGGTATCTGGTATTTTTAAGATGGGTACACAAAAAAATCTGAAACTTAACAAATGAAGTAACAGGCAATTTGGGAGACTTTAAGCTATGTTGCCTTTCTGTGTTTTGAGTGCTAATCTATATTTTCCCTAGGTATTAAAGATACATTTCTTGGAGTATTCTTCCTTCCTGAGGGTAGTCTTCTGTACACCACTGTGGTATTTGGGTTAGTCAGGAGATACTCAGTGTTAGCAGCAGTAGCAGCAGTCTGGCCTTAGAGAACAAGACACTGAAGATTCTATTTCTGGAAATGTTCTGTCACTAGCATAATAGACTCCAGTGGGTAGTCATTAGATTACACAAAGTCACTTTAGAAAGGTATTTTCCTGTGCAGGTGAAGAATTACTCTTTTTGAGTTAATAGCATATAATCTTTGTCAATGTTCAGAGGGGTCTGAACATTATGGTCTATATGATAAACTATTTTATCTAAATAGCTGCCCTGCTAGCCCAGCTCCATTAACAAATTGTTGTGGTCCTTGGAAGACTACAAAAGAGTAACACTATTGAAAATGTAAGAGCTGCATTAGGAAATTAAAAAAAAAAGAAAAAAAAGGTAAAAGCCATTCTTATGTTATATTGTTATATTATTTACTTTCTCCATATTTATTACCAAACAAGTGAACATATGCCTATAGATATATAAATATAAATATGGAACCTTACTTTCATCCAACTGAAAAGTGAAAAAAAAGGAAAATTTTGCTTCAATCCATACTTCTTTCCATGAGACTTTTGATCAGCCACCTTTCACGACCAATTTATCCTCTTTCTCAATTGCCAAATTATGTAGGAATTTCATTAAGATGCAAGAATAATCAAAACAATCTAGTTTTGCATTCTCCCCATTCAAGGTCAGGACTGGAGGAGGTGCCCTAGGATACATCTTTTTGTGAAAATGGACCTGTTTTGGATAGTTCTAGATTATCTGGGCTCTGCTCAGAAGGCAGGCTAGGACACTGATTTGTTCAACTGATGTTGAACTCATAAATATTCCATTGTTAGCAACCAATATTGTTACCACTGCATCTCCCTTTGACGGTTTGAGTATTTCTATCTTTCAGTCTAACATACTGATATAATCTTATCTATGTGAGCACTGAGGCTGAGCTATCACAAATTGATATATTCCTTTTTTTATTTCCCTATTTTTCATGGTCTTTTAGCTATTTTTAATTCAGATGATCTTACTGATAAGTCCATATGAATAAACTTTTCAAGATACTGAAACAGATCAAACTTTCACTTGCTTCAAATCATAGTGTTTCTTGTATGATTTCTCCAATAACTGCTTTTGCACATCCTAAGGCATTCATGTTCATCTGCAAAAACGATTACCTGAGCCTCTCCTCCCTATTTTTTTAACCTATCTAAATGTAATAAATCTTTTCAATGAAGTGTCACTACATGATTTCAGAATGGATAAAATTTTCACTTGTGCCCTTTTGTGGGTAAGGATTGTAAATGTGTGCCTGAGTGCAGCAGTTGAAATGCTGAACGAATGAGTAGCGCTCGTTGCCTGCTCACTGAACCCCATTTAGTTTGTCAGTGCTCCACATCACTGTAACAAGTTCAGATATACTCTATTGCCATTTAGCAATTCCTCAGTCGTTGATTATATTTCTAAATACAGTTTTGCCTTTCTGCATGTGGTCTTGTGCTCTGCTTCTTCCAAGGTCTTTCTGAATGCCTCATCTGAATACTGAATTTGATGCTAAGTCAGTGTTAAAAAAAGAGAAGAAAATGTTCAGGTTTCCTAAGGTTTTCCAAAGTTTTCTTGCTTTTAACTTTATTTCACTACCCTTTTTTTTCGCTCCCCTACTGTCTGCAGGTGGATCATGAGGATGTTGAAAATTCTTCATAATGAATTCCAATATCTGCATTTACATATTATTTCCTTGGCAAATGCTTAGAAGTACTTAATGCACGTAAATATGTCCTTTGTCCAGAATATTTTTTAATATACTTCTCAAGGCTGTTCTATTTCTGCAAGTGCAACAAAGCAGCAACAATCTTCCAGTATTCTTAAGGTAAGCACAAGGACTGATATGAACCTTCTATGCTAAAACTCTGACTTGCCAAAATGCTGTCTTGTAATGCCTTTTGTAGGGAATTATACTTGCAAGGTGCATCTTAAGCCCAGCTGATGTAAATCCTTCTGCATGACACAGGTGTACTGTTCTAAATGAGTAAAATCAGTTCATTCTAATGACTACTGCTCTAGCTTTGCTTCTGTTTCTGTCACCATGTATGGTGTCTCAATCCATGCAGGTTTCTTTCCCCTTTTGCTCAATTTCTTGAGTCTGGAGGAAGTGATCCTTGAATATCAACTCTTGGACCCCTCTTCCCACAGGATCTGTTCCCACGGATTCTTCCAACAGGATCCCTAAAGAGGCTGAAGTCAGCTGTCCTGAAATCCATGGTTACAATCTTACTCACTGCCCTGCTTCTTCCTTGCCCAGTGCTGAACTCCACATGGTCACTGTGGCCAAGGCAGCCCCCAGCCTCCTGCGCGATGAAGAAGAGTTTATCCATACACATCCCATCACTCTGGGAGACTTTATATGAGGAAAGCCAGACTTGACACCTGAGCTGGGCTGTACTCCTCTTTCACTTGCTCCTTTGCCTCCATAAATGGCTCTCTGCTCGGCACTGGATCTCTGCACAAAATCTGATTTCTTTGGGATGTTCAGGGTCTCACTAATTGCGGGTGGAAGACAACATTTGAGTTGTTGCACATGAAAATACACTTGTTATGAGCACTTTTACTTCATGTAAATAGCAGCAAGCTGCTTGCTTTGGAGAAGATTACCTGGCTGCAGGTTCAGAGGTCCATTCTGGTGCAACACTAAGGAGTCAGGCAATTCTTCTTCTGCCAGCCTGACCTAATGGGAAACAAGAAAACAATAATTTCTACCAAGCTGAGTTCTTCCAGTGCGTTTAACTTCTCAACATTTGTAAGCCCAGAGTTTTCTATAATTTAATAGTAGTGCAAGTTAATTGAATTTAATTTAATCAAAACTGAAAGACGGAAGCATATGATTGATGAGAAGTCTCTAAAAGAGATGTTCCAGACTTGATTACCGAACAAACTATAAATTAGAATTTTTCTGATCTCTTAATAAAAGTTTACATCCCATTACATGTTTTCTGTATTCAAAATTAAAGCATTCTTTTTTCCTCATTTATTTACCTCAGACATACAGATAACAAACTCCTCCTGGTCTTCATTTTACTTGACTGAAAAGAAGTCGGTTTCATCTAAACTCACCTTATATGATGGGCTGGTCATTGGTCAGAGCATATCAGTACTTCTTTACATCTGTTTTACATCTGATTTTCTTGTACCTAAATGTGTTGTGAAAGCTGTATTTTAAATTGGGAATTACATGACATTGACATTTGCCTAATTCAACTAGAAACAGCTTGACTGAAGTACCTTTTAATCTTATTATTTGTTGCTGCTTCTCTTTGCTGGTTTATGGCTTTGTTATGAAAAACTAAGGTACTTATGATTCTCTCCTTCTCCTTCAGTTCTAGCCGATGCTAAAAAATTCCCATTATTTCTTTAATTCAGGATCTTGTATTTTATTTTACCATTACATTTCTGTTTCTTTGTGTTTCAAGGTCACCAGGTTCTCCCTAGGTGTTATTCCATTTATCTTTTGAAAGGATTAACTTCATGGCTTTGTGTTATTGGTTAGTTTCTTAATTAATTTTTGTTAAAAGAAATGAATGATAACAATGAAATAATCAAAATTCTAAAACAGTCAGCAAAATTAGACAGTGAGCAAATTTCTTGAAGGCTGCTTTTCAAGGCAATGTCACATAATATTCCCTCCATACCTTTTAAATACTTTACCTCTGTTCCTACTCTGTTTTTTTCTGTGGTCCTAACTCCTGTATCCCTGTAACTTCTGAAAATGGGAAAACCAATCTGCTCTGTAGCTGAACTTCTTTCTCATTGATCTTTTTGAGAAATGCAATACATCTGATAGGAAATTGAGATTCATTTCAGTTTTGTAACTTCAGCCTCCATTTCAATAAACAATATTTTCTGAGAGGATATAACTTCAGTAATTTCTTTACTTGAGCTACAACATCAACCAGATCTTCCATTTTTATTTAATACAGAAAAATTCAATTAGTTAGTAGTTCTTAATGTTTTTCCACTTTCTTTCTATGAATAAACTCTGTCCTGAACTTGTTTTAGCAATTTCTGAAGTTATCATGCTGAACAATTAATTTCCTTTCTGCTCAATGTTTTGTTAAATGATATATCTCAGCAGGTAGTTCCTGAGGTGAAGTAGTCATGTTCAACAGTCTTCTGGGTAACACAGAGCCTGCCAATCAGAATGAAATCAGTGTATTTCTCTGTGATGCCATGCAAATTCTAAATCCAGTTAGCTAGGTTTTCTCTTTTCTGGTCTTTAAAGATGAAATAAAATTTATTAAATGCATAATGTGTTGCAGGCCCTTCAGCAGGCCAGTTCAGCTAGCAGATATACATTTAGAAGGCAATTCTGCCCTTTCTTGGATATAGAGATTATAGTTGAGTTTAAAGATGAAAGATTATTCTAACCTCGGAACTAGATGTTACATTTCATCATATGAAATCGATGGACATGATTTTAAATTTCTTAGAGAAGTTTGTTTCATGATAATGGAAAATCATGCATATGTATTTTGAGTTATTTCTATGCCCTGCACTGGAATCTGCTCTTTAAAAGTAATATGTTTCTTAATAGCAACAATAACAAGGAAACACAGCACTTGGAATTTTCTTGTTTTAAGCCATATGGTATCTGGTAAGTGGGAAGCTGCTCAATGTTGGATGGTCAGAAGAAGCTCAGTTACCAATGCTACACTTCTGTAGTAGAGCCATTTAAGACTCAGCTTCCTAAAGAAAGCTGGCACTGTCTTAACATGTGTTGTCTTGTCTCTTCTACCTTTCGGTGCTGAATGTCGAGCAAGAAAGGCAGCAAATCTCTGCTCTGCCTCTTCCCAGTGTAAGCAGGAAATAGAACTGTCTGTCTTCAGAAGCAAAAGTTTAAAAGCAGCTTAAGAAATGTGATAAGGTTGGAGACAAATAAAATACTCCATATTCTTAATTGACCTTGGAATTACTGGACTAGATTTTTGGGGTTTATTTTTATTCATAGTTCAAAACGAACAAATAGATACAAGCAGCCTTGTGTTTTAATTATTTTAGAGCTGGATCATTACTGGTTGTCTCAATTACTTCATTTTTGGGGTTCATGAAAAGCATATTGCTCAATAAAATTCATATATAATTAATTTTGCGTTGAAAACCATTTTCACTGACTCATTTTACAGTAAAAATGTTTGAGTCTTGTAAGCTGACAATGAGTAACAAAATCACACCAAGCCTCATGATGTGAGCAAAAAATATAAAAGATATGAGTAGGAGTCTGCTTCCTAATTCCTCTTGATAGAAATCAAAGGTTGCTTCAATAATTTAGAGGTTAAGTATTAGGTTTCTGTAAGACACCATGAATCCTACAGGGCAGAAAAACCACTAATTTCATAGCAAAATTTGATACATCTGGTATGTTTGAATGATAAGCAAAAAATATCTGTTCTTTGGGGGCAGTCAATTCTGTCATAATCTTATGGGTTATTTCAAGTGTGCAGGAAATTTATACAAAAATATTATTAATACTCTGAAAAATGAATAATTCAGAGATGTTAATTTTTTTTCAGGTTATTTTCTTCTTTTTCTCTGCCTTCTCCTAGGGCATGCTTGTCTGAATATAAAAAAAATAAAAATACTTCTTGCATTTTCATATGTTCTACTAGGTGTTTATATGAAGAGTGAAGGTCAAGAAGATTGGTTGTGAAGAGAGAGGAGATTAGCAAGCCAGTATTGGTTCTCAAGTCTTCTGATAATGTTTTCAGAAGTATTGGACCAGGTCCAACTAATGTTTTGTCCAGCCAAGAACCTTAATTCACCTGGCAACAAGCAGCATTTTACCTGTTAATCATAGTGTGTTTTAGGAAAAAGCAGTTTTTTGGTTGGTTAAGGTTTTTTTTAAGGGAAGCCTAACCTGAAAGGTGATGCAAGATCTCAATTGTTATGGAAATTTCTGCAGGGAGACCTGAAAGCAAAGCCCAGTTTCAGACTTGACTGTATTTTCTGGATTTCTGTTTTATGTCCAAGGCTATGCTACAATCTTTCTAAGCATATCCAGGATACATAGGGTCAGGTTATTTAAGGCAAATGATTTCCAAGTGTCTTAGTCAAAATTAATTACTTCTCCCTGGATATTACTGTATCATGAAAATTTCCTATCAGTGAAGAAAAAGAATTCTCAAGTAACTTGTGTTAAGTGTGGACTAATTATGATTACGCTTTATCAAATAGATGAGAACATGCCTATTTGCAAAGGCTGTTTTCCCTGCCTCACAGTGTAATTCTCATTTTGGTCTGATTAATTTTCAAACAGTTGTTCTTCATCCATGAACTCATCTCCATCAAAAAGTAGATTAATTTAGTCAGGGTAATATACCTGTATGATGTGAAGGGCAAACAGAACTGTGTGCCATTAGCAAACAGATTCAAATTTGAGTCTGTAATGTCTAACCAGTTTTCTAAACAGTGGAAGATGAATGACCATTCTGAATCTTTGTGTGTGAATTGTCTAAAATTTTAATTTCTTGCTTTCTGTCATGAGGTATGCTTGCTTAGGAAGATTTAGGTGTCACCTCAAGAGAATACATCTTTATCCAAGTAAGTGTACACAAAGGTTGCTCAGGCTATGAAAGTTAAAGGAGCAGAATGCTGTACAAAATATGAATTACCTCCTTCGATGGCACACTTCTGTCTCATGTTTTTATGATGGAAACACTGAACAATGCAGAGAGATCCCAGCAGTATAAGAATGAGCTTTATCCTTCTATCTATGGGATAGTCATAGCATGGTTAATGGGTTTTTATTTCTGTATGCAGTGTGTACAGTATCAACATTACTGACAATGGGTATGCCAGCTTTAAAGACACTTCTCTGAAATTACTGAGGAACAGAAAGGGTAGTAACTAGCCATTCAGATGAATTTTGACACAGATTCATCAATCAGAGATTAATTTCATCATATTTTCTGTTGCGAGTGGAAACAAAAGTTTTTTCAGTGTGTGAGAAGTGTTCACGAAAATAGCTAAATGACTGAATTTATTTGCAACTTTCTTATATGCTATTTTTAGTATATTTTTGTTAAAAGCAAAATTACTTGGTTTAAAACTACTGAGCTATTTGTCAGAATTAATCTAATAACCATCATTAAACCTTTCTTCTCATTGTTTTGTAGAAGAACTCAACAGCACTAGGACTTTGAATCACTTGGTAGCGGTAGTAGCTTAAGAAAATAGAGAATATGTAGAATCTAAATAAACAAGGGAGTTCCAAAGAACTTTCCCTTTCTTGCCCCAGTTAATTTGCCTGAGGCATGGTTGCAAGAAAAATTATATTACTGCTACATTTATTGACAGTCTTTATGGTACAAGTTTTTTTAACATGCTTACTTGAAATATTGAAAGAGGGAAATGAGAAATGTTTTTGTGTTTGTCCATTCCTTAGAACTCTGATGTGCTGGATGGTACCAGAAAAGGGTATAATCTGCTATTTCAATGGACAGGACACTCAGTGGAGAAAGGGTCCAAAACTTACATGGATCTTTTTCTGCACAATTTGTCTCTGAGGTTAAAACAAATATATACGCCCATCATGCTCCTGGGAAAAATTCTCAATAAAAGAGAAGTGTTTCTGTCAACAAGAATTCTTAGTTTTGAAAAATTATGGTGAAAACCTATTGAAAAAAATCTCACCCAGGCTGCTGGCTACAGTATACAGACCGAAGAGATTTGCTGTAGGAAGTGGAGGTTGAGACCTCTCTGTTTTATTCAATTGCCTCTGGGACTGATTTTTTTTTTTTTTTACTAGGAGCCTGAGGAATAAAGAGTCTGTTATTTTAAGAATGTCTCATTAAGATATAATGAGCCAAGCACATTAATTTTATTAGCTGTCCTGTAGTCTTCTAACTGAGAAAATGAAGCTGAGTGCTTGTGCATGGCCTAATGTGGGATATGTATGATCAAGGACACAAATCAGCTGAGCCAAGGGACAGAACCTGATAAAATACACTGGAGTTTTTTAATTGAAATAGTATAACTTATTTTAGGGTCTCAAAGCTATCCTAGACTAAGACTACAATATTGCAAAATCTGTATGCAGTATGTGAATCTGATTAACATCCTGTATTTTGCATTTAATTTCACATTTCACAATATGCAAAATACAATTCCTTAAGTTTCTACCTTACCTATCAGTCTCCCTAAATGTCATGGAATAGACAATCATAAACTAAAAACACCACTGCCATGTAAAGAATTTGTAAATATAATAGCAAGGATGACGAACTTGGTGAGAACAGTTGTTTAACACAGATTCATAAAAATTCAGCAAACAACCAAGCAATTTGTTTAATTCTTTTCAATATTTGTATATCAGAGAAGCCAATGGAGAAAATAACCATGACTTGCGTGCTGTGTTGAGAAATTTTATTTTAAAAAGCACTTTCAAAGAATGCCTATTTTCAGATGTATCCTCTACCATCAAAGTAGGGAGGAGTTTGAGCCTTCTCCTTGGACAGCTTTTCCATCATGTTTGCAGCTTTTCATTTCTGATAAGAGAGGAAAAACTGGGGGGACTCCTTAGATATGTATTTGGAGAAATCTTCAGATACGTATTTGACAATATATGTAGGAACAGTTTGGATGGAAGAGAGAAAGAGTTCATCTGCACAATGTGGAAAGCTATTATGAACAGAAGCAGACAGACCTAGACATTGTTTTTAAGTTAATGGAGAGAAAAAACCCTCAAAGTGAAACTAATAGTAAAATTATTAAAAAGGAAAAATATATTGAAAGCCAAGTGTAGTAATCTAAAAAATAATCAAAAAGAGAATAAAGGAAAGATTCACTAAACCAGAAATCCTCTGCTTAAAATTATTTTCAGGTACAGTATTATAAATAAAACATAAATACAGAACTTCATTTCATCTTCCGTCTCCACAAACATATAAGCAAATGGAGGCACAGGTAATTTTCAATGTGTTTTAAGAGACCTCCATTTGATACAAAAGCATCATTGGAGGAAAGAACTCAGACCAGATGTCCACAAACAAGCTTACAAACTAAAACTGAAGGATAATACAAAATAATAGCAGAAAAATTTAATTTTTTGGGTGCTGGAGAAAGAGTCTTCTCCAGAATCATGGGAAATACAACTCCAAATTACTCCTGACACATGCCTGAGTGACTAATTGGCCTGGATATGTTCTCGTCTCAGATTCAAAGCACTAAAGAGGCCAATAAATGAGGCTTTACACAGAAAGTGTGCCTTTCTGTAAAGCACACCCATTTGAAAGAACTTTTCATCATTCTGTTCATGCTTGCATCTGCAGCATAAAGCAGAGGTCATTTGCTATTTGCTGGGCCAGTTCAGAGTTAAAAAGCATCCTTTAAAAAAAATAAAAATCCTCCTGTTCCCATTTTGCAAAACGGATAAAATGCACAATACTATTGACCTCAGACTCAGATTAGCTTAATTTCATCACATTTATTCTTGCATTGTTCAATTTGTGTATAAAAGTAAAGGAAAAAAAGAGATGAATGGCAGCTGTCACTCCTCCTAAGCCTGACAGACAATTTGAAACCCTTTTGTGGATGAATAAAGTATTTCCTTGCCAGGCAACAGAAATATGTTTATGTCCTTGTAAAATAAACCAGGCCATTTAGAAGCATTATTAACAAACAAAGGATGTCAAGGATGGATTATTTGTAGTCTCACTAGACTTATATGAATATGAATGACAGTGGCTTCCTGAATGTGCTGGCATAGGAAACGCAACAACAAACTTTCTAATCAGAACTACTAAGCAAATAGGTCTCAAAACATATAAGCCAAAACCAAATGTTATGAAAATCAGTGTGAAAACTCAGAGTCCCAAAAGAGATGCTCTGAGCGCTGTTGATGAGCTTCCCGATCTGGACAGCCTCATTTGTATCCATTCAACAGTTCTGTCCTGAGTATGTAGGGAAAGCACTCTTTTCATAGGCTGGACTCACATTAGCATTCTACAAAAAGCAAGTTCATCTGATGGAGGTTCAGCGGTAAAAGACAAAGGCAAACTAGAAAAGACAGGTCATTTCTGTGGGGACTCTGTGGTGTGACAGTAGCTAGGGGATTGTGTAAAGCTTTGGACACCAGTTTCCAGCAGGTATTGGTCTCTTCCTGGTTTGTAGTAAGTCCATACATACCTTCTACAAGTAACAGTCCTGAAAGAATCTGTGTGTTAAAAATTTTCTCAGCTTTCCACATGTACAGTTTTGGCAACTCAAATGCACAAAAAATGCAAGTGGACACAGGGACTTGTGAAAGTAGCTCTCAAACTGAAATGTAAAATATTACAGACTGGTCTCAGTCCTACTGCTCTTCTGTGATGTTTCTGTTGTTTCCTTGTCTCTCCCTGAGCCTAAGGGTGAAGCTTGTTGATTTACACTGGTGGAAACTGGCATAAATCAGGGCTAGATCAGCATGGTGACAGGAGGCTGTGCCTGCTGCTCCTGGCTGCTACCTGTTTTGGCATCTTCATGCTGAGTGATGGGCAGGGTCAGTTCAACAGGATCAGCCTACATCTGGGAGAAAAGTAAACTCTGGATGGATCCCATGACACACTAGCAGCATTTCAGTGCTCTGGCATCCCTGACAGGGAGCTGACTGACTGAAAGGCCAAGCAGGGCTTTAATTGCATTATTGCTAACTTGTCTTAAAAATAAGAAGTGAGAGAGGGAGAAATGGAGAGATCTACATGGCACAGGTATGTTTGTATTACTGTGAACCAATTTTCTGTATCCTTTTAAATCTTTCAGGTTTTAAAGAAAATGTAAACTTAGATATATAAATGATTAATGAATCCTTCTTCTGATTTTACTTTGTGTTCCTTTCTTTCACTCTTCTTTTCACAGACTTTAATCTATTCTTTAACTTATAAAGCTTTTAAATTTAAGGCTTCTTACCAAGTTAACTTCCCGTAAGATCCAAAATAAAATCTTGAGTTCTAGCTGATTAGATTTTGCTTTAAATACATTAATACTTTGATAGTTAATTAAATATATTCCAGTTACCATTATAATCACTTGAACTGAAGGCTATAGACATATCTAAAATTTTATGGCCTACCTTATCAGTAGTCATGTCAGTAAATGCTAAGTGAATATATATTTATATATATGTATGTATATATATATATATGTATACACATTTCAGTTTTGAGCAGCCAAGAAAAAGATTAAAATATCCAAGCTAATGTACACAGGACAATGTTCTTTGTCTTTTTTGTGTGGATTTAGGCATCTATGGCATGCATAAAGGGACAGAATTGTTCAAGGAAATGTGCCAATCTCTCAGGCTCATAAGTAAACCAAATACTTTGTTTATTTCCCTATCATCCATCCATCTATCTATCTATCTATCTATCTATCTATCTATCTATCTATCTATCTATCTATCTATCTATCTATGCTATCTATGCTATCTATGCTATCTATGTGTCTGTGTCTATGTATGTCTGAATACATCTAGCTATCTACCTATCTAAATGTAAAATAACTCAGAAAAGTTCATATTATTGTGCAGTAGCATTTTTGTTCTTCATAACACATTCCATTAGCAGTGTCATGTTGGTTCCACATAAAAAGTGACACAATACATTAAGGGGAATTAATTTTAATTATTTCACAGAAGTGTGATGACTTACTCCCACTTATTATAGGAATATATAGGGAAATCTTGAATAGAGCATCAAAATATTTAGTCCTTATTTCTTTTGTAACCCTTTAGGATGTATCACATCAAAGGACTGCAAGCGTATCGAAGATATTAATTTACACTGTATGACATTTTGAAATTTGTGGCAGTGTAATTTGGATGAAAGGTGTCTTCAGGGATATTAGCTATGTTGTTTCTGTTTTTTGCAAGTAGGCTGATAATCAAATTGATTATCAAAATTATCAATCAAATTGATAATCAAAAAGTTGATACTGTGGTCCCTGTCTTGTTGGTATATTGAAATGCCCTAGGCTAGATGAGATAATCTGCATAGGACTGGCAGATATAATCCAGGTTCTGTGCCTTTCTGGAAAAGAAACCAAATGCCAGATCAGGCCAGGCAACTTGGCATTAGGTGACACCTGACATTAGGTGTCTACAAGGTATGATTCAGTTAGAGGTTTAAATTACTAAGCAGAGGTGTCATCACATAAGCAAGGTGCCCAGACTCCTGCTACAGCCAGTGGAGCACTTGTCTGTATCAAGCATATGCTGCAAGCAGAAGCTGCATAGAAAGCAGTGTGTAGGTTGAGTTTTGTGATTTTCACAAAAAAATCTGCTCTACTCTGCTCTAGTGGGATTGCACCTGGAGTACTGCATCCAGCTCTAGGGTACCCAACATAAGAAGGATTTGGACCTGTTGGAGCAAGTCCAGAGGAGGTCACAAAGATTATTGAAGGACTGGAGCACCTCTCCTATGCAGACAGGCTGAGAGAGTTGGGTTTTTCAGCCTGGAGAAGAGAAGGCTCTGGGAAGATGATTTTTGAGCCTTTTATTATATAAAGGAAACTTCTATGAAAGATTCAGGAAGAGTTTTTACTAGGACCTGTAGTAACAAGAGACAATGCTTGTAATTGTAATGCTTGTAATGCTTTTCAGTGTAAAAACACTGAAAAATGGTGTACTTAGACTGAATATAAGGAAGAAATTTTTTATGGTGTTGGCACACTGGACCATGCCTCCTAGAGAAGTTGTGGATGTTCCTTCATTGGAAGAGGTCAAAGTGAGATTGCACAAGGGCTTTGAGCAACCTGATCCATTCAAAAATGCTTCCCATGGTAGGGGTTTGCACTGGATTATTTTTAATATTCTCTTCCAACCCAAAGCATTCTGTAATTTTATGATTCAAGGTGGACAGCACTTGTCTGGTGAGATAAAATTTATGGGTTTCATTGGCTATTGGTCAAATCTCCATTGACTGCAAAGGGCACTTGGGCCTACATAGATACGTGTGTGTGTGTATGTGTGTCTGTGTCTATGTGTCTGTGTGTCTGTGTGTCTGTGTGTCTGTGTGTCTGTGTGTGTGTAGGCATCTTTTTTCTGAGTTGAATTCTACATGATTGAGTCTGGATTGGTGTGAAGAACTGACTGCAAAAATGTCATTGTAAGGCTGACTTGTCTCACAGATCATAAGGTCTGTCTGTGAAATGGGGCAGATGTCCAGTGAGTTGTATCTTAGTATATGTACCTCCAGTATTCAGACCAATAGAAAGTATCAGGGTTACCACTTCCCAGTTTTCCATCATACAGGAGAAAAGAGGGTACAAAATTTCATTGCAGTTGTGGAAAACTCCTCTGTGCTGAAGGGGAATGTAGTGAGATTAATGCACTCTCCTAAGTGTAATCTCTTCTTTGCATTGACCTTGAGTCAGAGAGCATTTTTTACAGTTATGGAAACAAAATTTATCTGAAAGCTTTCCTGAAAAAAACAATTGTATTCCAAAAGCATGATACAGCCAGAGGCCTTCTTTAGCAACATCAGATTAGAACAAGTGTGTAAATCTGAAGAAATTTAATTTTTTTCAGCATAAACCCATCAAACTCTGCGTAGGCTTGAATACCAGAGAAGTCTGTCTTTTCTGCTTGCTTCAGGCCTTGATGCTGTGCTTTCTTCCCACAGCATACAACAGAGTGGGGTGTAATGATGACAGAGAAATTTATATTTCAGTGTAATCTGAGAGAAGCCAATAAGATAAGATTTGCTGTCAGTGCGCATTTATTAATGTTGTTTTCATTTTTTACTGTGATGTCTAGCTGAAATGTAGATAAAAAACTCCCATTAAGACAGATACCAGTTTGATGCGTCTGGTGGTGCCCAGCTTTTTGATAGGCAACTGATGTCATTTATAAAACTAGACCATTAAAAGTGAGGCATGAAGACATGTAAATTGATGCAATATTTGTGTTTCACATTTCTTAGTGAAACTGCTTTTCCTATATGCATATCCTTGATCTGTCCCTTTCTTTTCCACTTGATGTTGATGGAGAAAATGGTAGAAGTTATGATAGTGCATGCCTCATGAAACTTTTATAAACAAGCTTTAAAAAATGGAATCATCTGTTAGACCAAAGACAAAAGAATTGACCAAGCACTCTTATCAATGCAGGAGAGTGGTGGTGAAAGGGAGTGAGAGGTGAAAATGTAGAGGATAATTTCTAATCCTTGTCATGTTCTGCTTGAACTCAAGTTTTCCTAAAGCAAAATCGTTCCTATGATTTCAAGAAACAGCCAGATCCAACTGTACCTAATGAAAAATATGATGCACTGTCTTTGTGTGCATGTGTGTGTGTGAGAGAGAGAGAGAGAGACAGAGAGAGTGGATTTAATTTAGATTCCAGGCATTAGAATAACCCTAAAAAAAAAAGTACAGAAAGTACTTCATAAGATGAGTTAAACTTTCCAACACCACTTCCATGAATCAACATCTTCATTTTGCACAAGGAAAAATGGAAAGACAACAAGTGAGAATCTGTCTTCCAGAGTCTGAAGAAAACTGCAGCAAGACATGAGAATGGTTTCTTGTGCAGAGACTTTCATTTCCCAGACCTGTGGGTTTTTAAAGCTAGAATTTTTCTTTCATAGATTTTTAAATGTTAATAAAATCTTTCTTTAATATATTTTTTTGGGAGAGGATTGTTAGAATGGTATTTCAATGTCTTCTTACAAAATGTATTTATGCCAACAGAAATATATAGTTCAAAAATATACCACAACTGGATTCTGGGAAGGTGCCACCAACTGCAAGTTTGCTTATGCAGAGAAATGCTGTGTAGCAGGATCTTGACAGGGTAAAAGTAATAAATTAATATGTTTTTCTGTTTATGATGGGGAAAAACTGAATAATTGCATGTAGCTTTTGTCCGGTCAATTGGTCATACTCTGGTACAGGAAAGAGGTGAATGTACTACAAAACAAACAACAAAAAGCTCCCCTTGTATTAATACCATATTTTTTGTCTGTCATTTAGTTTTGCTGTCTACTTTTAACTTTCTAAATTGATCTCTGAAATAGTGTTGTTCAGTAAAATAAAAATGAGAAATTCCTTTTTGTTTTTATTTAGTTTTTATATTAGTATTGATAATAGAAATTGTTGGATGTGTCATTGGTTCACAAGCAGTAGCAACTGAAAGCCACTCCTGATTATCAAATTAATTGTCAGTTGTATTTTTTTAATAGGTTGGGTGTTGCCATCTGGTGAATCTTACTAGATGCTATAAAAAAAATGATACATTTATCTTTAAAATGAAATAATTTTGCCACAGTCCTTAGTTTAAATAGGACAAGTTGACTCACTTCAACACACCTTATATTACACAGAAACCCTTTGAGTGGTGTATAGCTTGACTACAAAAATGAAATTGGTTGTTTGGGATGAGATTGGGAAAAAAGTTCTTAATGCCTGCAGTTTATTTTTTAAATATGTACAAAGAATAGGCTATATAGGTTTTATTATATATATTATATGATATATTATTAATTTCTATTATTTGCTATAATTTTCCTGAGATGCCTAATGTGATATTTAGTTATGTTTAGCTATTATTTAAGGTGTTCAAAACCTTACATGGTTTTGAACCATCTCTGCTGACCTCTGTCTGCCTTGGTCCTGACAGAAGGGACCGCAAAACCAGGATTATTTTATTGTCTGTTGAAAAAATATTTTTGCCCTGCAACCTTAATTCCTTTTTGCATCTTTTTCTCTCTTTCTTTATCTCAGTACTTATGCCCAGTGAAGTGTGAATAAGTATTGTTACAGTGAACATAAAATTTCTGATATTATTAGCAATCCATCTATGAAATAAAACAAATTTGTAGTTTTGAACATTGCTCTTCAAAAATTATGACAAAGTTTCAATTAATTTTGTCTTTTCTTAGAAATTTTACTCTTAAAATATCCTTCAAAATGTTTGCTAAAGCTGTTCCTATTTCTAAAGTTTATCTGATTATTCTTGACAAAGAAATTAACTAATATTACTGAAAACATTCACATGTAGTTTGCTTCATACAGGTTTTTTGTCTTTAATATGTATAGTTATGAGATCATATTGTCAACTTAAAAATGTTCTCTGAGATGAGATATAATAGTCAATACAGATGGTAACACTCTCTTAACAGTTAGATGTTCTTGAGTCTGTTATGAAGGCTCTCAGTGCCAAATGTTCCAGCATTACCCTGCTTTTAAAAACGGTCTATAAGTCTTCAAGCAGTAGTTTCAAAAATAATTTTCTTTTTGTTTTTCAAACTCCGTGACCCATTGAAACCAATGATGTATGAATTGTAAACTAGTTGCAATTTGCAGGGTTTCTGAAGCCGAGAGAGGGAAGCAAAGTCCAGCAAAGTAAAGGAAAATTCTCCTAACTTTTAAAGGCATAAGGGGCATGTCTGACACTAGATTATAGGCTGTGCTTCTGCATCTGTGGCAATATCTATGTAAGATGGTAGAGTAGAATCATGGGAGGGCAACTGAAGGTCCAAACTATTGACATTGCAGATATGACATCCAGCCTACATGTAGGTCAAGAGCTTTTGCTTCACACCCATGGATCTATTAGGTAAGACTTGTTAGGAGGGCTCTGGACCTCCTATATATTCTGATTTCACCCAGAAGTCTACCAGTGTGAGCAGTGCAAAACTAATTTCATTATGAAATGAAACAGTGGAAAACGAAGAAGCTTGCTTTAAAAGTGCCACCACAGTCTGAAATAAGAATCCTCTAATAAGGATGTACTCTGCTTTGCTTCTCTTGAAGTGGAACCCAGGAACATGGTAAGGTCTGTGGTTGTGGTCCTTCCATTTGCTCCAGTTGCCTGGAAGACTGGAAGAATTTGAAATGCAGTTCTGCTGCCTGGAAATAAGGAATTTAGTCTGTGATTTCTTATCCCATTTCTCAATATCACTGTCTATATCAAAAGTGCATGCTGAAGAATTCTGTATGTTTTTCAAGATCTGTTTTCAGAACTGTAACAACAGAACTCTGCTGAGGAGAAAATGCATATATCATCTCCTACCCATTGCCACTTTGTCCCTCTACTCCTTATTTCAGTGCTTCCTATTTTTTCACTGTCTTTGCTTCCTCAGTATCTACATACTCTTCATTTGACCATTTTTTTTAATTGTTTGTCTGTTTCTACTTAGTCCCCTACTGTGTCTTTCAAATGAATTCCTGTTGAGAATAGTTTTATTCTTGCTGCTTTTCCTGCAGTTCTATTTCTTATTACAGCTTTCTAAAATATCATGTAGCATTTTCACTTAGTTGTGCTTGCATTTTACTAGACTGAAGATAAATTTAGTGATTGGTAGATACCAGAAACATGCTCTTTTGATTTTGAGTATGGAAAGTGTACTGAGCATTTTCTAAAACCTCTGGATCTTCTAAAATAATTGCCAGTTATTTTGTGAAGCCCTCAACTGAAAGACTGCTTCAGTAAAAGTAGTCAAAATGCATACTTTGAATTCTTGGGCATATGTGTTTTCTGACCTCCTGGGTTTCACCTTCCTGAAGTTTTTACCTTAGCTAAGGTGCTTGCATAAATTATTTTTATCTGGCTTTAAAACCCTCTTCTGAAATGTTTCATTTTATATTGCTTGCATTGTGGAAACTTTTAATACATATCCCATTCCTATAAATTGGTAACTGCTGGGGTTCAGATTAATGAACTCTCATTAGTTATTTCCTTTGCATTTTGTTTCCTGTATAAATTTTGAGATGATTGCTAAAATAAATTACTTGTACAAGCTTTAAGTGCTTTTCTGTTTCCTGCTGTGGTGACAAGTGCCTCATTCAATTGTTTTGAAATGAATGCCTTAAGTGACTTTTCTCCTTTTGAGAATCATCCTCAGTTACAAACTTCACTGAAGATAAAACTTTGATTTATGAATCATTTCTGTACATTAGGATTTACTGCAGGGAGTTTTTTTTCTGAAGAAGTTATTTCTCAATAAGTAGCTGCTTTAGTTACATGGTCCTGGAACAAATTGCACATGCAACTTCTAACACCCTTATTGAATTAAAGGTGCCAGCTCTACAAAATGGCATTAAAAATCTTTATCACTTATTTTTGGGATAAAATGTGGACTAGTCTGTACTAAAATCATTGCTACCTCCTCTGTAATAAGAAGAGTAATTTTGCTCTCTCAAACAGAGAGAGCAAATACTGAAAAATTGTTGTCATTCTACAGTAAAAAAAATCTTTCCATTTCAGACTGTATTGTAGATCGCAAAAAACTAATGCAGAACAAAGATCATATTAAGAACTTTTTCTCTCTGAACTCATCATGTTTGCACAACATGTTGCCAAATGTAGCATATTGCTTTTTCAAGTATGTATTTTTTAAATATTTATGGATAGTGAATAATTCCTTTTAGTAAGAGATAAAAATGATTTCTGATCCCTTAGTGCACTGCAGTTATAAAACCATTATTCAAATTAATTAGATATTCCAGCTGTTAAATGAAAAACTCTGCAATGGCTTTTTAAAACTTACTGAAATATTTCTGATGTAGATGATCGATTGTGACAGGTTTATTTGAGTCTTGGCAGATGAATAATCTGAAAGTAAATTTCTATTTCTATGATCATAAGTCTTACCACTGCAGACCATGAAAGGAAATATTCAAGGTCAGGTTGGAGAGGGCTCTGAGCAACCTGATCTTTCTGAAGATGTCCCTGCTCACTGCAGGAAGGCTGGATTAGGTGACCTTTAAAGGTCCCTTCTAACCCAAACTGTTCTATGACACTGTGAACAGAACTTTGCTGCTCAGTGTTTTCTAAACAAATGCAGCTATGAGAATGTTTAAATAGTTACCTTTCATAAAGTGAGAACATATTTTTCTTTTCACATTGTTTTCAGATTTCCCTTTGCTACTTTAATGAAATGGTTGCATATTGTGCCAGGAATTTGATTCTCGCTCTGAATCATCATTTAATCTCTAATTTATGTTGATGTCATGATTTAGCTGACTTTCTGATACGGAAAAGAATTCAAGAGGAAGAGATTCTGGCATTGCTACAGTATAATTAAGAAAAGGCTGGTAATGCTGAGTCTACAACTGATTTTTTTTTTTATTTTTTTTTTTTTAAAAAAGAAAATTTCTCCTGGCTTTTGTTATTTTGTGTATGACCAGTTAGTTAGGTGTGATGACAAAACCAAAATGATGATCAGCACCAGTGTAATAACAGGAAGAAAAAAAAAGGCCAGTTAACTTTTTATATTTAATTCCTCCATAAAGTTGCTTAGGCCTCCACTTTAATGTCTTTGTTTTATTTTGGATTTGTATTGTTCTGATGTCCTTGTTGTTTTTGCTGTTTTTTATATTGGTTAGACTGGGTTTACCCCAAATTAATTTTTGCCTAAACACTGCTGTGTTCACTTCATTGGGGGAAAAAATAATTTTACTATTCCATCATGGTGTTGTTTTGAAACCCATTTCTTCACGTTGATCTTTCTGAGATGTCCTGTGAGGGACTCATTGATTTTATGTAGACATAGAGGATAACATCTTCTTTTAACTTGTATTAAAACTCATATTTGGGATGTTTGTTGGCTGTTTTAGTAAAAGAAGAAAGAAGAAAAAATATAATGGTTATATAAAAAATGGGAAAATGCAGGGATTTTGGCCAAGAAAAGCTCCCTAGTGACCAATTGCTTCACTAAAATTATTTTTCAACAACTTTTGGTCTTTTCATCGTGGCTATTTTGTATCTTTCTTTAATACCACAGTGAAACATCACCGCATTAAGAATTCAAATGCAAACATTCAGGTCTAGTAACTAGTAATTAGCTCTCGTGACAATGGAAACTAAAAATTACAGGCAGCAAAAATTACTTTAAACTCAACTAGCCTATTTTTTTTAAAGTTTTCACCAGTATTAAAATTTCTTATTACTATTGAAATTATTTTAATGTGACATATTGAATTATAATTAATATAATTAAAAATAACAAAATATTATTCAAAGACTGTTTATTCAATAGAACTTGTTCCCATAGAAACAAGCAGAAAAAGATTCAATTTATTCTGGTTTTGTGGCAAATAAATATTCTTCTGCTCTGAATATTTAATGCTCTCACATCTATGTTTACAAGAATATCACAAAAAAATCAATAAGCTACTGAATATAGAATATTTCCTTAGCTCTTTACATGAAGTTTTATTTGCATTTATTGTAAAAAAACAAAACAAAATAGAACAACCCTGAGTAAATCTGTTTGTACTCCACGAAGAGCCGCAGATGTTTTCTTGGTATTGATCTCCAACAATAATGATTTTTAAGCACTGAAGTAGTGCATATGGGGATTTTGTATGATGGCCAAGGGAAAAAAAAACCAAACCACCAAAAAACAGCAAAACAAAACATGGAAGAAATAAAGACTAAAGAGCTGCATCAAGACAGCCAGCAGTCAGCACAGCTTTCATCTTATGCAAGTACCGTCAGCTTGTGTTTGCAAAACCTCATGATTTATTTAGAATTTTAATTAAAGAAAAGGAGTGATTGGAACAGCATCCTAGCAGTACCTAGCATCTGCCAACCGTGCCTAATGATTTTTACAACCTCATCTGCAAACACTCCATTAAAGAAGCTAACCATGACGTGTGACACAACTGAACCAAATGAGTGAGGGGAAAAAAGAAATTTTGCTTGCAGCTATCACTAATAAAAGAGAGTAAGATTAAAAAAAAAAAAAAAAAAAAAAAAGAAAAAAAAAAAAAAAAAAAAAAAAAAAAGGAAGAAAAAGACACTGTGCAAAGTATTGTAGCTTCAGGGCTCAATCTCAAGTCCTTGGAAAGAAGGATCATTACATACTCATGAGCGTGTTAAGCATTTTGGCCTCTGGATGCTCCCTCGACAGCTTTTTCAGAATTTGCATTATTTTTCTGTTTTCCTAAGGAAAGAAAAAAAATCCAGTACTTCAATTTTAAAAGCAAAAGGCCCTCAAATTTTTCTTCAATCCTGCTTGTTATTTGGTCTCTCCTTTTGTAGGTCTTTAAAAAACAATGCTTTGCATTTGGTTGGAAATTCACTGTTCAAGATACAACATAAAGTATAGCAGCTGCTGGGTACAGGGGATATGATGGTCAGATGTGGTTATGGATGGGGAATACAGAGGGACAATGTGACTACAACTTCCCTGGCCAATGGCTGCAGTTTCATTTTCTGTGATTAAGTACTCTATCCTCATTTCCTTGGTTTCAAATAAGTTAAATATTGCAGCAAACTGGATCCAATCAAGATTCTCCACAAAGTACACCTTTTGGGATTTAGCCTGACAACCAGCAAATTCTAATGTTTTCCTTGGGGAAAAAAAATATAAATGAAGTAACCAGTAAGTATTACAGTATTCCCTAAGCTATTTCAGATTTTTTGTGTTCCACTTACATAGATGTTGGAGACGGAAAAGAACTATTAATGGTTTCAGCCCTTTCTCTGCCATTACTGGGCACTTTACTGCATTATAACACAGTAATACTGCCACCATAGTGATAGAGTTCATTTTTCTCTGGATATCTATTAGAGGAGTCTTGAATCTTTGGTCTGGCTCCTCTCCAGACTAATCTGTGCATAGAGACAAGCACCACATGTGAGTGTCCAGACATGTAAACATCTCCAATGACCACCGAGCTCTTCCTGAGTGTCCAGCAGATGAAAAACAAAGAGAAAATTCCCAAAGGTCAGATACTGTGTATGTCAGAGTTTAAGAAACCTTGAAAAAGTTGACTAGAATAATAGGGAATCTTCATTTCACACAGAACACTTTAAGAGGAAGGTTCTTGTGACAACTAAATCATTGTAAAGCTTGAGATGCATTTTATATGGTGTATCACAAGTTAAAAAAATATCCCCCTGCTACATGAAGTTATTCTGTAGCTTGGCATATTTAATTAATGTATTTGATAGCTTGTGGGTTATAAGAGATTGTGTAAAGAGCATTGATAGAGAAAAGAAACATGCAGAGTTTTCCATTCTCTGTTCCTTTCCAGCAGTAGGAACGTTTCTGATCACTGAAAAGGACCCTGTAGAAAAACAACTTGCTTTCTTTTGGAAAACAAACAGTCTTCTTAGGGAATGTGGGAATTTTTCCTGGCAGATTTGGGTCTTATTCCAATCGAAAGAACAGTGCAACAATGGTTTTTAGTGTTCTGGAAGAAAATATACCTATATAATATGTGTTCTTGCAAGTCATACAATCCCTTCACACCAGGCATCTTTGAATTTGCTTGCAACTGGATTTCACTCCATTGTTTGGCTGGCAGCCTTCAGCTGCTTTTTGTAATACTGAAGGCACATATCAGTAGTTTTACAGCTGAAATAAAAATCCTTAAGTTTCTTTTGACTGCTAACCATGGTCTATGCATTAAACTTCATCTAAATACTGTAATGAAGCATATTTTTTCATGTCCCATGTCTTCTCAGTATGTTACCTTTAAATCATATGGGTATCATGGAATTAATTTTGTGGGATCTAGTGGGATTTCAGAAATGTCCTCTAAGGTGATGCTTTGCAAAATGCTGTACAGAGAAGCATTCAGACAATTCAACTGAACTTGTAGGAGATATAAAATAGACTTGAAATATTCTGTATGGATTTACAGAAAAAACACTGGACTTATGTTGCAACACTAGTGAAAAATTTCAGACAGTGGAAAAAGTAGTTTGGACTCAGCTCAGAACAAGCTGTATCTGCTCATATTCCTCACTCTTCAATTTGCTAATGTTTCAGTTGGGAAAATGACCTCAAACAAATTCAAATTTCTAAGTACTTTTATGAGTCACTGAAGTGGAAGAAGCAAAGGTTCAACTGCATAGGTAGGCTCAAGTGAAAAGTCTCAGATTTATGTGTTTTAAATTAGTTATTTCACTCTGTAATTAGAAGCTGAAGATATTTGATCTGAGTTTTAAGTGTCTGCACTCAACACAAAATTGAATGTGGGTTACAGATACCCCTGGTTACCCTAAGCTTATAACTGCAGCAGATCTGAAAAGGGCAACTATCAAAATATGTATTTCAGTATTTAACTTTAGACAGGTAAACATAATTTTTGTGGTTCATTGGTCTAGTTTTGGGGAATGTGACATGAACCATATCCCCATCATAAGATGTGCAGCATTCAAATCCTTTCTTACCTGCCTGGATTCTGCACAACCTGATCAATCTCAGTTCAAGTGTTGGGTGGCCAGAATTATTCATGGTAGCCTTGCTAGAAGAGTGCAGAGACAGAAAACATGCCTGATTCCTTTCAATTTGTTGCATTACCTTTGTTTGATTTGCTTTCCAGGCATGGATTGATGTGCTAGAAACAATTCATTTTTCATATTCTTAGATAAATTGAAGGTGGGCAGAGTATGTTTTTTGGTTGCAAGAACATATTTGAAATTGAATTGTTGTGAGACAATGGAAATCTGTTTTCAGAGCAATTTTTCAAACTATCGTATCACTCTTTAAACTTAGAAGTACTAGTGCCTTATTGGCTCTAATTAGATAGCTAGATATATAATCTCATATTTATGGATTTCAATATTTTTATAGCTCAATAAGTTGGTTGAAAGTCCACACCAGATTCTTTTACATGTATTCCATTTTGTAAGGGAAGATATAATCTGTTGTCCTTGAAAAAATTACTTCACTGACAAAGCTGTACTCAAACTGTATTTCTAAAGAGGTGCCTTTTGCTGTTCTGTGGAGAGCTAGCAGACATTAATGTCAGGACCTTGTCAACTCTTGATGACTTAGAGTATTATAGAATATGCAAAATGCTTCCCCAATGCTTATGTCATATATAAAATTTTTATTAATTGCTAGCCAGGTGATAGCCAATGGTAATACAAAAAAAATAAAAAACCCGAAAAAGAGGACAGTTCTAGTAACTATGAATTAAAGGTAGGCTAAAATCAGCCAGCGTGTGGGAAAGATAATCAAAGTGATTGTTGAGATATTTAATTAAATTAATTAATTAATTAATTGATTTTTCTTTTTTAAATGCAATCTAAACTCATGGACAATCAGGTTTGCATTTGGCCTTTTAATGAGTAGACAGTCCCATGCCTTTAGCTAGAGACCAGAAAGAGCCAAGCACCCTGGTCTCTACCCTGGCATGTGGAGAGACTGTTTGGTCATTGCAGTACAGCTAATAGGTCAAATTTTACTGGGCTCATTGGACCACACATGGCAAGGCTGTGTGAGAGTTAGTACAAAACAACATTCTGGAAAAATTAATCCACTGCACGGCCATGCCAGCAGTTCTGGCACAAGTGACTTTTCTTTTGCCCTATATCCTTTTTGAAATTCAAATCTATATCCTGTCAACATTCTGTTATTCACAGGTGAATTATTTGGCTTGAGGATTAAATATACTCTGTGTCTCAGCAAGCAGGAAGTTTCATTAGCTGTAGTATGGTGCATCTCTCTCCCTACCACATGACACGATGCGCTTGATTGGAAGTTGGGCTCTTTATTTCAAGTCCAAATGTAGGGCAGTACATTTACCAAATGAAAGGAAGGTTTAAGTTTAGACTTTTATCTGATTTATTTATTTATTTCCATACATGCCCTCTGCTACCTCAGTGTTCCCTGATATAAAGCAAACCCAGAGAATCCACTTGGATTTTTGCATGTCTCATAACAATTTTCATTATTTGACAAATACATAAGCAGTGGGCATCTCCCAAGACATCTTCAAGAAATTATGAAACTGTTCTCCAGTGAGTTTCTTCTTGACTTCTAAATTTTTTTTTTTTGCTATTGATTCTGCTGATGTGAATATCACAGGTGAATTTGATGTATTAACTTGGTGAGAGGGAAGTATTATTGGTGTTGAGGCTGCCTGCAGATTTTTCACAACAAACCGGTGGATTACCTTGTTTGGGTTTTTTGATCTGCTAGCATTTATTTCAGGGGAGGCAGAACTGAAGTGTAGAAGGTTGTCATTAACAGACATTATTTTTACTTAGAACCATCCTTCTATGCATATTTCTAAAGTGGTGGTATATTCTGAACTTTATAAAGCAAAATATGAAAGTATTAGACTAGTTAGAAAATCCTGTGTTCAGTTTTGTGTTTTGTGTCACTACAAGAAAGACATTGATGTTCAGCAGTGTGTCCAGGGAAGGGCAAAAAAGCTGGTGAAGGATCTAGAGAGTAAGTCATATAAGGAGCAGCTGGGGGAGCTGGAGTTTAGCCTGGAGAAGAAAAGGATCAGGGCAGACTCCCTACAACTGGCTGAAAGGAGGTTATGGCCAGGTGGGGGTTGGCCTCTTCTCCCAGGCAACCAGTGAAAGACAGGAGGATATAGTGCCAAGGAAGGCTTAGATTGGACAGCAGGAAGAATTTCTTCATGGGAAGAGCTGTTGAACACTGAAATGGGCTGGCCAGGGAAGTCATAGAGTCACCATCTCTGGAAGTGTTCAAGAAACAACTAAAAGTGACACTTAGTGCTTTGGCCTAATTTACAGGGTAGCAATCAGTCAAAGGCTGAACTCAATGGTTTTAGAGATATTTTCCAAAACAAATTATTCTGTGATTCTCTAATTGTTATATTCATAAATTGTTTTAACAGGGATATAATATCCACAGAAAGTGGCACTATGTCCCAGATACTCCAGATAGGTTTACAGCAACCCTGGAGCTTACCTAAACCAGGAGATTTATAGTTAGGTGATTATTTTAAACTGTTTCCTATCTTTATTCTATATCCCACACTAGGCATGCTGAGCAATGTAGAACTACTTCAGAGTTGCTCTTACATTTATTTCATAGTATCCAGACATGCACGGTAAACTATCCTGGGATTTCAAAGACTCATATGTGGCTATGACCTAATGTTGCCCGATAGCACCAAATGTTGTCATATACAACAATTGCATATCTGTAATCTGAGCAAGCGATTCTCTGTTTTTGCAGCTGAAAGGTGTTTTGTTCAGATTTCTTTCCTGAAACTTTCTGCTTCTATTTGCTATTATCTTTGAAAGGCCATCTACTGTAAGAAACTTTCCATTGGATCCTAATTTTCCACATATAATTTGATTGAAAATTTCAAGTGCTAGGATTATTACTTTTTTTTTTTTTTTTTTTGTTATTTACCGTGATGCATTTTGTACTCATGACCACATTCTGCTTGTAGGCACATTAAAAAATCTCTCTTTCTCTCTTCTAAAAATGATTACCTGTTCTTCAATTTTTGAAAGCATCCAAAGAAGGGCAACGAAGATGGTGATGGGCCTTGAGGGGAAGCTGTATTAGAAGTAGTTGAAGTCACTTGGTCTGTTCAGCCTGGAGAGGAGGAGACTGAGAGGAGACCCCCTCACAGCTACAACTTTCTCATGAGGGGAAGGAGAGGGAAAGTCACTGACATCTTCCCTGCCAGTGACAGGACCAAGGGAATGGCCTGAAGATGTGTTAGGGAAGGTTGATGTTGGATATCAGGGAAAGGTTCTTTGCCCAGAGGGTGGTTGAACACTGGCACAACCTCCCCAGGGATGTGGTTGCAGCACCAAGTCTGGCAGAGTTCAAGAAGCATTAGGACAATGCTCTCAGGCACATGGTGTGACTCCTGGGAGGTGCTGTGCAGGACTGGGCTGGACTCAATGATCCTTATGGATCCCTTCCAACTCAGCTTATTCTGTGCTTCTGTGATTCTGTGATTTATATGTATGTATTTGGTTTAGGGCTTATTATATTAAATACTGTTTTCCTTTGTGGAAATCTTGCCACTAATAACCAGTGATTGAGTCATTCAAGCTCTATTAAATCTTTCTGCAGGCCTTTTTAGATAAGATGTATGAAGCATTGTAACTGATTCAGAACAGTTGGGTATTTTTCAGTTTTGGTTGGTGGCTGAGTTTGTATCACCTTATACCGGTATCACCTCATACTGGTCAGAACCTTTAAAACATTCTCCACTGATGCTTAGGGCTTTCAGTTTCTGTAGCAAGTTTGTCAACAAGATGACTTGATTCCTGATGGTTAGGGAGTTGAAACTAGTAAAGTGCTAATAATGTAAATTGATCAATGATGTAGGGGTAAACAGAAAACAGGCAAAATATAATTTCTAGTGTCCTATGCTTGGCAGAAGCATGAATAAGTCTTTGTAACTCTGTTTTCCTTGCAGCCCTCCAGCTGACTGCATTACTGGTATTCACTCCCTGTAACCTTCCCCCTTCCATCACCATCCTTACACCAAGTGCAGGTGTGGGTTCTCACCTGCACTTTTCTGCAAGTGGAACATGGCAAAAGTGTGCAGGAACTAAGGAGATCAAGACAGAAATAGAAATCTGAAGTAGAATAAGAATAATATTGGAATGTTCCCCTTTTCTTTTTAATCTCTTCTGAGTGATGTACTAAAATCTCTGGAAGACACAAAGAAGGCCAGGTCTAAAAACCCCAGTGGGTCTCGTGCATTGGAAAATGGCAAGGTAGTAACCCATTAAATAGTGGTAGATGCAGAGTGTGTTCTCAGGTGAGAATAAACAGGTGCCAAAGCCCAAACTGTGTATCTCCTCCTCCTGTTGTGTGAATAGATTATCTATTTCCTTGATTCGGTGATGCTGAGTAGAATAAAATGACAGTGTCAGTGTGGAGAGTATTTTCTCCAATTTGAAGCTAATGATTTTGTTAATTTATATGTTAAATAATCTCTCTAAATGTCTGAAAACACAGTTTAATGAATACTTACTCATATGCTTGAACATAAATGATTACAAAGATTCTTTATTACTATAGGCAATTAATTTATACTTATTTAAGATTTATTTTTTCATGGTCAGTGGGGATATATCCCTCCTGGGTTGTGACCAGTTGCTTAAACATGAAGACTGTAATTTAAGCTTTTATTGCATTTATATTACTACTTCAGTAGTAATGGATTTGACTCTTTCTAGCAGGCATCTCAAATCCTACAATTTGCTGGTCAGCTTAAGGAAAAAGAAGTGCTCTGCAAATGGGTAAAAACCAGTCTGCATCTCTTATCTGTGAACCCTCTGAGCCAGCTGCACAACTAATAGAATCAGCTTTTGCTCTTTTCACCTGTGGGGAGCACATTCTCTCTTAATAAAATCACTGCAATTCCACAGTCCGAAGCAGTTTGGAAAGAAGTGAATTTTGGACTCACTGAAGCACAAGCCTTTCAAGCAGCATTTTTGGTTCAGAGTGAATGAGTCCAGTATCAGAGCTGGTAATGGAGAGGAGAGGTGCCTGGAATCTCTTTGCAGCTCTGTCATTGATTTCCAGTAGGAGCACAGATGCTTTCAAGTACTTGAATCTCATTCTTCTTTTTTCAGTATTCACCTCCAACAAGCTCTGTTTAATAAACATTTTTTTCTCAATGCCCTTATCCCTAGTTTTATGTGCTTGTGAATTTGAGGCCCTTAAAGATACAGTTTCCAGGGCTGCTTCTTCTTTCCCTGCCAAAACTTAATACTAGTTAACAAACAACATATGATCTTAAGTACTTACAACAAATCTGTCATCCAGATTTAGCAAACATGTTTTTTTTTTTTTAAATCCTTGCAGGATTCTGCATAATTTCTTGGACTTCTTAAAATATCAGTGTAGCTGCAAAAACTTTGTCACAGTTTTGGAGTCTCAAATATCATATTAAGATGGCAGTTTTGGCTGTACACATTTTGATGGGAAAGGAAGGGCATGCATACTTGGCATTTCAGAATCACTGTCAGCTATGTTTAGGAAAGTAGGGTCTTGAAGATAAGACTTAAAGCCCAAAGTATGTGCCTCAGTCCATGCCTCTGGTCTCTACCAGGGACCACCTGGCAGAAATTTTCCTTCTCATTTCTTGATTCAGGATTAATCTCCTCTTAGTCTCCACAAAATGTCCAATTTTTGACTTATAATTATGTTTTTGGCATTTTTAAATTTATGTTGAGGTTTTTCTTTGTTTTGTTTGGTTTGTTTTTTTCTTATTGTTTTTTTGTGTGTGTGTTTTGGGTTTTTTTGGTGTGTTTATTTTTTTGTGTGTGTGTTGTGGGGTGTTGGTTTGGTTTGATTTGGTTTGGTTTGGGTTTTTTTTTTTGGAAAAGAAAGTCATGCAGTTCACATTTAGTATTTTCCCAGGACTTGGTTAGCTTAATTAAAAATTATTAATGCAAAAATGTGTCTTCAATTGAAACATTAAATTAAGTACCCTTTGTGCCTCCCTTCTGGAAGCTCTGCTCTTCTTGAAGCACATCTGTTTGGGGAACAATCTGATAAGTTACTGGGACAATGCCTGCAATACAGACTGAGCATGCAGCTGAGTTCCTATGCACGCCTGTATTAGCACAGATCAAAGATAAGTTAAAAAATCCCACTTTCTCCCAGTGCTGTATCTTTGTTTCCTGGGTAAAGCAAAATATGTAGAAAGGAACATACAACCCCAAATATTTATAGCTGTAGGCTGGCAGAGTCTAAAACTACTGGTTTTACATAGCTATTTCAGCCTCTTTATATTGATACAGATCTCTAGTCTCTGTGAATATGTCTAATATTATTCTATTTCTCAGCTATTTACATGAAAAATCACATTTTATCAAAATCCTGTTTCATCAGGGTCATTCTGTAATTTAAAAGACCAGCTGACAAAAATCCTTGACAGGATGAGGATGGAGCATTTATGCTTCCTGCAAGGAAGAAAGACACAGAGGAGATCTGGGGAGTCAGCAGTTCTAGGAAACTGATTTGGTTCCTGGCAGCCCAAGCCCTGTGTTATCGCTGTGCTCTGCTTGGACCAGGCTACCTTGCTGAACAGATATTAAGCTCTGGCAGCTCAGACTCCCATGCTGCAGGCATAGGCATGGAAATGTAATTTTTAAATGATAGCAGTATATCTGTTGGAACTCATTTCCTTTTAACCCTCTAAAGAACATGTTTATACATTTTCAAGCAGCAAGCAGGTGTTTCACAGTTCCCTAGCCTGGTGGTATACATGGACACAGGCCATTTTGGTAAATTTGTAATCATTCTTTTTCAATCTCATTCAAGGCTTTCCTTCAGCAGCCAAAGTTCCTGCCTGGGAATGGACAGGCTTGCTAGACAGTGTTTTGTGCTGGCTTTTGTTCTGAGGGTAGGAAGTATTGAGTGGTAATAATGGGGAGGTGCCTTGCCTTGACTCAGATTTAAGCTGGTTCTGAAGTTTGTGCCACTAGCTTGTTAGGATAGTGCATTAGCATCTGCCAAACTCTTTGTGGGTTTTATTCAGCCACAAAGAGTCAAGAAGGGCTGAGCGCTTCCTGCAGATCTGGTTTCTTAAATACAGAAGCAGAAAGTTTAGTGCCCAGTCATCTACCAAATTCCTATGTAAAGGCTGGCGCTGTGAGCAGCCAGGGTGGATGAAGCTGTGCCTGGGGTATTATCCACTTGTGGAGCAAGGCCCTGGGATGCCCACAGCGAGGCCTGGCGCCGGGGAGCGCAGCTCTCTGCCTGCTCCTGCAGCAAACATGGGTGCAGGCCAGAGCAAGGCCAACAGCGGCATCCTGGAGCAGGCGGCGAGTGAAATCCTGAATGGGAGAGTCCTCTTGGCAGCTGGCAGGCAACTCAGCTGGTGGGGGACTGCAGCGAGTGTGGATGGGAGGTGAAGTCTGCAGGGAGTCCCCCAGGGGCTGCTCTTTCCACATTGAATTGTGCAAAATGTTGTGGTATCAGCAGCAAGTTGCACACTCTCCGTCTCTCTTTTGAGGCAAATCACTGTCAGATTAACTGCTACAAAAGAAATAGGTATGTTAGAAATAATGGGTGAGGGAGATAGGTAATCGTATTGTGTCTTTTAAGGGGTAATATCTTATGTTTATAGTACCTTTTCATAAGATCAGAAAGCCCTCAGAAGTGAGCAAAAATGGAAAGCTATTTGGAAAGCCTGAAGTAACCCCAGGTAAAATGAGCATTAGATGCAGCAAGTCATCCAAGTCCCTGCACAGCAGGCAGTGTTATCTTCTGTATGCACAGCAAGCTGAGCTGCTCAGAGTGGTGAGCAGAACTAAACCTGTCGCCTCCCAATAGCTATTTAGCTAACTAGCCACAGTCACTTGGTTCTCATGCAAGGCTGGGAATGGGGATAGTTGTTATTCACTGGAACTGCTTTCTGCTGGTCTCTGAAACAGGTTCAGCTCTTGTAGAAGTGCAGTCCTGTCTGCCAGCCCTGGGGCTCTTCTTTACCATCTGGAAATGGGCCATGGCTTCTCTCTGCAATAAACTTTCACCTGGTCTTTCTGCTGCCAGAAGCAGCAGGATACTCTGTGATCCTGTTGATGTAAATAATCTATGCAGTTGGTAGGGAAGGCCATTACTAGGGTTCAGAGAGTTAACTTACCTTAAAGGACTGAATTTTGTGTGCCCAATCCTGGTCTGAAGTTTTTCTGATTGAGTAGGTCAAAGGCTGAGAGTTGTATATATGTTGATGGGGTGTGATTTTAGGAGAAACCATCCTCCCCTTCACCAGCTCCCAAATCTTCTTTCTGCCCAAGGAAAACAAAGGTGTCTGAAGACCAAGTAAGTTCCAAAGGTTTTCTCAGCACTTGCAAAAACTGTTTGTTTTTCAAAGAAAATAAAAGCTAAATGAGACCTGGGGTAAGAGTGAGAGAACAAAGCAAACCCAACCACAGATCAGGTCATGCTCCTGTCCACTTTGTATCTTGCTGGCTGAGGAAATGAGTTTAGGTTGGCTTTCATCTCCTTGAGATTGCTGTTTCGTCCTTATGGGCAGCTGGGGATTTGGGCTATGAAAAAAAGTTAGCAGCTTTGTGCTCTGTGTGTGGAAATGTCTACTTTTGACCTAGAATTTATCAAAGAAGCAAAGCAATAATGGCCATGAAAAAGCTGTTGGAGTTGCTCTGCTCAGTAATGAGAAGATGCAGTGATGCTAGATGCAATTGCTAAGGCCAATTAAAGTAGCTGAGAGGGAAGAAGTCAGTCATGTCATTTTTCCCTCCTCTATAGCTTTAACTGTTCTAAAGGTCACAAATATAACTGTTTACTAGAGACATTTCTAGACATGCACAGACATAAATGATCAAGAAAATATGTAAAACAAAGGACCTGATCTCTCAAAATATTTTTTGTATTGAGCAACTTTTCTTGCAGAGTGAATCATGCCCTTCATAGCACCTTAATGACCTCACACATACTTGATTAAACATTAATAAATTAACTCTGTTAGATTTAGGTTATGTTTTTTCTTTCATTTAGGTCAACTAGTAACCAGAACATAAAAGCATTATATATGTTTGAAAGTGATTTTGAAGCTGTTGTATTGATAAGGGCTGATATTTTTCTCACAACTTAAATCTTGAATATGTGATTAACCTCTGTTTTAAGATAGAAGGGACAATTTTCTATTTATTTATTTATTTATTTTTAATGGGGCTGTGGCATATTCTGTTAGGGAGGGCTGCTTTCTGCTGAGCCAAAACCCAGGAAAAGCAAATAAATGTAATGGATTGATCTTGGTAAAAAGAAGTATTTTCTTTATGAGACATTGAATTAAGAAGCTAGTGAAACCAAAAAAGTTAAATCAGTATCTTTGGTACACAAACAAGGGTTCTGAGCCTTAGCAGTGAATGTATCCCATTTGAAAATATCATCATTTAGGATTCACTTTTTTTATTTTTCGTAATCTACTGGGTGTTTGAAGAAGACTTGTCCATGGGAGACTGTCCTGTACCCTACTTAAAGTAGAAGCACCTCAAACATCTTTTGGAAGATTCTATTCATTAGGATATTTAAACTTATGGACTTAGATTACATCTGGTTTTATTTTTACCCCTCTGGTAGAAAATAAGGAAATTAATGAACTTGCTTAATGAACACATCCAGTGAAGGAGCTTTTGTGAAAGGAACAAGAGGGAAAAAATTCTGGGGTGAGTAAGAATGAGCAGGTAAAATCTGAAGAAGCCTATTAAAATTGAGGGATCTAATACAGAAAGTATCTGCATGCCATGTCCACTCTTGGCTACATGTGCAAAGGATACAGATGCTAAACACATGTCTGAAAGCCTTTAAATAAAGCATCTTTTCAGATGCTGAACTGAGCTCTATGATCAGTCCATGATGACAATAGAATGGAATGGAAACTCAGCTGCAAGCCTTCTTTAGCTCAACAGAAAATAATCTACATTTAACCACAGTGGCTTGGTACCACTATAAATTTAGAAGTGATCAGCAGCTTATTCACACCATGAAAACCATCAAACCATTAGCAGTGCTGGGACTTGCTCATAGATAAAAGATATTCTGCTTTATAAAGTAGAATACTAAAGATGGCTGAGATAATTGAAAATGATGAATTAGTTTTATCTGACATTCAGAAACTTCAACTGCCTTGTAAAATTAAATAGCTGTGAACTTATGTGGTAGTTTCTTTTCTCTAAATCTTTGGCAATTAAACATGACATTTTTATGACCTTATTCTATCTCTGATATCTGATGCATATTGTCCCTTAGCATTGCTGGTGACAATATTCACAAATACAATTAATATTTGCAAAAAAATACCTAGACTTTTTTTTAGGCAATCCATGTTTTTCTCAGTGACTGTTTGTAGCAATAGACGAAATAGGTACATGTGACTTGAAATAATTCCTTTGTGTGGTTCTAGACTTACATCACTTTAGCTGCAGTCTGATGGTTTTTCTTTGTATTTTAAAACAGATGAGAATTTATAACTCAGGAGTGATGGCTCCATTGAACTATCCCATTTATCAACAAGTCAATTCACTGCCACTGCCTGGCATTGATAATCTGTTGCCAAAATCTGTCAGACAAAAAGAAGTTCTTCTTGCCTCGGTGACGGATGGCTCTTCTGAACAAAGATCTTTTTCCCATAAAATACTGACTCTTTTCTTTTTGTCAAAGACTAATTTTAAGTACCACAGCAACATCAATATGGTGTCATTCCACCAGGCTGGGCCAGCAGTTGAGAATACGGATTTGTGCCACTGTTTTGTGAGTCGGGGGCTGAAGCTCAGTCCAGACACTCTATTGTCACATATCTGGGGTCTGTATCATTATGTCCAGCTCTACTTAGGCTGTACTAGTTCAGGTCCCATGTCATGCTAGTCCTCTTTTGGGGCTCTCAGGGCTGGTGCTTCATGGTCAGCGCTGTTCCTTTAGGTGCAGCAGCACTCGAGCCTGTTCTGTACTCTGAACTGCTGAGGAAATTAAAGCTGGGCAGAATTTTTTTGCCTGTCTAGTTTTTCTGTGTCTTTTTTTAAAAACCTGTTTGTTTCCTTTAGACCATTTTCGTATAAGACACATCAAGAATGTTCTCAAAGACATAAAAATCCTTGGCATTTTCTGGAGGAAGAAACTGAACTCATTGCTGACACTAAAAGAATATCAGTGAAAGCTTAAATTATAATGGGCATCTAAAGTTTTGCACAGATGGAGAGGAAGATGGTTAAACATTCATTATTGTTCTCTTTGTATCAGGAAGGACTACTTTCTTCTAAATATATTTCTTTAAAGCAAGGAACTCTTCACCTTCTCTGGAATCCCTTAAGAATTTTAAATTTTTAGTAAGAAAATTACGAAATACATGTTCTCCTCGTATAAAAAGCATTGCAGGGGACTACTATGCTAAAGCAGAGCTGTCATAGTACTACCTTTTACTGTTCTAATGCATTCAGCTGGTTCAGCAGAGCTTATTGCACCCAGATTTTGTTGGGAAATGGGTTAACATTATGCAGTATTGTATCCTATGGCCATCAGATCCATGCAAATTCAGTAATCGTGTTATGTGAAGCTTCCTGTTGGCCTGGGCAACCAGAATGTATAAATTAAATCTCTATCCACATCCAAACATGGTTTTAAATGATACTGAGCAGCATGAAAACCTAACAACCAACTTAAATAATGAGCCATGAAATAAGAAGGATTGCTGGAATCATCTTAGATTCTTGTATCTTTGTTCCATTATGCTTCCATGTTTCCTTAGAGATTATAATTTTTTTCTTTATGTCTACTATTTTAAAGTTTTACCTTGATAAACAAGTGGCTTCCAGCAATCCAGAATAAAAATAAGTCTATTTTGTTTGAAAGTATTTTTTCCTGAAACCACTTCTATGATGTTTTGTATTATCCCACTGAAAGAAAACTTAAATATATCTCAGAATTGCACTTGACTATAGTAGATCAAGTGAGCTAAAAGTCCCAATTTGATAGTGGCTTTTTCAGCTCTGTTCGTGAGGCAATGGCTGAGGAGTTGATGTTAAGTGTTTATATATGTTTATAAAGCAGAAAGCTCAAAGTCTCCTTTGCAAAAGATTTTTGAAGATGAGCTACTTAGAAAGTTAATACCTCTCCTCATGTTTGGTAGTAACAATGCCAGTGGTAGAGTTCAAATGATGGTGTTTTTATGCATGAAAAAATTACCTTTATGTAAGATCTATGGAGGAACATGAAATAGTTGATAATAAGTACTTTGTCTGCCTACTTTGACTTCCCTCAAACCTGTCCTGCTTGTGTTGTTGCAATGCACCAAATCTAAAATTCACGTTCTTCATGTGCAGACTGTATATACGACATCCCTCACATATCGGCTTTACTGAAAGGGAAGTGTAGCTTAATTACTTATTAGCAGATTAAGTACAAATAGAGCGATAAAGTTCTAGTTTGAACACATCTGGATTACTGTACAGAATGTAGGACTGACACTAGAAAGGACACAAAAGAAATAACATGAAGTGAAAAACATGGGAAGATGAAGAGACAAAATTTATATATTCTTTAAAAGAATACAAGGGACATGAGGGCTGTAAAGCACCTTCAAAGTAACACACCCCTAAATGAAGTCACTAGCATTGAACACAAAACAATGCACTTAAGAAAGAACTTCAAAGCAGACAATAATGAATAAAATCTTGTTGTTGCATGAATTCCTAAAGGAATTACTCGAAACCAGAGCTATCCACAAATGGTATAATGCTGGGGGAAAGATTAGTTCACATAATTGATATTTAACTGTTATTTATTTACAACCAAATAAAACCCCACACTTCATTAGAACAATTATTTTATATTAAATAATAATTAATTATTGGTACACAGCAATTGAAAAGTAATTACCATGGTGCTGGTATGTAGTATTTTATTTTCCAGCCTCAGCAGATGGCTTTAAAATATTTTTGTTATTAACTGATTCAGATAAATGTCTTATTGAATAAAAATAAAATTGATATTCATTGACTATCACTTAATCATTTACTTTCATTATTTCCAACAGGATTCTTTTTGATCCCTACCTGGTTTTTTTCCTCCCTTCTTCCCATCTATATGCCTGAGGATACTAATAACAATGAAGTGAGAGTAGAAAGTCATAAGAATCATTTAATTATTTGGCAGGTAGTGAAATATTTTATCCTTTCTAAACTGCACAGAATGTGCTTGTGATTAGAGAACAAATTTAATAAAACAGAGCATATTGATTGCCAAAGGGGAGATTTTTTTTTCCCAAACTAATGGTGCTAAGCACTGTAGGAGACTGTACAAAATAAAGGTACTTGTTCAGACAGCTGTCTTCTGCAAGAGTGATCCAGATGTAGAAAACATCATAGCTGTGAAAAATATGATGATATTATCACAAATAATGCCTGCAGAGAAATTCTGATGGAATACAGCTGTTCTAGATGTTACTATAATTCAGGTATTTCTTAAAATACATGGGTATTTGGTCAGCTTTACAGTTTCACAGCATTTTGCATCTGAGGATCTCCAAGCACTGTGTCAGTGGCAAATATTTGGACTAAGCACCTTATTTATGAATCCATCTCATTCAAAAACAGGATAGAAAATGATTGTCATGCTTTACAGAATTTGTCTTTCAGAGCTCACCTGTGTTTATTTTCAGGTGAGTGTTAAAATTCTGCAACAAAATACAATTCTGAAAGAATTTAACAAGTGTTAAAACATCAAAAATGTGAACACTGTCTCTATAAGGTAGAAATTATAAATATGTATATTGATATAATGACATTAATATTACAGAAGTTATAGCATTTCCACTATATCTAGACAAAATACTTCATTATTTTTCATGGTACTGAAACAAGCATTTAGAAAATATTTGTTTTGACAGTTCTCCTCCAAAATATAGTCAAATTGGACACATACTTGTGAAAGGTTTTCATTTCCAAGTAATTGTAGTTTTTCTGACAGGTCTGTCTGTCTCACCATCTATTTTGCCCAGCTTAGAGCTGCTTTCTATTTTAACTGAGGCCCAAGGACATGCTTTCTAGATCACACAGGAGTTGGTGACTTGCCTTGCATTAGAGCTCCCGGCTTGCAAGATTTGTTCTCATTCTGAGAGAAGGAATTTGGATATGTTCATCTTTGACAGCTGCATTAGCCTGGCACGGGCTGCAAGAACAAGTGTCAGCATTCAGTATTGTTCAGAACATGAAGATATGCCTGGCCATACTCTTTTAAAAACTGGAAGCAGGCTTGAGGTTCTGTGAACTTCCTTCTGATTTCACAGCAGAGGAAGGACATCAGCCTGTTGCAGCAAGGCCAGAGGCTGCCAAGCAGATTAGAAGGATTCAGCACATCTCCTATAAGGTAAGGCTGAGAGAACTGGGTTTGTTCAGCCTGGAGAAGAAGTGGCTTTGGTGTAACATAATAGTGGCCTTCCCGTACCTGAAGGGAGCCTGCAAGAAAGATGGGAGAGACTATTTACAACAGCACACACAGGCAGAGCAAGGGAGAATGGCTTCAAACTGAGAGTAGGTTTAGATTAGATATTAGGAAGAAATTCTTCTCTGTGAGGACGTTAAGACACTCGAATAGGTTGACCAGAGAAGTGGTTGATGCCCCATATCAAGCTGGATAGGGCTCTGAGTAACTTGGTCTAGTGAAAGGTGTCTCTGTCTACACAGGGTATTGGAACTAAGTGGTCTTTAAGGGACCTTCTAAACCAAGCCATTCTATGATTCTATGATTCTGTATTCAGGTAATGGCTTGGCATCTAGGAATTTGTGAAACAACATGCTATTTCACAGCAGATGAATTTCTCTCTGAATTTTCATTTGGACTTTGAAGAAATGTTTTTCCTAATGTTTTTGCTCCTATAGGAATTATTTATTTGATCATTTCTGTTTTTATTAGGGAAAAGGAAATTAACCTGTGACAATATGGTATCTGGTATATTTCTTCTCCTTACAAATTAAACAACTGGTCTAGTTAAAAGAGTTTTATGCTGACTGAAAAGCTTAGTATGGAAATTCCAGTTCTTAGATATTGCTCATTCCAGTGTGAGAATCTAAAGATTGATCTTTTTAAAAAATTATCCTAGCCAGTGGTTTAGTCACAATTAGGGTTGATGCTGGTATTGACTTTTAATAGTTGCTAGAACAATGGCTGTTCTCTCATCTATATTCAACTAGCTTGATATACCCAACCAGTTCTTAGAAAAAACACTAGAAAATGTAAGTAAAATAATTATCTCATTCTATTTTCAAAAGCTCACAATCTTGTGATATTACATGGTCATTCTCCAGTGTTCATGGTCACGTGAAAGCTCTGTGTTTTGAAGACTGGAATAATACTTGGTACTACAAGAAAACAAGGCTTTACAAATCTATCAGAAATCAGTCAAGAACAAGAATAAACACACTCATGTACTCATTTTAACAACAGGAAATCGGTGAGCACTATTCTTACCTGGTATTAAAGTAATGGAAACAAATAGAACTTGATGTAACAGGGAGGACAGATTCACAGAATACTTTGCCAGCACCTTGCCTTATAGCATTTAAGGGAAGGAGATGCCTCTGCTCTTTTTAAGTGCAGAACTGTCCATGTGCACATAATTGTTTCATGTCAAGGTTAATGAGAAAAAAATCATATTTGAATCTTAAGTTCAGACAATAAATGTGTCAGGATCCAAGAAGTCTCAGTCTTCCTGGGCCTACCGGTGAAAAGTAAGGATGAAAAAGGTTTTCTTCAGTCACTAATCAAATTAGACTTTTAGCCTTGACATAAAGTGAGGAACCTTGAACTTACACCCTTTCTCTGACTAAAGCTTTACTTTGACCAAAGCAGATGTTTGATTGTACAGAACAGAATAAATAGCTTTAATTCAGGCTGGACTGAACTGCTGGAAAAACATGAAAACTCTATCTGTAAATAACAGAAAATTTAAGAAAACCCTATGTATGTTATGATGGCTGGATGCACCCAAATTGTGACCTTGTAATCTACTGCAGCAGGTATAAAATGATACTGCATTTGAAAGAGGTGGTTTTGTACTCCTATTTCCCATTCCCATCCTCATGCTGTCTCCTTGTGCCTCCCACAAGCATGAGTGTTATCAGCTGGTAACCTGCTTGAACAACCAAGTCAGAAAACATACAAAAAAGAAAATTAAGTTTTGGGTACGAAGTTCTCTTCATGATGTAGTCTACACTAGGATTGGTTTCTATGTGAGAGAGAAGATTCAAGAAGATAAATAAATTTATAAATATGAAGAAAAATAAATTGTGTTTTTTTCTTTCTATCTTCATTGTTGTCATAAAGCTATCTCCCTAAGTTAATTTTAGATACCTCTGTGGGTTTGATCTGTTCATGCACAAACACCTGGAGAATTAGTTACTTTTGATCTAGGGTTTGAAGATATTTCAGTCCAGCTTACAGGTGTTGTCTGCTTTCCTTGTGATTCTTAGTAATCCTTCTAGGGGACAGACAAATGTTTTACATGATTATTGTTGGAAATACACTTCTGAACTCCATGGTGCTAGAGAAATGTGTCACAGTCATTAGGTCTGTCCCATGTGCAACTTCCTCTGCAAATCCCATCTCAGCTTTCAAAGAACAGGTAAGGATGTGAAAGCAAATACTCCCTGAGGAGAAAAAGGGCATTGTTTAACATCCTGTGTCAATATGCATAGAAATATTTTTCTAATAAAAAAGAAAAAAAATAAAAAATGCATTAGGGATCTTTTCTGACTTGGAGGACTTTTGTTCTGATGCAAAAATGAGGGAGGGCATCAGGTCCTCTGGGAAGCTCCCAGTCAGAATTCACAGTGTGGTACGGTTTGAAGGGGTATTGTGGCATTTCTTAGGAAGAAATTCATAATTTATTAAATTTATGAAGTGTTACTACACATGGTACCTGGCTACTGCCTAGAAATTACATTGTCACCTTAGTCTATCTGGGAACTTTTGACACAACGCAAAGGGATAAAAATTGCAAAATATATCAAACAAACTCAGACCAATTTTTTTTACTAACATTTTATTTTTTGTATTTTCAATCTTTGTAGTGTCAAGGTTATTCTTTTCACTTGACACTTCCTTCACAGATATAACAGCTACATAGGTCATCTTCTGTATCTTTCAGCAGTGACAAACAGTGTGCATCTACTGAAGGTTTGTCTGCTGCCTGAAGTCTTATGGGTGTGCTTCCCTGTTCCTTGGAGATGTTCCATTTCAGTGCAAAATTAATTTTATTTGGGTTGTCCAGTGTATTAGTAAATATCTGTCTCAAGTTGAAAACATCAGTGAAATATTTTCTGCCTTAAAACTAAAGCTTTGGATTCTATCAGTAGTTGGTTACTGAAGGGAGAGCCTCTCTTTTTTAGGTATCTTTCCAGTATTCTCTCAGTCTATCATTATTTAGCTTTTTTCATTTTGGAGCAGTATGACTATATGCTACTTATAAAGAAAGTTTAATTGCCACTTTGTGCTTCAGCACTCCTGTAGTTACCAAGTGATTATTAATCTTACCTTTTTAGTCCATAATACCCACACAAGATAAACTCTGAGTTACTTTAGAGATAGAGTATTTAAATAATATAAGTTTTAGTGAGATTTTAATGATGATTTCTTATGCCTTTGATCAACATTTGCCTTTGTCCAACAATTCTCTTATCCTGGTAGGTTGATTTTGAAGCATGCTCTTGGGGCACTGCATGGTGATGAATGAACCTGTGAGAGCAGAGGTTTGTTTCATTCATGCCCTTACTTATTCACTAAGTTATTGAAGCACCTATATTATTGGGGTGAGATTTTTTTAAAGATGGAGAAGAAAGGCCTATGACTTTGAAAAGTCACAAATATGAAAAAGCGCATGCTGTTTCTCTGCTGTGCTCTGTTGAACCAGTACAAACAGCCCTAGGCATTTCTGCTGCAGAGAATTGTCCCTGTGTGCTTTCCCATGCAAATGGAAAGTAAAAGCACATTGCAAAGTGTCTGCCATTCTAAAAATGTCCAGTATTGCATCAGTTTTATAAAACAATGTGAAAGGGGAGGGTATCACAGCAATAACATTAGATCACTGAATTGTGTCACAGAAGCACAGAATGGTTCTAATTCCCCTGCCATGAACAGGGACACCTCCCACTGAGCAAGACCCATCCAGCATGGCCTTGAATACTTCCAAGGATGGAGCATCCACAGCTTCTCTGGGCAACCTGTTGCAGGCTCTCACCACCCCCCCAGAAAAGAATGTCTTTTTAATATCTAGTCTAAATCCACTCTCTTTCAGTTTAAAGCCAAAACTACCCTAGGCTGCATGAAAAGAAGTGTGGCCAGCTGTTCTCTCTCTGCCCTTGTGAGAACCCACCTGGAGTTCTATGTCCAGCCCTGGGGCCCCCAGCAGAAGAAAGACCTGTTGGAATGAATCCAGAGGACGACCACAAAGATGATCAGAGGGCTGGAACATCTCTCCTATGAAGGCAGGCTGAGAGAGTTGGGGTTGTTCAGTCTGGAGAAGAGAAGGCTCTGGGGAGACCTTATTGAGGTGTTTCAGTATTAAAAGAGGGCTTACAGGAATGAGGTGTACAATCCTTTTAACAGGGTCTAACAATAATGTTAAAGCAAGAGTTAATGGTTTTAAACTAAAAGAATATATATTCAAACTAGATATAAGGAAGACTTTTTTTAGAATGAGGGTTGTGAAACACTGATACAGGGTTCCCAGAGAGGCAGTAGCCCCATCTGTGAAAGCATTCAAGGCCAGATTAGTCTAGGTTCTGAGCAACCTGATTTCATTGAAGATGATCCTTCTCATTGCAGTGAGAGTTGGGTTAGGTGACCCTTAAAGGGCCCTTCCAATCAAAACCCTTCTATAAATCTATGATTTTATGACCCCCTCCAAATATCCCTCTTGCTGTTTTGAGCTGGTTGCTGCTTATACTATATAGCCTGTGAGAGTTGCTCTTTATCCTGCAATCTGTCACATACATGGGATTTATCTACTGGTGAATGTCATAGTTGCATGAATTATTGGAATACCTCTACAACATGCAACTCTTTTATGGTGACAAGGAAATGCATGAGACAAATTGGTGTCATTGCCAAGATCCCTGTCCAGCCAGCAGAGGCTGGCATTCCTTTGTTGTTTCATGTTGCACTATGAACCGGCTGTGCTTTGCTAAAAATTTCCTTTCTGCCATCCAGCATAAATGGAGAAGTTTGCATTCTCAGAGAGAGTTATACACATATTTTTGATGCAGCAGAAGGGGCAAGTAATGTTTGTGAGCACCAAATAAGTGGAGTCTTTTTTTACACAAGAGACAAATTAAGTGGTTTGTGGTAGGCACTTTGTAAGCCCCATGCACTATTCTGCTACAGATAATTGTTTCCAGTAAAGACCTGGTTCCAGCATCTGTGTTTTGTGGGAATGAAGAAGTATGCAGCCTCTATGTGGCTGCTGTAATCAACAGATATTTGTTGGTAGGTAGCACTGAAAAGAGAGTGACTCCATATAAACAGAATTGCACAGAATTCACACTGAAATATTCCCTCTGCCTGGAAAGTTCAGTCCTGCAACAGTTGTAAAAAACTCTAGTCTGCACAGTCTCACCACTCAGTCTTCTGTCCTCACTGGACACAAACAAAATCCATGTGCAAACCAAAACCTGAAGGAATATAGTCAACCTGCCTTGGATCACACCCTGAGGAACGTGGACTAATTTTAACAGTGCAGTATACAGAAACAAAGAATTAATATCAATATGGATTCCACAGAGGAGTGGAGAGAGGCCTTTGAAAATTCTTTGACAAGAATATGTCCATATTAAACCATATGCAACCACATCTCAGCATCTTGATCCTCTGAAGTTTAAGAATTCCATCTACAGATTCATACGCAATATTAAGAGCAAGTGATAGAAATCACCCATGCAGTCATTAATGGAGTATTTCATCATGAGTAAAGAGGACACTCACAATCAATCTACCATTGTATACAGGAAGCTTTATGAGATAGTGCAGTTAGTAAAAGAATAATCCTTCAAAAGTGTGAGGAATCTATTCTTTTGATAGATAAGGATAGTCATTTGTGGCTCATTTTTATATGGCTTTTTTATTGCAACAGCAACATTAAGACCTACAGAATACTGCAAAATTTACAAAGTTAATATTTGTCCAAAGTTGTTCCTGAAATTGCAGTTGCATAATTCAGATGTTGGTGTACGTGGGGTTTATTGCCAGCTTCTAACTATGAGGTGAATCTGAAATGAGTTTCTCAGGTATGTAATAAAAGGAAATACTGTTAGCCTGCAACTCTTTACAGTAATCTGTAATACTGGGGTTCAGTTTCATTTGGTTGTACTTACATTCCAAAATTTAACTCTTAATACTGAACTGGTCTTTTAAATTCTACTTATAAGCATAGACCAGTACAAAAAAAACCGAAAACAATTGATTGTGTACATCATCTAGTCCAACTTCCTGCTCAAACAAAGGCTAGTTTCAAAGTTTTGATAAGGTTGTTCAGGGTCTTGTCCATCTCAATTTTTAAAATCTACAGAAATGAAAACCTATTCATGGCCTCAATCATGTTCTTTGAGGAGAAAGTTTTTTCTTAGCAAGACTGAGTTTAACTTACACTAACTTGTGTCATATTCCTGTGGACCTTCAAGATGAATCTGTCTTCATCTTCTCTTTAGTGTCCCTTTATATTGCAGGGAAGAGGAAAGAGCAATTAAACTTTCCCAGAGTTTCCTCTTCTCTGTCAGCTTCCCCTCATTATGATCATTATGATCACTGTCCCTTGAGCACTTCAGCATCCTCATCTTCATTTTCTCCTACTCCTGAGTCATAGGTCTTACCAATGCATAAAAATGCTGATCCTGAAGACTCACAAGTTAAAAAAAAATAAAATAAAAAAAAAATAAATCCCTTTTTACGTCAAATAAGCTTTCTTTAAGTGATTTTTTTGCTGTTTTTGTATTCCAATGTTATGTATGAGAATCTTTCTCTGCTCTATTATTGCAAGAGGAGCTGAACACAGGAAAGCTATGATCTGTAATGTGCAGCATACTGAAGAGAAGCAGAGCTCAATTACTCTTTTGCACCCATAGAAACTGCCTTACTTTAATTCCTTGAAATACTTGTGAACAACTTTGATCTTTAGAATACTTAAGGATTGTGCCATTGTTATGTAAATCTCTGACTAGTTCTCATGTTCTTTACTAAGTTGAATTATCCCATTTCAATTGCATGTCTCTGGTCCTTACGATGTTTTTTTGAACAGCTAGGTTGGACAGACAGTGCTCAAAGGTACTCCTGTCTTACAATATCAAGCAAGGAGTTTTTTTGCCCCCAAAGAGAACCTCTTATGGCATTTTCATTGTGTGGGATATATCTTTTATTTATTGTTATCCAGAAAATATTTTTAGAACTATTCTGAACCTTTCTTTTTGGGCTCTTTTTCTCCACAAATATTTTTCCTCTGTTTCCTTTTGAATTCTTGCTGGATTCTGTAAAATTAATCCAGCCAAGAGTTCATCTCCTCAGGAAAAGAGGACCACTGTGAATAGTTTTTCAGTCTGCTAGTTGCTCTCACTAATCTCAAAGAAACTGGCATTTCAGACTGACAGCTACAGTCCCTTGGCATCATAAATGTGTCCTCTCTTTCAGTGAATTATGTGAAATACAGAAAAAAAGGCAGAAGTGAACTTTGTCTGGATCTAGCTAAGACACCTTTACTTGAGAAATCTGTTTGATTTCTCACATGACAAGGAGTGCAAAATAATTTTTTTACACATCTATGTTAAATTTTTGCTAGTAGATGCAAGAGGAAAGGTTTTTGCTTCCAGCTGCAAGTAAGAGTGAAGATGCCCGCTTTACCAGCTGTTCTACTTAAACAACAATTATCCAAGTAATGAACTCCTCTTTTAACTTTTATTTCAGGGTACAGAAAATTATTTGTATATAACCTATGGTGATGATATTTGAGCTCTCTTTTTATGGTTTTTTGATTATTCCTTCACCATTAGGAAGAAAGCAGTCTCAGATTCTTCCTTAAATATGTCTCAGCCTTTCAGTGACTGCTTTTTTCTTGAGGGACAGCAATGGCTGGGTGAGCTTTCATCCTATAATAGACACATTTCTCACTGGTGCTATTATAAATTTTGTCTTTTCCCATTTATTATTATTTTTCTTTCACACATTTAGTTTACACACTCCCCTGCAGGGATAAGGTTACAATCATAAACACTCTGGTTTATCAAGTAACTTTCTATTTTCTGTTGTTTTTTCTTTTTGTGCGTATGCCTGTTAAAAAGTAAATACCTGGAAGTGTGCACTCTGTGTTTTGGGCTGAATATTGTTGAGCAATACAAGACTGAGGAATTACTTCTCTCAGTTGCAACAGCAGCTATGGGGTCTTTAAATAAATGTATTTGCCTCAATACATTGTTGTCTTTTTACCCACATTGTCTGCACTTTGCAGATCTTCACATGGTTATGTAAAGTAACACTTGTCTCTTGTTTCTAAATGAGAGGAAGGTCCCTTCTTTTCCAGTATTTTGATTTCTCTGGAATGTGCATATACTTTGTCCATAGTTCACACTCTGTATCTACTTAGGATTATACAATTTCTTCTGGGTGGCACACTCTTTTAACTGTGTCCTCTTTAGTCCCTGTTACAGATTTATTTGCCACAAACAATACCACAATTTGCTGTTCAGTCTTTTATTATTTATGGGAATTATTTTTTTTCTTCTGAATAATAAGCAAGCTTTCATTTTTATGTGGGGACAACAAATGACTGTATTTGATGGATGGAGATTAGTAGAAGTTCAAAGTTCAAATCACCATAGAATGGTCATTCACATAAAGTAAATAAACCACACATCTATGACCCTGATACTACCCTGTGAATTGCTGATCAACCCCACTTTTCTTGCACATATGCTCTGACATTTCAGCTAGATGTTTTAGCAAGGCCTAGACAAATTCCATTCATCTATGTGTTCCTGAACACTGAATGTTCCATCTGAATTCAGTGCTGGATGAATAGTTGACACAAAGAACAATTACCCAGTGAAATCCTCCCGTTCTGATTGTGATTACAATATCTCACCCATCAATTCTTAAAAATCTGGTTTGGTTTTAGAGGGTAAGAAGCAGACCTAAAACAGCATGGGATATCCAAATTGCAAAATTCCCAGACATTTCAAGGTTTGTGTTTTTAGAAGGAATGGAGGGTTTTCTGTCTGTTTACTGATGTCCCTAATAATGTTTGTGAGCTTTTCTCACTTGTACAAAGCTGTCATTACAGTGACAGTAATAAAGGGTGCAGTATTACCTCCTCTAGCCATCAAGTTGTTTCACCACTTTACCTGAATATTGTAAAAAAGTCCTAGTGGGAAAGAGTCTGACCCTTGGAAAGCAACGACACATGAAAAAGCAAAGTATTTGCAGTCACAGCTGGCTTGAAGGTCCAGAAAAATAATTCTGTACTGCAAGATGTACAGTACACACCAGGCAAATGTTCAATAAGCGCACAATTTCTTGGCAAATAAATGGTATTCAGTCCTCTCTGTGAGCTTGATAAATGTTTTATTTGCATGGCAAGGTGTGAGAGGGGCAGGAGCTGACACATCAACATGTACATAAAACATTTGTCAGACATCTCCAGACATTCTGCTTAGTACTGTTCAGTAAATGAGCAGTCTGAGCCAAGTTGTCAATATTATTAATGCCATATTCCAGACTGGACTGCTGTTTATATAATTCTAACTGAATTTTACTGGTGTATTTGAGCCTTAATATTTTTTGTTCTTTCGTGTGTTTAAAACTTGTGTTTGTTTTTCCACCTGACAATCAGTTATACTGTTGCAAATAAGATTATTGGTATCAAGAGGGTAGTTTATTCTTCTTCCCACGTGTGTTTTGCCCATGCAAGACATTTCTAGAAAGAAAATTTTCTTAAGAGGCTCCGAATGTGCCTGACAAAGTAGTTTTCAGTGAAACAGAATGATGTGTCTACGGGCTGTAGTCACAACCTGGTAATTTTTGGATTGTGTGGGTTATAACAGAAAACATAAAATGCACAAACAGATTCACTGCTAACTTTCATGTTTCTCCTTAAACTTTCTTTTAAGGTTTTACTAACAGTAATTGTGTTTTGCAAAGTTGCTCTGTCTTGTTTCAAACAACACTTCTTAAAATCTGTGTTCTTAAAAGCTGTGATATACAGCTGTCAACATATATATCTACTATACACACAATCTGAGTAATTTGTCCCTTTCCAGTTTAAAGAGTAGTTGAATATGTCAGGTTAAAAAGATATATGCAGTGTTAGCCTCAGATATTTGGAATACACTGCATTTCTTAAAAGCTCAAAGTACTTGTGTTTTGCATACCATGTCACAAGTTTCATGAGCAGATCCATATGGGGACAAATTAGAACCAAAAGAATTTCCTGCAAAACATATATCCTTACTAGACTTTTTAAATTAAATTTGCATCATTTTATGAGTGTTGTTCCTCTTTCTCTGGGCAACATGTCAAACAAAGTGAGTTGCTGCCATAAGCTTTGCAATGTGGGCAGGCACACCAAGGTCCCCCAGCTAACTTTTGTGAGGAACCATATTTTGGACCATCTCTGTATTGGGCTGGTCACATCCAAATCTTATATATGCGAGAGATTTATCTTGCATGAATCTGATTGTTCAGATGCAGGTACTGAGGAAGCAGACCATAGATCTATGTTGATATCCATGCAGCATAAGTACATGGAAGGTCTGGTCCGAAGTATGGAAAGGCTTCTCCAGCTGGGCAGGACAATAAGGCATCAGTGAGGGCTTGTGAAGCCCACTTTTGTCCTGTATCTCCAGGTTTGTAGGGAAGTAGTAGGGTGGGTGGAAGAGAAATTTTCTCTTGCCAGAGAAAGCATCCACTGTGTGAAGGGGGGTAGCCCTGCCCTTGCTGCTGAGTGCTGTGACAATCAGGAAACGTGATATTGCCCTGCTGAAAGCCAGCACAGATGGCAGCGGCTGTTCATACACTTCTCAGCAGCAGAGAAAAGCAGAAGGGAGGGCATTAGCAATGGTAACTATTATGCAACTGGTAATTCAATGAACTGACTCTTGGGAGTCTTTTAGATTTCCATGGTGTAGTTAATGTAGTTTTAATTGAAGATATCCATATGCAGGGCTAGATTTGGGTTATAAGGGTTTGTGTAGGTTTTGATGTTCCTGTATCTTGGGTGGAATGGGTAACTAAATTAAGACTCTACTTATCTGTCACTTACATAAAATACTACAAAATATCCCAGGACTGTTCCTGTGAAAAACAGGTTAATCTTTTTATACTGCATTTTATCTGTAAAGGTACACTGATTAAAGGTTTTATGTCTTTGGTATAACATCATACTACTGTGCAGCCTTAGGACACGGTGTCATTTTAGTGGTATTTCCAGAGACATACAATTTTTTACCAAAAGCTTACCTGTCTTCAGCCTTCTTGAGTTGGTTTTGGTAGAAAGACCAGAAAAATGTAGTTGCAACTGTTAGGAAATACATCTTTTGGGCAAGTTGCATAGCTGTGAATCTGGTCAGTTTATTATATATGCTTGCACCTATGTGCAGATCAAGACACTGATCAAATAAATGTGATCTAGTTTGTTCTAAGGGATGCATTTGCAAGGATAGGTTTTAAAAATCTTGATGACAAATATTCATAAATGCATACTGCTTTGTCATAACCTTTCCTTCTTTGAAAAGACCATAGTGCTAAGATACTGCTTGCAGTCTGAGAAGATATGTATCCCATTCTTGGATGTAGTAACAACTGAGATCTTAGTACCAGGTTGAGATTCTGTGATTATGATTAACCAATCCCCATTTGTGTCTTTTTGTATTTGCATTACACTATTGCCTATGATTATTTAATCATATGCTGTATTATGCACATAAATCCTTGTCTTGTGGAAATACAGTACAGACCTTTTTTGGAGATGAACCAAAGACTATGGTTAAAAAGTGTGATGACTCCAGATTCTACCTAATTTGCTGCAGACACTAAAAAGGAGTGGACAAGTAAAACTTTGAATATGGATTTGGAAATATTATTTGTTTCCCATGTTTTTTCAGGAGATAGGCAGAAGAGTTTTGGATATTATTATTGTTATCATCAGGCAAAAAAAAAAACAAACAAGAAAAGGTATTTCATATCATCTTACCAAGTATATTTAAGTTTTTCTTCCCCATATAGGAGAACTTCAAAAGAAGACAGCTATTTGAAATCAAGGGTTAAAGTGCTTATACTTGAAGGCTGCTTTACTTTTATGTGATGCAGTATACACTAATATTCTGTGAAGGTGCATTCTGTTTAATCTCCTTTTATGATCCTCTCTCTTAATCCCTTCCTACTCTGTTCACTCTAAGGCTGTATTTTCTGCCAAATTTTCTATTCTTTGAAGGATGACCCAGACTCCATATGAGAACAGAATAAAGAAAAAGGAATTGTTTTTTTCAATGGACAAAACATGAGATTGTCAAGGACTCTGTCCTGTTGCTTCTATATTATTTCTATGTAATGGTAGGACTGTTACCTAAAGTTTTCAAAGATGATTGCTAATACTAAACTCTTCATCTTTTGGTTACCCATCAATACACACCTGTTCTCTGACACCTAGGAGTTCCAACCAGCTGTCTCTGTTATTGGGAACTCTCCTTTACATGTACAGAGTCACCTAAAATTCTGATTACTTCATTAAGTCTGTCTTAAGTATTCCCTAACTGAGCATCCTCAGTTTATGAAATCTTTGAGACTTTCAATTTTCAACTTTGAATCCCAGTACAAAACAAAAAAAGCATATGTATCCTCTTCTGTGGGAATAGAAATATATTTTAGAGGAATACTGTGGAAATTAATGTTGATAAAGAATGAACATCCAAGTCATCAAAATTCTATATCTCAATCATAAGACCCCCCCAGATATTTCCAGCGTCAGGTCTGGCAAAAATGTCTGAACCAACCCCACTGCTTCCATAAATCTTCACTGAGAGGGAAACCATGCATTTGTCCTCAAAGCAGATGCCCAGTTTGGTTAATCAGAAAGTTAGCCACAGGACACAGTCAAGTCTTAGACATAAGAAAATGAACATTTGAATCCTGATGTGCTTTTCAGACTTATCCAGGACTGTTAGAAGGAGGTGTGAGTGAAAGTGTTATTTTCTTGAAAGGATGCTTGACAGGTTTGCTGTTATGCAAAAGAGTGAGAACTCCAAGCATATCTCAGAGGACTCTTGAGGACTTAAAACACAATTACCACTGAGGCTGGGAATTCAAAGGGACTGTGATGTGTGAGGAATGTTACCACTCCTCCTTCACCACGATGGAGGCACTTCCATCCATCATGGAACACCCAAGGCTGGTGGAGCTACTTGGTGGCGCCAAGACTGCTCATAAAACCTCACTGTATCAGTCAGGGTGTTTGCTGACCACTTGCATGACCTGAGTGCCTACATGCTACATTGGGGGGGATATATTTCAACTACAGATGACAGAGTGTTGAAAGCATTATTGGAGATAACACTGTAGTTGTTCATGCTTGTTATTCTGTGTGTGAGAAATGGGCATGTTCTTCAAGTGTAAAGTCCATCTGTCCTGTTTTGGATGCTTGCATTACTGGTACGATGTTGACCTGAAGAAGGGCAAATGCATATTTTCGTACCTTGTTTTAATATTCAGTTTAAAGATTACTCTTTGAGACTGTTGAAGGAAAGACCAGAAAGAAATCACTACTGTTCTGTACTTGCAGGGTAGACAGAAAGAAGTGAAGGGAGCTATAAGATAAATAAATGAGGAAGAGGGAAACTGGACTGGTATTTATTTAATGAGATCCCTCTGACTTTTTTCTTTATGTAGTTACTCCTAGTTGTAGCAAGATAAAGTGGTTTGGATGCCTGTAATTACTACTATCTGTATTTTTCTCTATAAGACTATGTGTCATTTGATCTTTGCTCTCTCTTGTCAAGGACAACATTTATTTGAATAAGTGTCTAAAGATATAATTTTTGACATTTTATGGGCATCAAGTCAAAATAAAAAGTAGTAGCTCAGGGAGATATTGTTAAATTCAACACAAACTGAAACTTCAGATTTTCATCAATAAAGAAAACAGTGAATTGGCACAGAAAGTTTTTATTAAGACTGTATATTGATAGCTTCTCTCCAAAACCAGCACAGACAAACAAAATTGACTGTATTACTTAAAAAAGAAATTACTTTGATCTTTTCTCCCATTTCTAAATGCATGTTAGTAAATTGACTCTATAAATATTACAGATGTGCTGCTGGTTCTGAGATTTGATGTTTGTTTCATAGGTTGATATGTGGACATACAGATACATACATGTATATGAAGCTAAGAAGTAATGGCACTACATCACTTGTAGATATGACAGTCTTACAGCTAGAATTTTGAATCTCAGATACGAAGTGGTTGTTTCTGGAGGCCTTCTTGCTTGTGAAATGGAGCAATCAAAAAGGTAGAGGAAGGAAAAAGTAAAGATTATATGTAGAGGGTTCCTTTTTTACAATCTAATATCTTGTTCTTTCATGTGTTCTCCACTCTCTCTAGACTTTTTTAACCATTAACCACTAGCTGCAACTGATACATAAGAAGTCCCTAGACAGTGCACAGTGCTGGAGACTACACTGTTTGGATATTCAGAAGGTGTAGTTTTCATTTCTGCACTCCGAGCTCAGTGACAGATGTCAGGTGTCTAATCAGTCAAGGCTCATATTGTGCCCCCCTTCTTTCCCAGTGTCAGCCACTCTTACTGATAGTTGTTTGATGTGAGAACTCTTTGAGCCCAGTGTGATGAAGGAGCGGGAAAAGCAGAATTCTGATTCTGATATAAATATATTTTAGTCCTACTGTTTTGATTTCTTAGTTTTCTCACTCAAAATCCTCAGAGAGGAGCATAAATAGGAGCTATTAGAAACTTTCTATTTTAAAGTTGACATGCACAAATGTTAGAACTTATTGAATAGCTAAGTGAATCTTACCATGAAGATATTGCATGAAAGGTCATTAGTACCATTCTTCTGCTGTCTTTTCTTAAATTTAGGTAACAATAACGTGTTATACTTAATGAATCATCACATGTTAATTTTAGCTTGAGTTTACCTGCTGAATCAGTGCTGGGGGCAAAGAAACCTGCAGCCTCAATGTGGTACAAGTACCTGTGGTGTGCATAAAAGCAAATCATCTTGTGAAAACTTATGCAGTTATGGCCTCTTGATCACCTAAGCAGGTTTTTTGGGTGTTGTAAAAAAAAAAGTCCTTACATTTCTTCTGAATTATGCTACAGATGCCAAAGTACTATTTTGGATCTCACTGAATGATCACAGAGGATTGCCAAAACCAAATTAAGTTAGACTGCCATGGGAAGGCCAGAAAATCTTACCATCATGTTGCAGACATTTTTTCATGAAACTTAGAATACAGTACTTACTGGAGCTTATAACATTTGTGTGAGCAAAATATTTTGTTTTTAATGAAGATATCAGGTGATATCCAGTCTGCAATATTAGTAAAATGTTCTTAATGGCAATATCCCTATAGGAAATGATAATTTAATTTTAGCCTCTACTTTTCTCAGATTATCTTCTTTCAGGATAGCTTATGTTATCTTTTGTTTTCCCCCTTAGCATAAGCATTTAAATTTGCAAAAATGTGATAATATGTGAAAACTGTTACCAGGTTGGACCTTAACTTTATAAATAAACCAAATAATTTTCATTAACTACTCATTATAAAAACTAAAATGATCCATTTTGTTAATTTTTAAATTCTCCCAGGCATTCCAGTAAGAGGATAAGATGACATAGTCTTCAGCTGTGACAGGGGAGGTTTTAGAAGTTCTTCACAGAAAGGGTAATTGGGAACTGCCCAGGGAGGTGGTGGAGTCACTGTCCCTGGAGGTATTTAAGAAAAGACTGATCTAGTTGACAAAGTGGTGTTACATCATAAGTTGGACTTAGTGATCTCAAAGGTCTTTTCCAAACGAAATGATTCTGTGATTCTATGAGTTGTAATCTTTTTTTGCTCAGTCAGTGTTTTATACTGATATATTGCTCAATATAATGGTTTGAGGTTTACTTTGTTGAAAATCTAGGAGACTCCTTGAAAAAGTGTATTATTAAATTTTTTACAAGATTATTCTCAGAAGGGTCAGTTTCAAAATAGTGAAATTTTCTGTCTTGCTGTTACTAGTAGTAGAGATACTAAGAGTGAATACTTCAAATATACCTACTTGCATATACTCCACTCTGTGGAAAAAGGCCTCTAAATTTCTGAGTCAGTGAATAAATCTTCCCTTAAAAAAAATTAAATTGCCAAATGAAGTGGCAAAAAATATGAGAAATTCAAAAATGTCAGGTGTTTAGAAGCAAGAGAAGTGGACTGCTGTTTAAAAGGCTTACTCAGGATCGTATGGTAAATTAAATGTAGGCATATTGCATCCCGAGAGAGATGGATGACTCTGATTTAATGCAAAGCCTTAATCCCCTCATATCAGTCTGACCTTGATTAAGATTTTTGAGGTGGGGGAGAGGGACAGGAAATAGGAAAAAAAAGAGATTTTACAGGATAATGCAATGGGTAATGAATAAAGTGGCTGTACTGTCAGTACTGCATTCTGTAATATGCTCACGTTCTTCTGGACTATGAATCCTTTGCAAAAAAAAAAAAAAAAAGAAACATGGTAAACCTCTGCATTTAGCCATCTCATTTTCATGCAATGTAAGTTTGAAGCAAGCAAAACAAATGGATCTTAGCAGTCTTAGCCTTTGAGGGTAGTTTTCATGCTGAAACCTCCCCTTGCTTTAAAGAAGAAAAATATCTTGGAAAGAAGAAAGCTTTTTCCTTTAAGTGAGAGACTTCCTTAAGTGTGCAATAGATATTAGGCAAGTCAGCTGCAAGAACTCAATATCGTGAATCTCATGTTCTGTTTACTGTAAATTCAGGCACGTGTCATTATTTTGTATCAAGGTTAATTCACATATGGAACTTCTGAGAAATAGTTATCTTGCCATTTATTCAGACAGGTCAGCTCCATGGCTGTTAGCTCACAGTTATCATTTGCAATCTGAAGTAAGTTTTTGCCACCATTCCAGATCATTTTTGTATTGACCTTTAAGGCAACAAAATAATTAAGCGCACCAATGTTGTTCTGTAACTTTGAATTCACTATATTAACAATCCCATGGTATTACAAGGCCACCAACTTATCCATTAAGTCTGACTGCACTCTTTTGGAATCAATAGCAAAAATCATAATAGTCTCCATTGATTGTGCTCAGACACTGGAAATTACTTTTATTTGCAGAATCACAAAGTAGCAGAGGTTGGAAGGGACCTGTGGAGATCATCTATCCCACTATCCTTGCTCAAAACACAGGATGCCCAGAATCATGTTCATTTGGGTTTTGACTGTCTCCAAGGAAGTACATTTCACTGCATCCTTGGATAACCCATTCTACTTCTCAACCATGCTCACGATCAAAATGTTTTTTCTTGTGCTCAGATGTACTTCTCTATCTTTTGACTTGTGGTCATTACCTCCTAGTGGATGAAAAGCTGGACATGAGCCAGCAAGGTACACCCATGTCTCAGAAATTCAACTGTATCCTGAGCTACAGCAAAGGAATGCCCAGTAGGTTGAGGAAGGAGATTCTCCCTCACTACTCCATGTCTGTGAGATCCCACCTGGAGGACTTCATCTGGCTCTGGGATCCCTAGAACAGGAAAGACAGGGGCCTGTTGGAGTAAGTTCAGAGAACAGCCACAAAAATGATCAGAGGGGTGGAACACCCCTCCTATGTAGAAAGGTTGAGAGAGCTGGAGATGTTTAGATTAGAGATAAGGAATGAAAAATTACTATGAGGGTGGTAGAATATTGGAACAGGTTTTCCAGAGAAGTTGTAGATGCCCTTTCCCTGTAAACTCTCAAGGTCAGGTTGGACAGGACTGAGCAACTTGATCTATTGAAGATGTTCAACTAGATGTTCCTGTTCATTGCAGGAGTGTTGGACTAGATGAGGGACCCAACATGGGTCCCTTTCATGGGTCCTTCCAAACTGTTCTATGCTTCTATGATATTATTACTTCTGTGACTGTCTTTTTACTGGTCACCACTGAGGAAAGTCTGGCTTTCTCTCCTACACACCCATCCATCTTGCATTTGTGCACATGGACAAGATCCCCCTAAACCTTCCCTCCTCCAGGCTGAACTGTTCCATCTCTTAACCTCTTCCCATATGAGAGGTGTTACAGACTCTTAAACATCCTTCTGGCCCAGTTCTGGGCTCACTCACTCACTCACTCACTCACTCCAATATGTCTTTGTCTTTTGTACTGGGGAGCCCAGCACTCAGTGTCTCACCAGTATTGAACAGAGGAGAAGGGGCTTTGCCAGGAAGATGTGCTGCTCTCTCATGATTGCCTTGTTAGTCTTCAAGACCTCAGGGTCTTTTCTGCCATAATCAATAATTGATTTTGGCAACAGTTTTTGAAAAGAGTCATTTAGAAGTAGAAAAATATAAGATACTGCAAATACAGCACATTTTTTGTTTGCAACACATTTTCTCCAGTTCAAAATATAAAATAGACTAGAACTAAGAAATTAAGAAAATGTTTAAGGTTAATGTTTAGCTTGGGCTGTTATTTCAATGTAAGTAAAAATTGCTTGGTATTTGTTACAGAACTTGTGTCTATCTATTCTGTTTCATGCATCTATTTCCAACCTGTAATTATATTTGATAGAATTTTTATTGGAAGAAATTATACAACCAAAACCATGCTTTCATAAATAAACAAGATACATAATTGGTTTAAAACTTTACATATACACCATTGCCTGTCAAACACAGACAATATATATTGCAGCTTGTTAAGAGAGGAAGGGAATGCCTTTGTGGCTCCTTTACCTGATTAAGTTCCATAATGTAATCAGAAAAGCTCTTCCACTGGAAATAAAAGTTACTTTTTGAACTTAATTACATGTCAATACTAAATGACATAAATTAATTGCTAACAATCTGGAATGACTTTTAACAGAAATCCTAAACCCTTGTAATTTGCTAAAAAGTTAATTTGATTCCTTAATTGAATTTTAATTAAATTCTTTGATATACAGCTAGTAATTGCATTGTATAGGACTTGATTTTTTTCTAAAATAAATTTCTTTTTAATTTCCCCAAATATCTTTTTTTTTTTCCTGTAAATATTTAAAAGATTTCTTTGGTGTCCTTGGCAAACAGCTATGGTTATTGACTCTGGCTTTTGTCTTAGAAAACAATGGGCTCACTTCAGTGGACATTCAAAATTCATCACATATGAAATTGCTCTGAGGACCCTTCTGATCAGTTGTTCTTCTTCTTGTTGTCATACCAAGAAGCCTTGAAGCAGGTGTAAGATTCTCGTTGGCAAGGTGTGCATGTGGTTGACTGTGTTTTCTGGCAAGCTTTTTATCACTGCAGTATTTTCTGTTGGGTCTGTTAGAGAATAGCCCAGTGTGTTGAGGCTACATAGTAAGTTGCTGAAGAAGAGAAATAAAAACAATAAAAAAGAGGAAGGGCAGGTATAAAAAGTATCAATCTCATATACTCCAGACTTGTCTACCATCATTTTGAATGCTGGCTTTGATATCATCATAACTGAGGCAAGCAAGGACAGACAAATATGTTCTCAAAACTTTCTTAGGCTGTGGACTACAAACTTTCTAAATAGGTAAAAGAAAGGAAGAAAATCCCACAAGCCTTCCTCCAACATCAGTCCACCTGTGTAAAGAAGAGGGAGAACCGTTTTAAAAGAACTTGTGCAAAAAGTTGCTATGATTTCAGGATGAAAAGACCATGTTTTTCTAGGTATTCTGAAAATTATAAATGTTTTTACCTAAAAAATAAATAGACTAAATAAATAGACTTGGGTTTTCTAGCTCATTTAGCTCAGTTGGTTAGAGCATGACACTAATGCCAGTCATGGTTTTAATCCCCATGAAGACAATTCACGTAAGAGTTGGACTTGATGATCCTTGCAACTCAAAATATTCTTTGATTCTGTGATTTATTAGCCAAACTCTTTACACATTCTTCTATTTTCTTCAGGCTCTGATTTATTTTTCAAATCAAGTGAGAGCTGACTTTTTGTAGTACTGGTGGTGGATTCCTTATTTCCTTTATTTGGCACAGTCAATAAAACCTTTCTAATATTTAAAATCACTCAGAATTCCCAAGGACATACCTAAGCATGGAGAGTGGTTGAGGGATAGCTAAATTTTAAAACTCACTCTAAGTTGTGCAATTTAATATAATTTTTTTTATTATGTACTTTTAACATCTACTCCTTGAATTCTTCATTTTAGTAGCCACTGTGTTATTTTACAAAACACTGCTTCATAGATTCTCACACAAATTTCCTACATTAGTAATCCATCAAGAGAAGAAGGCTGTGCATAAACTCAGCATACAATGCACAGCTTGTGTTTTATTGTGTATGCAAACAAGACCCCGTGGAGCCTGAAAGGCTTTAGGTGTAGAAGTGAAACCACACCTTTTTATGTTTTTTTGTAGGATCAGTGCTTTCAAATTAATCAGGAGAAGAACTCTGTCTTTGAAGACATGGAATACATCTGGGCTGGATCATCAGTCTGGGTAAGGAGGAAGAAAAGATTGTTGGTGGAACTATTTTTTCTTGTTTGATAGAATTTATCATGCTTTCTCCTTACAAAATCAAGTGAAAGTAAACTATTATTGAATTTAAATTCTATTTTCCTATTTAATTTTCAGAAAAAGTTTAATTCTTAAAAGAATATTTTATTGTATGGCAAAAAAATACAAATGTTTACAAGAACATTTGAGGATTTAACAGGCTTTAACAGTTAATTAATTTCATAATTAATTAATATATTTAAATATTTGCAAGTGGGCCTTGGGTTTTTGTGGAATGCTGAGTAAAGACTCTCCAAAAATAGTTTTGATTTTTTGAAGAGTGCAGACATCTATAAAGAATGTGCATAGTTAAAGCAGCTGGAAGAACTAGGGACGGAAATAAGGATATTTCAGCTCTTTAGAGGACAAAAGTTTTGAAGAGCAAGAAAACACTCAAAATAAAAAAAGGCCGAGTCTTAGGTAGATTCAACATGTCAGAGAAATGACAACCTGAAGAAATAATACTGGAAGAGAAGGAAGAAAGAAGTTTCTGCTGGTGTATTTTGAGTAATGAAGGTGAGGGAAGTTAGAAGACAAGAAAATGTGTGTGCATCTCTTTCTTGAATCTTTTCCTAGTGTGTTTTTGAAGGTGAGTTTCTAACAGTGACTTTATAAAAGTCAAATGTAAAATTATTAAAGGAACGGATGATAAATGTAATCTAACTGGGTCAGTAAAAGCAAGGTTAGTTAATATACATTTTGTTTAAAAACTGTTTAGGAGGAAAACTCTGCAAAAGTTTTCTAGAAAATAATTAAACTAAGGATATTTATTACAAGGGTTCCACCAGGACTGATGATAAATGATTCAAAGTGTCTGAGTGAACACCTCTGCCAGTTCCCTCAGACCCTTAATGGCTTAATGCTATCCAAACCCATAGACCTGTGGATGTCTAAGTGGTGTAGCAGGTTGCTGATCATTTCCCTTTGGATTATTGGGGCTTCATTATGATCCACATCCCATCTTCCAATCCAGGGGCCTAAATACCCAGACAACTACTGGTCTTATGAAGGCACTAAGGCACTCTGCCTTTCATTACCCTTTGCCACTCTGTTTCTTCATGAATCCAACAAACCACTGAGAACCTCCTTTTATTGCTAATGCATTTATAAAAATGGTTTCATTATCTTTTGCAGCAGTAACCAGACAAAGTTTAAGTCAGTCTTTAGTCTTATTTTTTTTCCCTGCATAACTTCCCAATATCCTAAATTGCCTGCCCCCCTTCCAAAGATCATAACTCTCCTTTTTTTCTCTGAGATCCAGTAAAATCTTTCTGTTCAGCCTGGCAGTTTTCTTCCCTGATGCATTGTCTTTCACAACATGAAGACAGATGCTCCTGCTCCTTCAAGATTTCCTTCTTGAAGAATATCCAGCCTTCCTTGATACCTTAGGAGTCCGCAGAATTTAGTTCTTAGCAGATAGTTCTGTTTGGCATGGGTGGTGGGAAAGGGCAATCAGTCCAACTACTGGTTTTAGCAACTTCTGACTGTACATTTTCAATATGAAAAACCTTAAGATTTCAACAGGTAGGACTGAGCACAGACCTGATCCTGAAGCCTCTGAGTGGGCCACACATTTGACTGAGAGGAAGGTGAAGCAAAAGCTTTGCTCAAATCCTTCCTAGGACTCTACAAACCATGGGCAAAAAACAGGAATGTCTTCCACTGAGAATGTTTGAACTAATGAACTATCGGACAATAGCGGGAAATATCACCAATTGCTACTTTTAACAAACTGACTTTGAATGCATGCCTCTCACTTGAAAGAACTGGGTGAAATTCAAGTAAAACTTGAAAAATGTTTGAGATGACAGAAGCCAAATTTCTTCTGAAATTTCCATTCTTTAAAATTCTTTGTCCAGTTAAATGATCTCTGGAGGAGATTAATTAACAATTGGCAGAAGAGTTGCATATGCAATTTACAAAATATTAAATCTCTCAACATTGCATATTGTCAGAAATCAGGATACAAAACATTTTAAAGTATGGAAAATTTTATTGTTTTGTTTTTCTTTAAAATTTTGGTAAGCATGGTTTTGGGGTTTTTTCCATGTTTCACGGTCTGGTAGGTATTTTGCCAATCAAAATTTTGAAAAGCTAGGATTGACTGACAGCTGGGTAGCTCAGAAAAAAATATTCACTTGGAAGGAAACAGTGTAGTTAAATCAGGTTTATGTGATTTGGATTAATTTAGAATTATGGGGGATTTTTTAACAAAAATTGTGTAATTCCTGACATGCCTTGCTTGTACTGGGCAAAACTCTTTCAAGATTAACAAGCTACTGTTTTGCTTGCTTGTGGTCTTCCATTTCCTGGCAGGTTTCTCTACATTTATGAAGTGTCAAGTTAGTTAATTTTATTTAACAATTTAAATAGACTCTTTCCTCTTGACATGTTCACACAGTTCAATTCCAATAAAGGAAAATAATAGCAACTATAGTACCTGGACAGTGATTCCTTACAGGTGGTATTGTATGATGAGCTTTTTGAAGAAGAACATAGTAAGTCTATCATAGTGAAACAATGAAGTTTGTGGGCCTAAAACTCAGGAGAAATAAGTGCTGCCCTTATTACAGTCATTCTGGGCTCCTAGGAAACAATTAGCAAGCAAGTAACAGATCCAAATAGGGAGAAGGCAGCAGCTAGTAAAGTAGCACAAATTTCTGAATTCATTTTGTAAATAAAAGACTTTCTACAATGATTCACTGCCTCTTCTAAATATTTAGTATTTTTTTTTTTACAAACACTTTGCCCGAGATAGAGACTCTTGAAATAGAGGGTTTTCATACATAACTTAGCTGACAGGTAGGAAAAAAGACATAAAGTAGGTGAAAGCAAGTAAGGACAGCCCAGCAGAGAGTTACAGGTGTGGCAGACTGAACCACATTCTGTGGGGGACCTGGATGCTGGAGTTTGTTAAAGGACTGGGAAGAGCTTTTACTATGCCCTTCTGTTTCCTGAGACCACTTCTTTTTGGCATCAGCTGTTCTTTCTGGGTCCCAGAGTCTCCCATTTTTCCAGTCTAAATACCTTATTTGTGTAAGAGCCACACATGACTGTCCTCCTAATTGGTGATTGTGTCTCATAATTTCTTATTAACTGGAGGATTCAGGATATGTCACTTTGTTCAGTCTGAATATCATCAAAATTTGCAGCTAGCCACATGAGCTGCATCTACCAAGTAGCAGCTGTCTGCTTGAAACTTGAAGAGTTTCAAAAATTCACTTTCAGACACCCCAGCAGGCATACACACAAGTAGGTGCTACTAATTAGCATTCAAAATTAAAGCTGTTTTTTTTTTTTTACATACAAATAAATAGTTTGTTTTCTAGTTGTACCTTAAAGAACCTTGAATATTGCTATTATCTATCCCTGGTGGGGATTTTTATCCCTAGGCATTAGAGACGATGGGAATGCTGAAATATCATTGAGTATCTCAGGCTAGTTGGATACAAAATGAGAACAAATCCAGAAAACCTTGAATCCCCAAATAGAATTTTAATTGGTTTTTTTTTCTTTAGCCTATGCAGAGATCTCTGAAAGACAACCTGTTTCTCTATAAAAAATTCTGAAAAATAAAAGCACTTAATATTGCAGTAAAATAGAGAAAGTAAGCTTCCATCAGTTTGGATGACCTGGAAGGCATGCCAGTGTTTCCTTCTCTGCTTCTACTGAGTACACAGATAGAAGTGAAGACAGCTAAGTGTGGATTGATGGTCAGCCAAAGCAATCTGCACAAAGACTGAGGACACTGAAGGCATACTGCATTTTGTTATGCTCTGATTGAGATGGACTGCCTGGGTATGTTACAGGCAAGAGAAGAAATTGCAAAATGATCCTATGGATTAGATTGCCATCAGCTTTTGACTGACAACAAACCTCTCACATGACCGAAAAATAACAAGAATATGTTCTAGTGAGAAGTCAGATGATTTTTATATAATTGTTAGGCAATGCATGATTATGGAAGGGCCTTGGCTCAATAATTGCTTCTACCTTGTCTAGACACTCTCTGCATACTATCATTATTTCAGATTCACTTTACAGAAATGTCCAGAAACAATGACTGGAAAAGTATAAATAAGCAGTCTGTTCCAGAGAGCTTGAAATATAAAAGAAGCAGAGGCAACTCTTGAGTACAATGAGAGACAGAGAAGAAATGTGGGTGATAATGAAGATGAGCTCCTGCAATGATATTAGAGAGCTGTGTGCATTGGTTCAGCTGCACGTGTGTACTTATGAAATAACTCTACTGGAATCTTTGCAACTACAATAAAGTGAAATTGATACAAGGTCAAAATTAGAATTCTATTGTTTCAGGTGTGACACATAGATCAGTGAGCCAGTCCACTTAGCTGTGCAGAGGGCACATATTTATAATGTGATAGAGGATTTTGCAAATTCTGAGAGACATTTCCAACTCTCAGTGATGTACTGCTTAGCCTTCTGGGTCACTGATCATTTATGACTTCCTGGGCACTCACTGTTGACATTCCACACTGAAATTTATCTTTTTAATGTACTTAACTATTTTCTATTAATGGGAAAAGAAAAAAAGAAAGAATTAATTTTGCCAAGGTTCTTTTATTCATCTATTAGGAAAAAAAACAGATAAATGTAGCCTAGTGACAGTGTGAGCTAGACTAAGGATGCATTCATGCACAGTACAGAACTGTTTTCACATCTCATTTCCTTAACAGATGAGATGTAAAATTAATTTAGAAACAAAATCAAATAAAAATATAGGCTTATTTTCTGTGTTAAAAAAAAAAAAAAAAAAAAAAAAGAAATAAAGAAAATAAGTAGTGACATTGCTGGTAAACTAAAGGTTTCATGGCCTAGGCCATATCACCAATCAACATTCCTGGTTAGGTAAGTGTAGTATTCATCTTAGCCTATCCTACTGTATTCTTTTAAGACTAATTAGAATGTAACTAATAACAGGTCTGTTTGTTATTTGTCATGAAGAAGTCTATAAGGAATATAATTACCCTGAGTGATTTACTTACAATTTGATTTCTTTTGTACTAGGAACTATGACACAAAGTCTTATATCTAGATGAGCAAAGACATTTGGGAAAAACATTTAAAAACTCTTATCAACAAAACTGGGTTTTAACACAAGTAAAAGAACAATTAGGCAGAGCTGAGGTTCCTGTTAAGGCACAGTTTTTTGCCTCTTGATTTAAAAAATCTGTTTTGCACTTGATCATAGGTTGTTAAACAGCAGTGTTATGTGCCACAGGTGGTGTGTTAATCCCCCTGAAGTGATCAGACACACCGATGGGGCCTGCCTCCACCAGCAGCATTACCTGCTGCTTACACTGTTGATGTTCGTGGGCCTGTAGTACTTATCTCTGCCAGATCCCTCTTTGTCATGGATTCCTGCATCCAATAATAAGACCCCATCTAGGTTTTAAAGAGTATTAGAAATTATTTTAATATAAACTGTAGTGGAACTATAGTCAAATGTATTTTTCATGTTATATTTATTTTCTCTAATAAGTAATTGGTGATAGACTGTGACTTTAGTTCTCCTTTCAGACCATCAGGCTCTGCTCTTCTCCTAGATTACTTTGTCCTCTCAGATATTCAAAAGGTCTCTTGCCTCCTTTCCTCTTCTAAGGTCGCCACCCTCTCTATCTGCAATGGCACCAATTCCTGTACTTGGACAAATCATGTCTTGTACAGGCAGATGTCACACTTTTAACTCCATACAGAGATGTTAATTAAACTGGAGAACAGGTAATCTTCAAAATAAATTGTTTTTATGGAAGCCTTCAGTTATGTATGAGCCTTTGGAAGAGTTCATGAAAAATCCACAAAACCCAGAAAACATATGAAGAAATAGTGCTGATTAAATTTGGAAATAAGATTTTGAAATAAAATCAGAATTTTCTCATGTGAATTTCAATTATTCAAGTATTCAAGCGTTTAAGTGCTACTGCATGATGGAACTTCTGTCACCTTGTCATAGGTTGTTTCTCTTCAGCATGGGAGCCCAAAGCAGGCCACTGACTGAGAAGTCAAACAGATTAGGCAGGTACTTGGATCTTTCCAGAACTGGATTTTCTGGATCCAGCCCACTGCATCTACTGGAGCTGGTGTGATCCAATGTAGCTTGTGCATAGCTTGTCCCAGAAACTGGAAGACAGGAAGGATGTGATCCCATCTTGTTCAAAGATCTCAATTTAAACCTAAACCTAAAGAAAATGGGAAATGCAAAGCTGGAAATTGCTGAAAAAAAAAAGAAAAAGACAAAGCTATTAAAATCAATGCATCTAGTTTCAGTCTATGGCTCATTAAATCCTTTAGGTCTTTGCTGGAAGGCAACAGGATACACGAGGGGATATAATGCTCTGTACCTTTCCTGTTTTTTAAATGCTTTCCCTAAACATTTTCTATTTTTCATTGCCTTAGACAAGCTATTGGACTGGCTCAATCTAATGGTTACATTTACCAAGTTTAAAAACAGCAACAAAAACCCAATCCATTACAGTTCTTTGTGTCCAGCTGGCATTATATAGCCTATGTCCATACCACTAATGCTCTTCCCCACCTAAAAAGGATGGCCTTATTCAGGCAGCCTGTTGGAAACAGCCCATACAAACCCTTGACATCCAGGATTTGTTTGAGAAGTTTCTAGCTGAAACGTGGTTCCTAGTAACAGCTTAATGTTTAGGCAGTCCTCAGGCAGGAGACTGTGCTTTTTATTTTGCTACAATAGAGGTAGCCAATGCGTCACTATAAATGGAGGGAAGATGAGGGGCAGGGGAAGCTCTTCTCCTTCTCTGTTAGCTTTTAAAGCTCTCCAGTTGTTTGTTTATATCTTTTTGACAGCCCTTGAAAATCATCTAAAAGGATTCTTATCAGTGTGTTAGATGGGGAATATCCCAAGAGCCTTCCACCTTTGCATCACAAAGTTTGGGACATTTATTGCAGGACTGGACTTCTTTACCAGGGAACAAATCTGCTTTGAGCAATCAGAATAGACAAACACATGGCACAGAGCAATGAGGGGCAGTCAACCTCTTCATGCTCTGTCAATACATTACAGTATCCACTTGCACTGCTATTTATATGCTGGCATATGCAGGGCAGTTCCCCTGACCTCACTGTCATTTTCATCTGTCAGTGTCACATTTTCCTTCTGGTCTTTTTCTACTAGATGTATGGTCCTTTTCATTTTCATTTCCTTGCAGTACTTTTGAATAAAATACATGACTTCTGGTTTTGCAATAGAAGTAGGTTAAATCTCTAAAGACTGGGATTGTTAGTGATCCATGTTTACTTAAAGTTAGTAGGAAAATATTGCCTATGTTGCTTGGAATTAGAAAAATAAGTTATTCTACATAAGGATTAACATGACCAGGTGTCTTGTAACCTTTCCAAGAGAGATTGAAATCTCCATATATTAGATGGGGTTTTCACAGAAATGCAATTTCTGTTGCTAACTGATCTATTTCAGTAAAGATCAAGGAATGATTCAAAAGTCACTCACACCAGGTGCAGCCTTAAAAATAATTCAGATTGGTATACAAAATCATCAGTATACTCAATCCTGTTGACCTTTAAAATGGCTGAAGACATTAATTTTGAGAACCTGTAAAGGTGAAGTCTAAATAAAAATATAAATGGGTGCTACACATATTCCATCATACAGGAGCTGTGACTCTTACATAAACCCTGACTCATTAGTTTTTCACATTTTCAGCTCTTTGACTGATTAATTATTTAGTTTTCAGCTTTTGTAAATGCCTGATTATCTAGTGAAAAATAATGAAAGGAATCTGGACTGAATCATTCTTTAGAGGAGGGTGTCAGGTTAACCTTCCCTTGAACAGCCATGCAATGAAATGAGGCAAAGCTGAACCATAACTAAATTGTCAATCAGAAGAAACCTCTGAAGATACTTTAATAACTAGTGAAACTTTGAGAAGAGATGATTCTCTGAATTGAAATAAATTACAGAATAGAAAAGAAGAAGTTTTTCAGTTTAGGCTGAAAATAAGTATTTAATTTATATATATGCATGTCAATAATGAATATATATGAGTGCCTAGTTTTTATCCTATGTTTCCATGTCATCTTTTTTCACAAAAATTGCATTCACAGCATGTGTTGTCACTGGACTGACCTTAAGCTGCATAATAGGTCTGAAATTTATTTCTTAAATCCCAATATTATATTTTCCCAATTTTCTCTGATCACTAGTTAAATTTTCTATTTTTCATTTACTTTTCATTAATGCAAATCAGAAACTACTTTCTCAAAGTGTAAAATAAAAACTGGTTTTTATGACACAGGAATACACAGTCTGTTAGGAATTATCTAATTAAAGGGGAAATATTTGGGCATAGAGGTCTCAATTTCTGAAAGTGAAAAGTACCTTAAAAACTAGCCACAGTGCTATGTAGGAAACATCATGACTCCCAAGTTTTAGGATACAGTTCTGTGCCAGTAATTTTCCACTTTGCACTTGTATAGTGCACCTTTTCCTGGTTAAATGATATTAAAGGAAAATTCTTTGGAATTAAAAGAAGATGAAGTGGGAGTACATGGCTTCAGGGGCATGAATACAAGTCGTGGAAAATCCTTAGAGAATTTATTTAAAGAGTAGTTAGACTGTCTTTGATAAATACATAGTTCATGTCACCATATGATAATCTAAAATACTGATATATTGTATTTTTTTCTGCTGAGACAAAATTAATTTTCTGTATCTTTTCGTTCTAAATTTGTTTTATTTTGTTTTCTCAAAGCTAGTTAGTTTTTCCTCACAGCCAATTATTGAAGTTATAATCTATAGAACTGTCAATTTTTTTGAATGCTGAACTCAGTAGTCCATTATGTGATTTTCTGACAGTTGAAGACTCTTATCTCACCTCTTTGTACTGTGTAATTTATAGTAATGTGTTTTCCAGAAAAGTAGAGAATTTTTTAGTACCTACATCATCATTTCAAGGCTTTTAGTCCGGAGTTATCTGTAAATGTATGCATCCATGACTGAAATTCATACAAGAGAGTTTTGTGGGATTTTAAAAATAAATGTATGCAGCTCCAAGGGTAAATACCTGGACTTTCGGATCTAGAAATTTTAGGTGACAGTCATCCCCCCTACCATAGTTGTATGGGATTTAGGTATTTAAACTAATAATCTTGCTTTTCTCCATAGTGTATAAGAAGTAATGGAATTTTTTGAAATCCCGTTCAACTATACTATTTCTGACACTTTTTACTTTGGAATAAACTTCTCTTGGGAAGTGCATATATTCCAATAAGTGAGGAGTTTATTTGCCAACTTTTTGACTAACTGTTAATTATCTTTTGTTTGGTAAGTGGCAGAGCCTGTATATTACCATTGCTTTTTTTCCACTGCACTATCTTGTATCACATAATGTACTTCAGTGTATCATGAATTTCTTACAAGTTTTAATTTGATAGAATACTGAGGAAAAAATAGTGTCTGAAAAGGTTTAATTTTTGACAATAATTACACTGTTCAATCAAGCAAGATTTTTCTTATATAATTTATTAATGGAGATGTTAAATTCCAATCATTTCTCCAAAATTATTTGCAGTGATCACCTTGAAAGACTTTAATAAATGCACAGTAAATACGTAATAGTTGCACACATTTTTTCTAGGTAAATTTTTTGATACCATTAGTTATTCATTAAAATTCTTCTGAACTTTGAATCTTTCACATAGTGTTGAATTTTTTTTAATATTTCAAGAAAGGCTCAGAGAAATCAAAGGCAACTAAAAGTATGGCACCCATTTATGTGTGCTTCCTCCCTTCATTTCTCCATAATGATAGCAACACTTTTTATGTGTGCAATTGCCAAATAATTAAGGTGCCGTAGAAAACAATGTTAAAAGTGTTAAAAGACCAGCCCTAAGGATTTTAGAAGCAAAAAATATTATCTCCAGGTTGTAACTGAACTGGATAAGCTGTACACATCTGATGCAAATGGACTTAGTTTCCCTGCATCTCAGAAAGATGGATTAATTCAGAGCACTGTGCTCAGCAGTGTTGAATGAGGAATTGGCCATAAGGAAAGGCCTTTCAGGATCTTGCAATAAAAATGGATTTTAGGTGGGTGGCTCTTGTCTTGGGAGTATAGAGGTACATTCTGCCTGTAAAGGTTTTAATAAGATCTTCCTGAGTCTTCCATCCTATGCTATATCCATAGATATTCCTGCTGGCAGTGAGCTCAACACTACAGGATGTGTTGGTCCCTGGCAATAACCCTTTATGGAGATTTACTTGTCTCCTCCCAAAGCTGCCAAGGCATGGGCTGAGCATGAAAGGTGTCCCATAAGGCAGAATGAGAGAGTCGCAACTCCCTGAGTGTCCTGCAGCTTCATCCACAAGGTGAATAGTAAGAATTAATTGTTTAATGGAATAATTTGTTGGGGTTTTTTTTCTGAGATAAAGCAGGATGAAGCACTGTTTCTCAACAGCTGAAAAGCATCAAAGCTGGCTCAAATGTGTGTGTATCAGCAATGACTTATTTGGAGTAATCCCAGAATTTTGTAATTCTTCCATTTTTTATTTGTTTTATTTTCTGTTTTTGTTTTAGTTTTTGTTTTGCTTCTGGAAATCTTTATTTATATATATAGGAGAGGTTACTTAATCATTATTTTGTGTTCAGATACAGCATGATTTCTATAAAAAAATCATTATTATCTGGATCCTGTAACAGGACTGTGCATATCCTTGATATTTTCTATAGATGGTATATATCTTTTCATTCAAATAAACAACCAAGTTTCACATAAAATCAGAAAGATTGTTCTCTGATAGATATTTGACATTGTCTTGGAGGATCAAGTTCAGAAAACTGGGTAATAGATAAAACAAACAAAAGAAAGGTGGCTGAGGAGGTTGCAGGAGAAGGCTTCAGGTTACTAAGAATGATGACAATGTTTTCTTTTTGAAGACAAAAGCAGAGTATCAGTAAGGAAGAAACATTTTTAGTTTAGGAGAGTGTTATGGGGTGACTTTACCTTTCGGGAGCTGGGAGGAAGTTGAAGCTTCGAGAGGTGATGTGAGTCTTTTCTCCTGACCAATTATCAGTCATTTCTAAGAATTGACAGCAGTTTTGACCATTGAAAAGTGAGATCAACTTGTGAACACCACCTTAAGATGTAAAGCCAGGGCTCTCTTGATGTCTTTGGTTTCTGGCTTCTGAAAAGGTAACAAGGCTCTGTCTCGGCCTCCTCCCCCCTCCAGGCCGGACAAGGCCGCAGAGGGCGGGGGGGGGAGAAACGGAGCCGGCCGGCCTGGCTGGGTTTGCAGTTTCTGCTGCAGAACTGAAACCTGACACCATGAACATCTGCAGCTTTTCCAAGACTTGAACTCTTTTACTACCTGGATGAGATTTACAGATTACTCCTTTTTCCCAGAGAGACAGAGAGAGAGAGACAATCAACATGAAAAAGACATCATAAAACCATCAAAGACAGTGAAGAAAAGAGTTAAGTTTTAGATGGGGAAGAGAGAATAAGGGGATGCTTTATAAGTGGAAATATTTTTCTGTTAAAGCTATGGAGGTGGACAGTAGTGTTCTGAGAAAACTCCTTTAATTCATGACAGAGTATATTGGGAGGAATGGAGTGTTCAAAATGTGGATTTTGAGCAAAAGGTGGAGTAATTATGATACAGTGAGGTGCTGGAACAGAGGGGGAAGAAGTAATAGTTGAAGATTCGGGGCTGCTTGAGGCAAAGAGAAAACTTCTGTTTTCCTGGGTAGCTCACAGGGACAGATGAAAAGAACTTTTGCCTTTGAATAACTCATCCTTAAAAATGACATCCCTAGACTCATGGCCCATAACACACCTCAGAGTGATGTGAAATGGGAGGAGTGAACTGATGACAAGATTTCCAGGCAGCTGGCATCAGAAAAATAGAAAGCTATAACAGAAATAGTTTTCTTGTGAAAAACTCCATAGATTAGCAGAAGACTTCTGTTTCTCTACAAAGGCTGATGAAAAGACTCTAGCAGGAATTGGGGACTGTTTTAAACACCAAAGTTCCAAAGTTTTTTTTGTCTCTATGTTGTCATGTGAACAAGGGAATGGTTGGGTTGTGGGGGATAAAGAAGTTTTCTGGAAGTTTATTCTGGTGTTCTTATTCTTGTAGTTTTGTTAATAAACTTTCTTTATTCCTTTTAAGTTTTAAACCTGTTTTGCTCTTGTTCTAATCCATATCTCACAGCAAGAAATAAGTAAGTTTTCTAGTAATTTTTTAGTTACTGCTTTAAAACCACGACATTTATTTGGTGCATTGGCCGGGAAATGAAATTGGCAAATCTAAACCACTACAGAGAGGAAGAAGAGAAAGAGTTATATCTCAAAGCATGTTCCAAGGGACCTGAAAGCAGGAAAAATATCCTAATTAGTTGAGTATTTCTGGAAAACTGAAGAGTTGGACTTTGAATCTGGAGTGTATGGATGAGGGCAGTTACTTGACTGAGTTGCTCATTTGGGATAAGGGAGAGCTGCAGTCATTGCATTGCTCTGTTTTGTGCTGTGCATGATGTTGGGCTTTTGCCTATCTGCACCTGTTCTAAACAGAATAATAGAACTTGTTAGACTCTTCAGTGCAAAACAAGTGAGCTGTCCATCTTCCAGGATAATTAGGATTTGCTGCATGTTGCAGATAATGGTGCTTCCAATAGATTAACTATTTTCTGTCTGGAAATGTCCCAGGTAGAGGAAGGTATATCAGCAGCCTGGCTTGTTCTTAAAGACAACATCTGTATTTTCCAGAACCGTGTTGGAATTGTGTAACTTAATATAAGATACCATAACACCATAACAATGAGATGTTTCTGAAACCATAGAAAAATCCATATTTGTGTGTGCATGTGTGTGTGCACTTCTGTGTTTGATGTTGTAAAAATGTTAGATTTCTTATGGATTGCTAAAGCAAGGAACTGTATTTAAAACTGGATTAGTAAATTCTTGCAGAGGCCAAGTACTGATTCTGAAGAAATGATGCAAGAGGCAAAATAGACGACTATTGATTATACAATTTCCAATGGCCAGAAAGAGTACATGTGAAAAATATTTCTGTAATATAAGTACTGTATGTTGTTTGCTGCTTGAAAGTATCTGAGGATGTTGTCTAAGATTACAACCCATAATTTCTGATCTTTAGTTTCTCAGAATAAATTCAGGATTAAAGACTCGATCCCACTGCAGTTTAAGCCAAAGGTGAAAGAATACATAAAAGAAAAAAGAAACATAGCTGGAAATAAAACCCTCTCTTAATAGTTCTCTTAATAGGTTACTGAAATGTACTTCAAATATATGTAACAGGGCAAAAATGCCCCTGAAACTCCATACAGCATATCTTATGTTGTGCCAAAAGCTCTGGGAGACTGATTTCTAAAATATTTGTTACAGTCTAGATTTGATTTGCTAGATCAAATTACTAGATTCAGTAAAAACATTGGATAGGTCACAACACAGAGAAAAGAATAGTAGCAATAATAATAAAGCCTCCTAGGGCTTTATATTTAGATCAGAGGGTTTGAATATAAACTTACATATAAAGCAATATTTGAAGGAGAAAAGTAATAAGAATATGCTGGGAGGAAGTATTAAGTGAATTAATGAAAGAACCTTTTGACTGAATAACAATTACTCAGCTAGAAGAAACAACTTTCAAATGCCAAATGAAGGTAAAGCGACTAATAACAAAAAAGAAAATGATCACACTTCTTATCAGCCTAAAGGCAATGTAAATGTAAGAGTGCACTGGTTGCTGTGACGATGTTGTAAACTGTTTATCTTGGCTTGCAGTAAGAAGCCAGTACAGAGAGAATTTTATGCACAAACTCTGCAATGAAATGGAAGGAGAACAACAGTAGCTTTGAGGTTTATACAGTGTTCCTTTTAGTAATCAAGTTCCTTGTTCAGTGTTTGAAGAATAGAAATATTTCATTGAATCTCTACCAATTCCAGGAGGCAGATGGCAAATCTAGAGGTGTAAATAAGGAAGAGCACATGACAATTATCTCTTGTGATACACACATCTGGCCACAACTGTATAGACTCTCCCAAAGTCTAAAATCATCCAACATGAAATTAAAGAAAAAAAATAATAAGTTAGGCAAGGGAAATGGACTAAAAATGCCTGACTGAGAATGACATTTAGTTGTGCGAGTGCAGTTCTTTCATTGAAAAAGCATTGTTTTCCAGTCTGTTTCAGGGTAGTTACTAGTGACTGCCATTTTGAGATTCAGGAACTAACTCCTACAGGTGAGTAAAATCTGTCTTGGTAGTTCTATATTATTCCTTCACTATGTCTTTCCTGAATAAAAAACCCTCTTTGAGGCCTGAGCAAGATCAGGTGCTTGGAACATGAGAATCAAATTTTACCTTATTTTAAAAGGGATTTCATTTCAGCAAAGATTGAATTTTTCAGTGAAGATATGTCATAGGCAGAAGAGAAGGTACCAAATATTCTATTATAATGAAAAATTAAAGGAAAGCTTGAGTTCTTGCTTTAATATAGTTCTAATGTGTGGGGTGGTGGATGAAATTTAGCTTTCCTATTCTTAATTAAATTATTGCATATTTTAAGACTGACACAAATGTCTTTAATATATTTTTGATCTGTATCCTCTCTGCTGTCTTGAAACTTAACTAAAATTTTCATTGAGTTAAAGATCTATATTTGGTTCTGAGCACATAGATGAAAATCAGTATAGCCAAGAGAAAAACATCAATAAAAAATTTATTTCTTCACTATCATGGGGTTTTTTTCAGTGTAATTTCCAGATTCCTATCTCAAATATAGCCAGACTGATTTTTTTCTTTCTTTAAACAAAGCTGTCATTGCACCAAACACTTTAAATATACATTATTAAATGACCTTTGGACTCAGTCATTCTCTGTTGGACCTATATTTTATCCAGGTTTTTGAAAAGTGAAGATGTTGAGAGGAGCACTACAAATTTGTTGCATTCATGAGCTATAGGGATGAATTAAAATAGGTCCAATTTCCTCATTAACAGTACTTGCTTCTCTCACTGTTTTGTAAACCACAGAGCAAGCCAATCTTTTTAAAAGGCCCTTATCACTCACCATATCTACTCTTCTCCATTCAGATTGCAGCCATGGAGCTCAGTTTCCTCTTCAGTTTCCTCTTTGCAGTGATAAGTAGCTCAACAGACATGTGAAAGTGATTTGACTCTGTCAGTGCCATTTTCCAAATGGCAGCACCATTTCATTTTCACAAACATCTGTCAGGCTGTGGTGTATGTCACCCTCATAGGGGTAATTGCAGTTCCCAGCCTGTGTGTATGGACTCACATACTGGTGACCCACAAATGCACATGAGTTTCCAGCTCTTCTGTACATCAAATTTACTGCAATTGTTTAGGCCATTGGTGCAGCACATTTTCAGGATGTCCAATACATCCAGGAAAACTAAAATGTACTTTTCCCTCTTTACATCTCCCTTCTGTCTGCTGTGTCCATCCTACAACCATGGCAATGAGGCAATGTCATGCATATTGCACACTGGGTGCTTCATCCATGATCATGCCTGGGCACCACAAATTACAGTGCAGGGTTTTCAGATTCCACCTGGACAATGTTTCTTATCAGGAAAAAAACAAGCCCAGAAAAACCAACATGCCTGGCAGCCTCAGCTCTATCAGGAATTGCCGTTTTCTATGTTGAAAATAGGGACAGAATGCACTGTGCACAGCTTCCAGCATGGGACAGTGCTTAGTGGGCATGAATAAGCTTTACTGACATGTGTGTTTGAGTCCAAGGAAGCTTGAATTATTCAGCAAGTGCCGGTGTAATTAGTGTCATACACATGAGTTAAACGTGGCACACGCTGTGAGGGACAATCCCTAGCCAGCAGCTGAAGCTGTTGTGAATTAGTAACGCTGACTCACGAGCTTGGTAATGGGTGTGTGGCTGGCTCGTTAGAGAAGATTCATTAATTACCCTTATATGGATCCTGTAGAACTGAGTACAGAATGGGACATAAAATTGTTCATTGACACCTTTCTGGGGAATATTTCCATATATCTGCTATACAGTAAGAATTAGTTTACTTAAATTAGTAACTATCCTGTGGTTTTTGTTATTCTTGGAACCTAACCTTATGAACACTACACATACTGTGAAACTAGAATTTTCTGTGGCTGTTAATACTTTGATATTATGATGTCTACATAACAGCCACACTTTTTATATGTAAAAACAATGCCCCTTCTGTGGTTTAGGAATGGTATTCTCCAATTTAGTGCTCCTGCTTGAAACTACTCCAAACCATGTGTCACTCGTTCACTTCTCTACTTCCCCTGCAGTGGGCTGGAGAGGATGGAGGCACAAAAGGTTAAGATTATGGATTGAGATAAGAAAAATTTTCTAGAAGCAGCAATGAGATAAGAAAATTAACAGTAACAGTGATACTACTATTGGCAGGGGATACAAGAAAAGAAACATTGTTTCTCACCCTGTGGAAACCCCTGAAAATAACCCACTCCTCCCTCTACCACACCTATCCTGACCTGGAAGGGAGTCCTTCCTATATCCCCAGAAAAAGTGAGGTGATGTAGAATAACCTCTGAGTCCTGACATGCCCTCTCCTGTCTACTGCAAAAATTAACCCTATCCTGACTGGAAAAGGGAAAGCCTCTTATTTGTAATATCATTTGAATGTATGTCCAAAACTCAAAACACTCAGCTGTGCCAGAAGTAATTTTTATCTCAAATTTTTGGAGATAAATGTTTATTTACAACCACTTACTGCAACCCTGTAGTTATACAGCAGGCTGTCTGACCCCAACCCACTGCTACTGTTTGAATGTCTATACTCTCATGCTATTAAAACAAGCAGGAACTGATCCAGATGGTTTTCACTAAGGCTGCAAAGTCTCTTGGAAGCAGGAACAGTCATGGATGCTTGACTCATTCAGTTGTGTTCATGAGGGACAAGACAGAGTTGAATATGGAAGGTCAAATATCATAAAATGACTGATATTTGAATTCCAGAACAGCCACCGCACAGCTGCAACACAGGCCTGAGACAAGGATGGCTCCTGGGACAAGGTGCAGAAGCTCCAGACAAAGCTTTTCACATCTTCTTCTACCATCTTGGAGGTTTATACATCAGTGTGGTCTGAGGTTGCACCACTGTGCCACATCAGAGCTATCCCTGGAAACAGTCAGCACCCAGTGGAGGCACTGAAGGAGAGGCTGCAGAGCCCACAGGGTTGGACAGAGACAGCAAATCTCGCTGAGATCTCTGGCTCAGCACACAACTTCCTGCAGTATCTTCTGGTTTCTTGTAATGGTTCACTGACTTTCGGAGCATCATGCCTGTAGCACATGCTTTTCCCTTGCTCTATGCTCCCAACAGGGTACATTTTTAAACCTTGTATATCTGAAATGGAATGTCTAATATTATGGGTTTTAACTCAATCCTTGTAGACACTTTTAGACAATATTTTGTCCTGGACATCCTCTATCGTTGCTTGGAGACACAGGAAATTGCTACTGTCATGGTCAGAGTTGACAGGAGAAAAACATGTTGTTGCCTGCAGTATTTTATGAATATAAGCCTATGCACCTGTGGGCCAATGGTAATTAATTAATATTATTTAACACCTATGCAAATTCAGTTTATTTTCATAGAGTTAAAGGCAGAGTGGAGTGTATCTGGAGCTATCACTTTAAAAAAAGTTTATTGTGACTCTGGATTTATGTCATACAGATTTTAAGTATTTTACAACTTTGCATTAAGGAAAAAAAGGCTTTAATGGGATAAAATAAATCAATAGGAAAGCACTCAACTAAGTATGTTTTTCAGGCTTTCATCTTCTTGTTGGTGAAAAAACAAATTGGAGAAAGCATCTTTAAATTATATCAGTGTGATTAATTGCCAGGAAAAGCACACACTGGTCAAGGTTCTATAATTTACTGTGCAAGACAATGCATATAATTGTCTTCCATGACAATGTGTGAATTATGTAGTTATGTGGTCATTTTCAGATTAAGAATCAAGAGGAAAATGTGGCTGACAGTGCAGTTTTGTTTCAATCACTTTTACTTTTCTGCCCTTCGTTGATGGCTTGTCCTGACTTTTGAAGCATAAAACCTGACTCCCAGCATTCTCAATATGTGAGGAAAATACAACTATTTAGTCCCTGTAAAGCTAAGCTGCACATTCATGTAGATGAGGATTCACTGTAATTAAAGTAAAACCAAGACATGTATCTAAGATCTGAATCTGAAATATACACCCTCCCACAGAATCATACAATGGCCTGACTTGGGAGGGACCCTAAAAATCCAACCACTTTGCCATGAACAAGGATATCACCCACTAGACCAGGTTGCTCAAAGCCCCATCTAACCTGGTATGGAACACTTCCAGAGATGGAACATCCCCAACTTTTCTGAGCAACCTCTTCCAGTCCTTTACTAAAGGAAAGAATTTCTTCTTAACACCTAGGCTAAATTTCAATTTTAGTTTGAAAGTGTTCTGCCTTGACTTATCCCTATATGGTCATGTAAAATATCTCTTAGTCTTTTTTTATAAGACCTCTTTAGACACTGGAAATGTGTAATGAGATGTCCCTGTAGCATTCTTTTATCCAGGCTGAACATCTCCTGTAGGAAAGGTGCTCCAGCCCTCTGATCACCTTGGTGACCCGCCTCAGGACCTGCTTCAACAGGTACACATCTTTCTTGTGCTGAAGTTCAGAGCTGGATGCAGTTACTCCAGGGAGAGCCTTATGAGGGCAGAGTGGAGGGGCAAAATCAACTCCTCTCACCTGCTGGCCGCTCCTCTTCTGATGCAGCCCAGGATCCAGTTAGCTGCTTGGGATGCAAGCACACTTTGCTGGGTAATGTCTGACTTTTTATCCATGAGAACCTTCAAGTCTCCTCCTCAAGGCTGCTTGATATGTGTTCTCCCAGTTAATATTCATGTCTGGGATTGCCCTTTCCCAGGTGCAGCACCTTGGCCTTGCACTTTCTCAACTTCTTGAGGTTTTTGTGGGCTTACTTCTCAAGTTTGTCCAGGTCCCAGGATGAAGGTGGCATCCCATCCTTCAGGTGTGTCAGCTGCACTGTTCAGGTCCATAGCATCTGCCAGCTTGCTGAGTGTGCACTCAATCTCACTGCCCATGTCATTGATGAAGATATTGAAGAGCACCCCGCCCAAGACAGAGTTTTCTCACCAGCTTCTAGCTGGACACTGACTACAGCTCTCTGGCAGTACCCATCCTGACAATTTCATATTCACTGAATAGTCCACCCTTCAAATCCATATCTTTCCAACTGGAGGTAAAGATGTTGTGTGGGACTGTGTTGAAGATCTTACAAGGTATTTGTATTATCATAAGACAAACACAAAAAAATGGATTTTTGTTTGTTTCATTGTAGAGAGCTTGTTTTGGTTTATTTTGTTTTGTTTTGCTTTACTTTGTTTTCTCTCCCACAGCAGAATTTCCCTTGTTTGACTTTCACATAGATTGAGTTTTGCTGTTGTCTGGGACCAATTGAATAATGAGCAGGCAGAAATCTAACATTAAATTCAAATAGAAGACATTCAGTGTTAACATTCTAGTGTTGTCTCAAACAGGAGAAAGTGGACATTAGGTCTAGAAAGAAGGACAGAATGATAGGGTATGATGATAATTTTCCACTGTGGGTGAAAGCCACCAAATGGCAGCTTTTCATAGAAATCTAATGATAAGCTAAAAGAGAGTTTAAAAGAATACTTCATTAATTTAGTGGCTGAGTATTGGGAGTGAGGATGCTGAGACACAGGAGAAACCTCTCTGTTTTTTTAACAGATGGGAGGACAAATTGTGGTTACTGCATCAGTCCACAGCTCACTTTTACAATTATCACTACCATAATATTACAACTGTCCTCTACTATGTAGGACAGGTATGGTGCAGTTCCTTCACTTAGAAAAACCCATCTTCTATTACAGAAAGGAAACTAAATGGCAAAGAGGAACCTGAGATGGCAATGTAAGCAGGTGTTAGTATCAGTTGGCAGTGATAACTCACTAATACATCACAGACCCATGTCAAATGTCTGTGGAGAAACCCCACTGAAAAGGCCTGTTGGATTGTCCCGCTCTTGGCAGATTGTGCCTTGGTCATTGTCTCCTCCTGTTTCCCTGACTCAGGCAGTTTTCCTGCAGCATCTAACAGAGCTGTGTCTGAGAATGTCACAAACAGCCTTCTTCCTCTCAAGTTATACATAGCAGCAAATGTGAGAATATAATTTAAGCATAACTCTGCTAAACTGCTTTGTATTTAGTACCTCAAAACGGCAGAACCAAGGCAAATCCTTTCAAAGAATGTTTCAGTTTTATAAAAAAACCCCAGCAATCTAAGTTTTTATTTCCTTTTGCCTCCTGCAAAGAACATGAATGTTTCAATGCCTGCACTTGAATAAATCCTGAAATATGCTCCCTGCATATGCCACTTCATGTACTAAGCCAAGTGCAGTAAAATATTATAACTAATTTGTCAACCATTATACAGTGAGTTGGTTGTTACAGCAAACCATTATAGGCTTCTCAACATATGTTCAAGAGCACAGTAATCAGGGCAGAGTGGGGATCTGAATCCCATTCATCTTGAGATCCTTCCAGTCTGAACTGCCGGTTAAAAACAATCTTACAGTAGGTGGCAAAGAAAGGTGCAAAACCTTTGTAATGGTCTCAAGTTGAATGAAATACCTTTGTGTAAAAGAGAATCTGGGCTGAGATCACCATCAGTGAAACTTAAAAGATCAACGCAGATAAAGCCAGACTGTGGAGATGATATGAGAACTGCCACTGTGGCTTCAGTGATGTGATGTCATCTTTAGACTGTGAATGTAACTCCAAACTTTATGCCTTTTTTCCACAACTCCTTCTACTCTGTGAAGGACTTTCTGTCACCTCCCACCGAATCTGATGTTGTGGTTTAGAGGTCCCCTGTTTGAATTGCCGACAAGTTAGCCAAAACCCAGCCAACTGCCCGGCCTCACAGACATTAGTTGTACCAGCAGTTCAAGTTATACAGCAAGTATGATCTAGTAAGACATCTCAATGAATCACAAAGCCCATAACAAGCTGCTATCCATGTAAATTGTTTATAGCAATAAACAGAATTCAGCAGAGGAATCCATTTCTTCTCCTCGTGCTGACTGTGTACTTAGTCAGCATCTATTATGAAGTCTGGCTGTGCTTTGGGGAATAGTCCTGGTGAGGTTGATTGCTGCTGTATCCCTGGGTGACTTCAGATAAATCATACAGCTCCATCTGTGCCTCAGTGAAATAGCACTCTGGAAAGCTTACATTTCTTGTATGCGCCTGAATACCTGTGATCATCTGGGCCACAAGAAATGATATTTAAAGTCCCCTGAAGCAATAACTGAATGTTGCAGGAATAAACTGCTCTCAGCAGAGCAGCTCTCAGCATGTCTATACCATCAGTTAAGTACATGTTCTTGAGACAGATTTCCTCACAACTGCACATTATAAATCCCCCAACTTCCACTTATTATTGCTCATCTGAGGCAAAGCTTGGCGTTTTCTGCACATGGGGCCCAAAATTATAGGTGTAGGTTTTCACTGCAGTGTCCTGGATAGACTGAGGTGGTGTGGGGCAATCTGCTACAGCACAGCTTTCCCAAGTCAAGCACGGATGATTTGGTTCAAGGCTCCAGCCATCAGAGTAAACCCCTGTGTTCTCCTCTGTCAAGTGGAGACAGAGTCCAGAGTGCCCAGCAGCCTGAGCCTTGCTGAGCCTTGCTGCTGCAAACTTGGTGCTAGTAAGAGGAGAATGGAAGATACTTGGAAAATGGCAGGAAAATATTTAAGTGGGGGAAAAGAAGAAATTTCAATATTTGGAATGTTCTATAATTCAGTCTTGTGCAGAAGTGCAGCTGTGCATAGCTTTAAGGCTTCACCACATACCTCACTTCAAAATTTGAGATTCTGGGACATGTGTTAAATGCTGAATATTTATTACTGCTTTTGCATGTAAAATCTGCAACTGTTTAAAAGGAGCAACTAAGAAAATAAGTTGTTAGGCTGTGACCCAGAATTTTGAAGTAGCAGGGAGCGGATAACTGTTGCCTCCCTGCGTGTTCCCCCTCCTGCGGAGATCTAGACAGAGAAAGTGATCTGACTTGAAGAAAAAAAAAGTTTAAAAATCCATGGGATTATTTCCAGCTTTATCAACTCCTTGGTCTGGTTCATGGCAAAGCCTCTCAGGCAGCTGTGCCAATACTACTGAGGAGATAATGTGCTGTGACAGGAGTCGCCGGTGCTGAAGGCTTTGTTTTATGAAATTGGTCTCAAGCCTGTCTACAATTTGAGCAAAAATGAGCTCTAAAAACGTCTGGCCTCTTAAATGATCAGTGAATGAAGTCCCCTTCATAGGGAGCAGGGTATCAAAAAGAGGACCTGTGAGCAAAGGATTTATTTGTTTAACTTTTAACTCTTGTTTGATTAACTGTTATTTGGTTGATTATCTGTGAAGTTCTGGTCAATTAGTGATCAATTTTACATTTGTAACTGATTTCTATCAACACCCAGTCCTGTTTCCAGCTTTACTTAGCAGTAGTAAAGCGCAATTTTACCATCTGTTTAGAATGTTTAGTTGCAATTGCATAAGATGTTCTTATAATTTAATTTCATAATGACAGTAAAAGTTTATAATTACATCCCATTTTGACTTGTGTGTGGTGTAGATTTTGAGTTAGAGTGGTAATTTTAAAATCAAATAGTGACAACTCATATTTAAAAGTGAAGAGAAAATAAAACAAATATAAATAAAAATGAAACAGTTGGGATTTCTTGCACCCTCTTGCAAGTTTGCTGATTACACCAAGCTGTGTGGTGCAGTTAACACACTGGAGGGAAGGGATGTCATCCTCAGGGACTTTGACAGGCTCAGGTGTCTCCATATAAAGCTCAAAAGTTCAACAAGGCCAAGAGGAAGGTCCTGCACTTGGGCCAAGATGACCCCAAGGACACATACAGGCTGGATGGACAAGGATTTAGAAGAGCCCAAAGGAGGAGGATGTGGGGGTATTGGTGGATGAAAAGCTCCACGTGACTTGGTGTGCTCACAGCCCAGAAAGCCAAACATGTCCTGGGCTGAATCAAAAGCAGTGTGGCCAGGAGGGCAAGGGAGGGGATTCTCCCTCTGAAACCCCACGACAAGCACTGCATCCAGCCTGAGGTTCCCAAGCACAGGAAGGGTATAGGCCTGTTAGAGTGAGTTCAGAGAAGAGCCACCAAGATGATCAGAGGTTTGGATTGATTCTCCTTTGGAGACAGGCTGAAAAAGCTGGGAATGATCAGCCTGGAGAAGAGAAGGCTCTGCTGAGACCTTATAGAAACCTTTCAGTAACTAAAGGAGGCCTGCAAGAGAGCTGGAGAGGGACATTTGAGAAGTGTATGCAGTGGTAGGGGAAGAGTGACTAATTTTAAACTGAAAGAGAGTATGTTTAGATTAGATTTAGGAAGAAAATCCCATGCTGTGGGAGTGGGGAGACATTGGAACAAGTTGCAGAGAGAAGTTGTGGATGTGCCATTCCTGGAAGTGTTCAAAGTCAAGCTGTATGGGGATTTCAACACCTTGATCTAGTGTGTGGCATCCCTGCCCATGGCAGAGGGGTCCTTTTCAACCCAAATCCTTCTATCCTTCTATGTTTCTATGAAAAGAAAAGACAGTGGATGCTGAACCTGCAGGCTGGATTACTGCTGAAGAAAAGCCTTTGTGGTTTTTTTCCTGCCAGGTGTCATCTGATTAATACTTAAATGTAGCTCAGTTTAGCTAAGAGTAAACAGTCTAGAGAGCTCACCCTCCACCCTTCAGGGCTGCAGCACAAGGAACGTTGCTGATGAGCAACATATAGTTTTTCTGTGAGTGATGGATGATGTGTTTTGTCCTCAGCCGCTGGATTGAAGAGTAGTGGCAAGTGGTTGCTTTTGCAGAAGCAGCTGCCAAAAATCATCCAGCAGACACAGAAGTTCTAACCTGTGATGTACCTTTTTTATTTGGTCAGTTATACTTTGTGTCTGAACTGTCTCATCTGATGCTTAATCCCCTTTGAAATGCTCCACTTTTTCAAAGACAGTAGAAGTGAGCTGTATTTCTTTATCTTTCTCCTTCCTTCTTTCCTTGTTTCTTTCTCTTTTGCCTTTTTTCTAAATCACAGAGCTTCAGCAGAAGTTCTTCAGGCACTTCACTGTGTGAAACTTTAACAGTGGTTGGTAGTGGAGACTTTTGTAAAAAAGCAGTGCTAAAAGCTTTTATTTTCATTCAGGGCTCCAAAGAGAGTGTGCAAAGGATTTAAAGGGGCCTCAGAACAGATGAATTTCTAGGTCAGACTCTCAGGTGCCTTGCACTATCTGTGTGCATGTACACCAGTACAGAGGCCTCACAAGCACTAGCATTGGATTCTTCTTACATTGAAGGGCAATAGTTGATTATCTATTGAAACAGAAAACTTAGGGTTTTTCTTATATCTGTGATATAACAATATATACTATTCTAATATGTATAATGTAATAATAAACATAATCTAATCTAATCTAATCTAATCTAATCTAATATAATATAATATAATATAATAAAATATATTATATTTCTCATATAATAATATAGAAACTCAGGCCCTTGGAAAGTACCCTTACCTTTCTGCACTGGATGGCCTGCATGTTACCGAACATGGAAACCATTCAGGAAGATAAAAGTTAACATTTGGTCTGTTCAATACAGTTTTTATTCTCCCTGTATATTTTTATTTCATTCCTTAGATATCATTTTTGCTATGAACTACTTGGAGAATGAGAACTGTCATGTATGCATTTACTCGTGTTTTCTGGTTCAGACCTGTGCTACAAGTGGAGGCAACGAGGGATGTTTAATACAGAAGTATGACATGATGGGCTCTTAGTGTATTCTTTGAGCATACCATATGGTGAAGTTGCCCTACAGCTTCCTAAATAATCTAATTTTTTTATAAGTCCTGCTGAAAATGCCTACCTGAACAGGAAATTGTTTGCAGAGGAACAGGAGGGCAATAAGATAAAATTGGGGCAGGTGTGTGTATGTGTGTGTGTGTGTGCTTCTTCATTAAGGAATATTCTTGTAGAAGTGTGTGTGGTTTTGCTTCATTTATTTGTAAAATTCCCAGATTAATTTTTTCAAGTGAAAAAAATCAAGCTAAAAAAATTGCTGATGATATATAGCAGGCAGCAGAAGGGAAGGAAAAGTAAAAAGTGCACTAAGGAGATAATAAGTATAATAAGCACTTGGCTGCACATTCTGAGCCCAAGGCCTAAACTATTTGCATTAGTACAGATTCTTGAGTTCAGCTTAATTAAGTTTGCATAAGCAATAAACAGTTCTACAGATCTTCTTTACTTCTGTAGTGCTTTGCAGAAGATATGAAAATAATTTTTGATTGTTTGGTTATTCAACTAAATGGTCTGATCTTATCTGATCTTACCCTTATCTGATCTTATATAAAGTTCTCTCTCAGCTACGAAGTTGGAAAACTCCACAATTAAGCTTCTGTAAATTACTAAAACAGGCAAAGTCTATGCCTTGCATTCCCTTTATTTCTTCCAATAATTTTCATAGTTTTCTGATTCTTTCACATTGAGGCTGTGACATAGGCTTTGTGCTGGCACGCTTCCTGATTTTTTCTTGTATTCAAATGGTCCTGATCCACTGACATCGATGCAGTTCAAGCATTTTTGTAATGAATTTTGGAATTCTCACAGTTTTAAAATTTACACCTAATGCTGGTTTCTGATCTTTTTGGGTCACGTTCCCACTATTCTTGGTAAGAGTATTCCCATCCAAGTCCATCTGTCTCCTCATTGTTTTCAACCATGCTGTACACCTGGCTCTGAGCAAAGAGTGGGGCTAATCAGAGCGTGTGAAATGGGTTTGGGAGTGAGCTGTACAGAAATACTTCTAAGTCCTGACATCCTTTCAGGGCATTGGTCTTAGTAAGGAAAGGTCCCAGCGGCTTTTTCAGGCTGAAAGTTCTCTCCTTAGCAGAATCAGCTGCCTGTTGCCTAAAAGCTCTTATTATTACTTGTCAAGATCCTAATTCTCACCTCATCCTACATTATTTGCGCATGACAGGCCTTATTCTTCATTCTTCTGCAGCCCTTTTTTTTTTGCCATAAAAATGTACTATTAACTCAGCCTATTTCCCCAGCTCAAAGTGCTCCTGACATGAGGCTCTGATTTATGTCTGTGTCAGAGAGACTCTGGAAATCATAGAATTTGGCCAGGCAGAGGCGACATACAGACCCACCTTCTTTCTATCTTCTCCTTTCCTGTGGTGAGTAGTATTCTGTCTGGACAAAGAACCAATGTTATTCATGGTTACTGATGCAATTCAGAGGAGGAAACACATTACTAAGTAATGGATTTTTTACAGCTTCTATGTTTGTTTTTCTACTTGATTTAGGCCTCAGATTTACTGATACAGAACCAACTCCCCTCTTTGTATCTCTTGCTACAAGTTTTTCACACATAACATCATTAGGTCTTAAATTTCCTGGTGTGTTTGTTTCCATAGCAGGGTAACTTGTACTGACCTCATGTCACTCTGATATTGATTTGCAATAACAGTGTCACAAATGTTGTCATTATTCTGGCATTGAAATATCATCTTTTAAGCTTTCCAGGTCTTTTTGAAGTTGTTTTTCATTCAAAGAAAATTAAAACTCGTAGGAATGTTTCTGACTCCATTTCCCTTCCCTATGTGTTCCACATTAGTTGTTTTGGAGCATGAAGATCTGTAAATACACACAACCCAGAAACCCACACAAATATGTTCTGGAGCGTTCATGTCCGACGGGGTTTTTCTTTGTTCCTTCAGTTTTATCAAAAGCCTTCTTGAGTCACATATACATTAGCCAAAGTGTTCCCAATTAGAGTTTTCATGTTTGTATTACCAAAAAATTTAGTATGTGCAGCTGAATTAAAGTACAGTATAGATAACACAGGGAGGCAGAAGGCCAAAAGATGCCTTACTTTATTAGCCTCTTTCATTACATTGGCTTTGTCTCCTGCTACTCCCCAATGCTATTAACATGAAATTTTAACCATGACTTACTTGTGTAGAAAGAGCAATAACTTGTTGCAAATGTAAGAATGTTTTACATAATCACATCTGCCCTTCTTTCCAGCAAAACCATTTTATTCCCAGGAGGGTGGAATGTGCCAAACAGTGCAGAATCATAACATTTTCAACTTCTGTTATTGATGTAGGCACTAAAGTGAAGGTGGCATGGTCTCCAAAAAAAAAAAAAAGTGAGCCCCAGACTCACATTCTTAAGCTGATGAGTCACGATTCCTTTGAGAGGGTCTGAAGAGGCACTGAGAAGCACTGAAAGTTTTATTACAAGTCTAAAACAAAGAACATTTCATTCTCTGTTCCTTTGTATGCTGTTAGCTTTCACAGCCAAGTGTTCTCTGTCAGCTTCCTGATTTGATGATATCTTTTTTTTTTAACTTTGTCTGTGATATAAGTTCACCTGTATCTTTACAAAAAAAAAGTGAAGTGTTTGGCTAGAGTATGAGATAAGGAGATTTAGTTTCCTTATACACTAAGGGGAATTTAGTTACTTTGCATGCTTTTTCCCAAAATCCTAAGGCGCAGATAAGTCATGATTGTTCCCAAGTCGTTACTTCATGGCAAACTGTACAATGCCAGTATCTGCAGGATAAGCAAGTAGACTTCATGGGTAGTGGCTCACAAAGTGTCCTAAAGCATTCTTCCTACTAATCTGGAGCATTTGTTTTTTTGGGGATAAGGACACATTTCTTCAAGTGTCATAACTTCAACAAGGAGGTGTGAGAACGACCTCCTCCAAGTTATCCTGTATTCTGATGGAGTCAAGGAAGAGGCTGATGCTCAGACCCTCTCTGTGAGCCTATTCCTTTCTCCAAAACTTGTGATGTAATATTAATTTTAAAATAAATTGAGAATAATTGAAATTTTCTTCTCAACAAGTTCAATATTTATGGTGAAGAATTAATGAAATGAAAATGAGGGAAACTTTATTGTAAAATAGCTGTTAAATATAAGATGGACAAACATTAAGCCACTTGCTTTCCACGCTGATGAGACTCCACCTGGAGTACTGAATCCAGCCTTGGAGTTCTCAGCACAAGAAAAACATGGGCCTGTTGGAAAAAGTCCAGAGGGACACAAAGATGGAACACCTCTCATCTGAGGAAAGGCTGAGAGAATTGAATTTGTTCAGCCTGGAAAAGATCTGTTTTAGGACTAACCTAACTGCAGCCTTCCGGTACCTGAAGGGTGCCTACAGGAAAGACAGAGAGGGACTTTTTGTAAGAGAATGTAGTCACAGGAAAAAGGGGAATGGATTCAAGCTAAAAAAGAGTAAATTCAGATTAGATATTATGAGGAAGCTATTGGCAGTGAGGCACTGCAGCGGGTTTCCCAGAGATGATATGGATGCCCCATCTCTGGAAGTGTTCAGGACCAGGTTGGATGGGACCCTGAGCTACCTGGTCTAGTAGGAGGTGTCCTGCCCATGGATGATCTTAAAGGTTCCTTCTACTACAAATCATTCTATGATTCTAAAAGGGTTTTATAAGATGTAGCATTTTGAATGTTAAGTCTGGCAAATAATCTGAAACACAGTCCAAATTGTTCCAATGACCTTGCCAACTGATTGAAATGCTTTGGCATGCTCAGAGGACCCCATTTGTTTCAAACAATTGAATGTTTATCAGTGTGGCAAGAAAGAAAGACAGCTTACTTTTCCTTCCTTTCAACAAGGGAGGACTTAAGTTGGTCATAAATATGTGGTTACTTTCCCCTATTACAGAAATGAAAGATGTCTATACTGAATCAATTTCTAATTAATAGAGAGTTCATTGAAATGCCACTGATTTTTCTAAATTTAAATAGCTTAGAACCTTCTCAAATACCTTTAAATATGATAATATCATATTGTGTCAGACTGGAGGCTCTGGGAATTAAATTCAAGATCCTGATAGCTGGAATTAAGTACTGTGGAAACTCATGGTTTCCATCACTCATAGTATGAGCTGAAATGGGGATGAGTTAAAGCAACCAAGAGTAATTCCTGAAAAGGGAAAATTTTGGTTTCATGTTTACTGCTAGTTCTTCGTAAATTTTCAGCATTTAGGGTTATGCCACGTCTAATGACCCCGAGCAGTGCATGAGATTATCTGAGCTACTGAGGAAGGCCAGCTGTAGTGGCAGTGACTTAGGCTAACTATAATTTTCCAGATCTGACTGTCTCACCCAAAATAAGGAGAGTGACAAAAATGCTTGGAGGAGGCAGCTTACCTCTACCAAAACACTTCAAATGAATTTTTGAAGGAAGCAGTATTGTAGGAAGCATAAGTTTAACTACTGAAATTGTTAAAGCAAAGGCATTGAGAAAATACTTTACATGAAAGATGTAAAGATCAATAGTTCCTTTCTGAGCTCCTAGGCACCTAAGCCTTTGCTTAAAGAAGACTCAAAAATTACCAAGTCCCACATTTCATCACTTATGCTTTATTTATTTAGACTGCTAAAATATTCACTGATACATCTCTTCTTCCATTTCCAACAATTCTTAAAAAAGCTGGGCTTTTTATAAATAAAATATGAGACTTATTTTTGATGCCTTACTGTAGGTGCTGAGTACTGGACTAGGATATCAAGATGAAACCATCTTGTTCCAGTGTAGCCTGTTATTCTCCAGTTAGAAATAGATTCTATTTATTATAAGCATATTACCATATTATAAAGATATGTTGTTATTATTATTATTGCTCTTGCAAGCTGTTGCTCAGTGAAGTGCCAGACTGAGTGTTTTAGCAACCCAAGCTGTCATCAAGCTTAGGAAAGCCAAGGACAGATATTCAGATGCACGTGGCTTCTATCTTGACACATGAATGTGGGGTCGCTGACAGCCACATTGCTGCAAAGTGTTGGGATGTGCTAATTGATAGCAGCCAGAAGCAGCCCAATTTCTGTAAGCAAGAAAATGAGAACAAGCTGTCATTACAAGTATTGAAATGTTTACACTGCTGGATAACTTCATGGCTAAAATGACTCACTTTCTCTGTGGTTTGGAGGTGCATATTTATATCCACAGCTCGTAATTACAGCTTGTTCTTACTGTAAACATAACACCCCCCTCTCTCCAGACCTGAGCTGTCACAGGAAGTTCCACAAGTGAAACAAAGATTTCAAGTAACATATTGGTAATTGAATGGGTTTATCACTTAAATATTAGAGGAGATGGAGTGGCGCTCTACAGATGGAAGGCTTCTGGGAAAAAAGGTGTTCTCAAAGCTAAAGTTTGATATGTTTGCAGCATCTTATCAAAATGAGCACTACAGTGAGAGAAAATGTTTTAGAGGGATCAAAATACCGGTAGCTACTAAAGGAAAAAAGATAAACATTAACTCAAAATTAAATTATGCTGATTTATTACTAGCAGCAGCTTCTCCTGTGTAATGTAGTACAAAGCAGGTGCAGGTGCTGGTTACTAGTTTACACTGGCCAGGGAACAGCTAACAACCTCTAATTGCAGCAATGGATTAGCTCCCATGTGATGGGTGAAAAATGAACTAAGTTCTTTCCTATAATTATGTCTGATTCTCTCTTCCTTACTCCCTAGGAGAGGAGTTGCTAGCATCAGTCAAAAGTGGTAGCTTTTCCTCTCTTTGGGGACAAGGAGTTTTACAAAGGTAATGAAACCCAGAAAAGGTCAGGCTTGCAGGGAGCTTGAGGAAATTTGACTTATAATCAAGAGGTTCCTTCAGTGGATAAGTCAGAGCACCTGTGTTTCAGAGCCTGCTCTCAAATGTACTTCTGAGAGCATGTGTTCCTTCTATAGAGACTACCCTGAATATTTGCATTCCTGGGCTAAAGAAAGCCTCTTTAAATAACCCTATGTCACACTGGGTTCACTACTGTGACACCTTGATTAATGTTTTGGTTTATTCTTTTTGAGTCTTAATGAAAAAAAAACCAGATTTCTTCTAAGAACGCAAATTTACCTCTTTTCCAGGCAGAGAAATTGTTTTATTTTTGAAAGCACAATACTGATAGCAAATGGCTCAGTAGGCTGGAAAGGAACAGGTCTCTGGGCTTCATTGCTTCAGCAAGCTGCCTTGCACTTTGGGTGATGAGCTGATGCAGAAATTATAGAACTACTCTGACACTTTTTCACCCTAATGATGGAGTAAGCAGCCTTGGCTCGTGGCTCATTAGTCAAAGGCTGCATGCTCTGTTAATGATCCCCTGCATGCTGTGTTGCATCATTCTGTGTGTGAAGGGCTGCAGTAGTATTGTGTTCTTGCGTCATAAATGAGTGGCAATTACACTGTGCTAGATCAAGAGTGATACTGTGCTCTGTGCTGGAAAACATGTAAGCCAGCAGATTCAATTCTAGTTGGGCTTCCAAATGTGCAGAGACAACTTCAGAATTCTCTCTGCAAGTTAAATTCATTCCTTAAATTTAAAGACAAAACAACAAAGTATATTAGGTAATTAGTTGTCATTTCTTTTTGTTGTTTTTTTGTTTGTTTTTGTTTGGGGTTTTTTGTTTGGTTTGGGTTTTTTTATTTTTTTTATTTTTTTTTCATTTTTGGGCACTAGCTTTCCAGGAAATTCTATTATCATGTTAGGAAATAGTGTCCCAGACAAAATACTAAGAATAAAGTTTTGTATTAGTTATATTCATTACTTGCCATTGTTATAAGATCCCTTGATGTTGACAGAAAAGGAACAGACATTTAGCCAGGACATCTGAAACCTAGAAAGGGAAAAACTTTTCTACATGAGCACACAGCACCTAAATCTGTGAAATCTTCATTGTAGATGCCAGATTAAAAAAGCTAAATATATTGTCAAAGTAACAATGTCTCTTCTTGAACTGTTAAAAAAACATAGGTGAAAAATGTTTACTTCCAAAAGAGAATACTTATTGACAGTAGTCAACTCTGAATATCAAGTATTTGTAAATAAAAGCTATGTTTTTAAATAATTTTTTTTTTTTTTCATTGCAAGGAGAGTATTCTTGGTTCCATATCTCTCTGAACAATTTAACAAGTATTTGGATTTTGTTTGATTATTTTGTTTTTCTGTAAACCCATGATTTTGGAAGGTTTTTGGAAAAAAAATTAACTGGAAGCCAATGAAAACCTGCATCCTCTTCAGGGTATTACAGCCTGCATCATTATGAAGTGAATTCTTACAGAGCTTCTAAAATTGAGGGCTTGGAGCACTGGGATGTAAAAATTGAGGATGGCTCTGCCAGAAAGATTGAGGTGGTTGACAGCATCTGTGTAAGGAGTAGTTGATGATTTGGAGTAGATGTTTTTTCACTTGCTTTAAAGATTACAAGTGCTTTCACCACTGTTGCCTGTGAAGGACTGTTAAGTGACTGACTGGTATCTTATCAGAGTAGGATGAAACTATTCTTCAATATCTGCTTTCTTTCTTTTAGGCAGATTTCAGGAGATGAGTATGGATTTTTTTTCCCCTGAAACATCATTCTAGTGAGGATAGGACTGGTCACTGGTTAGGTGTTCAAACAGAAAAGGAGCCATTTGGGTGTTAGTGTGGGATCTAACTTTGGGGTCAAAAAAATCTGGCCAAATCTGAGCTAGACACTTTGATTTTCCTCAAACAGTGACAATGAAGCGAGAGAGAGAGAAGCAGGCTTTGAAAGTAGAAGTTTGAAGTTTAAACTAGGTCTAACACCCTGTCTTCTGAATATGCTTATTATTTTTTTCAATTTTTTAAAAAATTTATTTTATTTTATTTTTTGTGGCAGAATGGGAAACCAGATTGGGCTTCAGGTGGATAAAAGTTAAATTAGATGAATTCCACCCTTTGGAAGTGTGTGATCTTTTAATTTTTAATCTATTTATAAAGAAAATGTGTATAAATCTCTATCTTCCAGTTATAATGGATGATGCAACACCTCGGTTCATAAAGTAGAGCAAAGCAGAGATATTAATTAGCTATCTGAAGATCAACTCAGATTAACTGAGATTGTGATGATAGGTTGGGAAAGTAGCCAGAGGAGACAAAGTAATTTTAGCTCCTCTGTAGGAAAAATGTATCCACCATTAATTAAGAGTACCTGCAGCTAAGATGTGATTGTAAACTCCCAGGTGCTAATTTGACAACTATGTCAGAGCAGAAATCCACACAGCCTTGAATTATTGGTGTTTGGCTAAGGAGCTGTGACCTTCCTTGTGGATACAGACATTGGCAGTGTCATCCAAGTCCTAGCCTCTTAAACATTAAATTATTGCTAAACATGTGACATTTATAGAGGGATGCCAAAGAAGATTCTGGCATTTTTATTATGAGGAGAGTAACTTGATGGGAACATAGTTCTTCCCAGGTTTTTACAGAGTTCCTGCAGACCCCAGAGTGAATGGAAATAATAGTGAGGAACAGCCTAGCTCTTGTTCTTTGCCATTATTGCTGTAGTTGGTATTTCTTTCCATCATTGACTGAGACAGTATCAGTACTCAGGAATTTGGTACCTCCAATCTGACATTGTCAAAATATCAGATTGGTGATATCCTTACCTTGATCAAAAAGCCTTTTCAACACTCTTGAGTATCAAAAGGTGACCAAGGAGATGGGTAATTCTTTGGAGCAAGTCAACTTCTTGGATAATCCATTTTGGAACTGTATAAATTTAATTGTTTTTAAATCATGATTGGTTATGTCAGGTTGATTCTAGAAGTGTGTGTTAAATTCTATAACTAAGTGAATCTGTTGTTCTAAATACGTTTGAGGGTTTGTTCTTTTAAAAGACACTTTAAATCTGAATTTAAATTTAGGTAATGTTTATTCTAAGCCTATGCAGAGTGCATAAGCTGTGTTCCTCATTGTAGATAGGACAAAAATTGAACATTCTGTCTACCCTCAACTGTTGCTATCAGATCTCTGGCAACAATTCTGCATCTCTGTAGAAGACACAGACTTCTGCTGCCACAATTCACAGATGCCATGCTGACTTTTGTTATACAGATCTCACAGAAGTCAAGAAAATTCACTTGAATGGTACAATGAGTACTTCCTGGCAAGCAGTAGCTGCTGCACAATCTGTGCACGTACAGGTAGAATGAAACTGGGATGTTTGCCATAGGAAACCTCTGTGGTGACAGACAGGAATTTTGCCAGCAAAACACTAATGCATAATGGTAACTATTGACATTGGGTGGTTGCTTTAGAAGAAGGGTAGCAGTTTTCATATGAATATGGTAGAAAACAGCAAAATTCAGTCTTAACACTATGTCATTATCTTTTACTCTCAGGAAATGGAAGCAGTTCAGATGTAGCAGGTTAGAAGTTCCCTCCTCTCTTCTGCTCTCCTATCTTTTTTCAGAATACCACTGAAACTAAAAAATGTTTGAAAAAATGAAAGGAAGAGTGAAGATGGAAACGGGTGCAGCATAATGGTGTTTGGAACATTGTGCTTTACCTCATTACAGGAAGCACAATAGAGATCAGGAACAGTATGGGGCTTCATTAGCTCTGGGAATATTGGAACTGGACTGTGGGGGGCTTCGTTAGGTTATCTTCAAAAGATCTTTCTTCAGGTCCACAGCTATTAAGCCCCCTCAAATTTAAACAGCTGGTAATGTGAAAAATTTGGCAACATCATCTGCATTGTATATGAAGCATTGCCTCTGGTTAGCAGCAGTAAAATGTTAATTTAGTCTTTGATAGGACATATTAGCATGATAACTCACAAAACACTTCTGGTATGCTAATTCTGAAATAAAAAATGTGTTCTGATTAATACCCAAATCAATATAAAAACTACTGTCTGCCTGAAATGACAAAGCTGATCAAAGTTGCCAAAATTGTGTGACAAATATATTAACAGCACTAGAGGCTATTTGGTTTTTTCCCTCCTGTCAGAAACAGTGTGAAATTTAATTATAAATTAGATGGAACCTATTTAAACACATAAGTCTGCAGAGTTAAACCTGTGTGTTCTGTCCTTACCTTAATCCACAAATTATCTAATTTTGCTGTCATAGACTTTGCAGCTATTTCTAAGAAGTTGTCACGTGTTAAGGTCCTCTGAACTGACATTAAGGATTTTCTTAGGAATTTTGCTAGTCATTACTTCAGTAAATATGTCTTTATGTTGTTGTTTGAGAAATTAACTTGCTGCATGACAGTATGGATGGTTCACTGGATGTGCAAGGTAACTGGTGTGTGAAGGTCCCCACAGAGCATGTGTTAGGCACCCCATTTTGGCATGTTCCCTGTTTTGTTTATAGTACATATTTCTTAGTATTACTCTAGCTTAAGTAGCAGAATCATGCTACTTAACCATGATATGTAGCATGGTTTCCATGCTCCTTAATGGCTTACAGATGCACATGGAAAATTGATGTCTGCCTTGAAAAAACCTGTGTGTCTGACAGCAGTGTTAGAGGAAGAACAGTGAGGTACATGAGAAAATCTGTGGTACAAATTAATATTAGTAAATTAAATTTAAGTATTTCATCTTCCTATAGTGCTTTAAAGACCAATGAAAGTTTTTTTCATATGTTTCTAAGACTGTAGAGTGCTCAAGATTAAGCCTAGGTTGTACAATATATTATACAGGCTTGTAGAGTGATATTCACAGACATGGAGTGTTTCAGGCCTGGTACAGAGAAAATTCTGCTTTAAGCCAGCATTTTAGAACAAATCCATTTCAGCAGTGTCTGTTAGTCTTGAATAAGCAACAGTGGCAGTGCATGTTCCCTCCTTAACAAACCCTTGGGGTATTGCATTAGGCAGCATAATAGTGGTTGTACAAAAGCTCTAGCCCTCCCATTCACATTTTCCAAAAAATTATGACACCACATCATTACCATGTTATGATCATTTCTTGTAATTTACTTGGAAGAATGTGTGATAAATCTTATTAATGACGTGCTAACACATTTGCATGCAATTAATTCTGTGCTGTATAATTACGGTATTGAATGTAAAAGTATAACACTATGAAGTACAGTAATATAATTACATTGCAGCTTATTCAAGCCCAAAGTCAGCAAAAATTCTGTCATTGATATCAGTGATGAAGTGGAAGGTAAATGGGAATATTTTTGTATGGTGTAGTGCTCTCCGGAGGGAGAAGGGTTTAATTAATCTGCAGGTCAGACCAGCAATTAAAACCCAGGTGTCTACTCTCCTCTGCTCTAAGGAGGGGAGGGGTCTCTCTGACAGAGTGGGCATTTAGGAAGTCCATAAAAATGAAGCTGGTCAATGCAGAGCAGCTTAGAAAAAAATCTCCCATGCTCAGAGCAGGAACTCCTTTAAGGGATGGATTTGGGTGCTGGGGCTGAAAATGCCCACACAATGGTCTTGTGAGTGATTTATTAGTGATATTAAGTAGTGGAATTGCTCTACCAGGAAACATTTATCTTCTTTAATTTTGTGGTTACACCAGAAACAAAAGTGTTTCAGAAAGGTGTGTTCGGCCCCTTTTTCCTCTTTTTTTTCTTTTTTTTTATTTTGAAGGTGTTAGACAATTTTACTCAGCTAAAAAATCTTGCGTATGTATAATGTAACTCACTTTTTTGGAAGAAGTAGGAGCAAGGATTCAACAGTAGGTCCTTTTGAAAATGTCACCCCTACTCCTGAAGGAATTTCTGGGACTATGGATGCAATTGCAAACAGGAGAAGTATCAATATTTGAGTTGGTTTTCAAGCATATATTCTTGCTTTGCTTCTTAGGGCATCAAAGCAGATCTGTCTTTCTGGTAAAAAAGAAGGAACCCTTCTCCTTGGTCCATGTGCGATAGATGAGGAAGGCTACTTTGAAAAAAACAATTACTTGATAACTACTGCTATCAGGTGCCAGAGGAAGGGAGAGACCTCTACATGTCTTGTAGAGGTGATGAACCCTGTATTTTCTATATTTTACCTTTTTTTCATCATGCTTAGTGATTTTACAGAGGGAGAATCACAGAATGGTTTGGGTTGGAAGGGGCCTTAATGACCATCTAGTTCCAACACACACACACACACACACACACACGCACACATGCTCTCTGGTCAGGGCACTTTATACTAAACCAGGTTCAAAATGCCATCCAAACTCTCAGCCTTCCATACCCATAAGAGAGGTGTTTTGTCCCTCTAATCATCTTCATGTCCCTTCTCTGAACTTGTTCCAACAGGTCCATGTCCCTCCTGTGCTGGTGACTCTAAAGCTGGATGCAGTACCTCAGGTGGGAGGTTGCCCCAAACCAGGTGTAACACCTTGCACCTGGCCTTGTTAAATCTCATGAGGTTTCCATGGGCTCTCTTCTTGAGCTTGTCCAGGCCCCTCTGAATGGTATCCTATCCTACAGATGTGTCAGCTGCACCACTCAGTTTGGTATCATCTACAAATTTGTTGAGGATGTGCTTAATCCTTTCATCTCTGTCACTGATGCAGACATTGAATAGCATTACTCCCAAAACAGACCCCTGAGGCTTCTGTCAAGACTCTGAGCAATTGATCATTCCCCTATGGATGACACCATGCAAGCAATTCTTCATCCAAACATTCCATCCATCAAATCCTTCTCTTCCCAATTTAGGGAAAAAGATGTTCAAGGCCTTTCAGAAATCCGGGCAGGAGATATACAGCCCTTCCCTTGTCCACTGATGTTGTCACTCCATCATAGAAGGCCACCAGGTTGAAGAGGCAAGGTTTATCCTTGGTGAAGCCATGATGGCTGCCCTTAACCACTTCCCTGTCCTCCATGTGCCTTAGGACAGCTCCTAGGAAAATCTGTTCCATGTTTTTTTGGACACAGAGGAGAGGCTGACTGGTCTGTAGTTCCCAGGGTCCTCTTATATACCCTTTTTAAAGATGGGTACTATGTTTTGGGATTTTTTTGTTTGTTTATTTGTTCTTTGTTTTGTTTTTTGTTTGTTTGCTTGTTTTGTTTTGTTTTGTTTTGTTTTGTTTTGTCATCTGGGACTTCTCCTGACTGCTATGACATTTCAAATATGATGGAGAATAGCTTGTCCATGACATCTGTCTATTCCCTCAGGATTCTGGCATGCATCCTACCATGTCTCATGGACTTATGTACAATCAGATTCTTCAAGTGGTCACAAAACTGTTCTTCACTCAGTGGGAAGCACTTTGCTCCCCCAATTTCTTGCATTCCACTGACTTAAGAAAAAGTTGTTCCCATAGAAAACTGAGGCAAAAATATTGTTGAGTACCTCATCCAATTCCTCATCCATTTTTTTGCAGTTTTCCATCCTTTTTTTTTACTGGGAAGGGGCAGGGGGAAGAGCCAACAGGTGCATCCTTTGACCTTCCTCTTCTGTCTGGCATACCTGCCCTTCTTGTTATTTTTTGCATTCTTTGCCAAATTCAGCACCTTGGCCTTCCTCACCCAACCAGGCTGTATCCCTATACCCTTCCCAGTTGTCGTGGTTTTAAAGCAGTAACTAAAAAAATTACTAGAAAACTTACTTATTTCTTGCTGTGAGATATAGATTAGAACAAGAGCAAAACAGACTTAAAACTTAAAAGAAATAAAGAAAGTTTATTAAGAAAACTACAAGAATAAGAACACCAGAATAAACCTCCAGAAAACCTCTTTTCCCCCCACTACGTAACCATTCTCTCATTCACATGACAACATAGAGACAAAAAACTTTGGAACTTTGGTGTTTAAAACAGTCCCCAATTCCTGCTAGAGTCTTTTCATCAATCTTTGTAGAGAAACAGAATGCTAATCTATGGAGTTTCTCACAAGAAAACTATTTCTGTTATAGCTTTCTATTTTTCTGATGCCAGCTGCCTGGAAATCCTGTCATCAGTTCACTCCTCCCATTTCACATCACTCTGAGGTGTGTTTGGGTCAATGAATCTAGAGATGTCATTTTAAGGATGAGTTATTCAAAGGCAAAAGTTCTTTTCATCGGTCTCTGTGAGCTACCCTGGAAAGCAGAAATTTTCTCTTTGCCTCAAGCAGCCCCGAATCTTCAACTATTACTTCTCCCTTTCTGTTCCAGCACCTCACTGTATCACAATTACTTCACCCTTTGCTCAAAATCCAAACTTTGAACACTCCATTCCTCCCAATATACTCTGTCATGAATTAAAAGAGTTTTTTCAGGACACTATTGTCCATCTCCATAGCTTTAACAGAAAAATATTTCAGCTTATTAAAGCGTCTCCTTATTCTCTACCTTTTCTGAAGCTTAATTCTTTTCTTTACTGTCTCTAATAGTTTATAAAGTCTCTTTACATGTTGATTACTCTCTTTTTCTTTCTCTGGAAAAAAGGATTAATCTGCAAGTCTCATCTGGGTAATGAAAATGTTAAAATCTTGCCCAGGCTTTTGTAGATGGTTCTGTGATCTCTGCCGGAGCAGCAGCTGGAGCTGTCTGCAATGGAAGATTTTTCATGGCTGCTCTGGAGAGTGTGGTCACTGTCTCAGCCCGCCGCAGGTCAAGAGCTTTTTTTCCTCTCTTTACTCGGCAGTCTCTGGTGAATTCAGTCACAGCAAAACCTGCAGCCGAGTCAGGGACCGGCCTGGCTCAGTCAGAGCCCGGGGCAAGCCCCGCAGGCCCCATCTCCCGGCTGGGAGCCGTGGCAGGCCCAGCCCAGCCCCTGCCCGGGCCACATGGCCTGGGCAGGGGAACATGAGGCCAGCTGGAGCTCTGTTACCTTTCACAGCCAGGAAACAAAGAGACAAAGAAATTCCCAGGCTTTGGTCTTAAGGTGGTGTTCACAGGTTGATCTCACTTTTCAATGGTTAAAACTGCTGTCAATTCTTAGAAATGGCCAGCTGTTGGCTAGGAGACAAACTCCCATCAGCCTCCAATGGTTTTAACTTCCTTAGATTTTTTATTTTCTTAAATGCCAATGTATCACACCAGTGTACCTTGCTTCCATTGCCTGTGCATTTTCTTCTTGCCCTTTAATTTGACTAGCAGGTCCCTACTCAGCCATGCTGAACTCTTACCTTCCTTGCCACATTTATTGTGTTGAGGACGATGAAGGGCATGAGCAGAAAAACAAGAGATCGAGAGGCAAGTGACAAAATATGCAGAGAAGTGATCAGAACTTGTGTTCTAGGAGACAATAACAATTGAGAGAAAAGGGAGAAATAGAGAATCAAGGGAGGGAGATGGAAATTAAGCACAAGTCTAAAGGGAAAGAGTTAAGGAAATGAAGGGAAAATAAGGTAACAAAAAGGAGAAAAAGTACAACACAGAATAAAAAAAATGGTATCAAAATTTGTCACTTTCTTAAATCTGGGGGAGGGATAAATAGTACTGTAGAGTAATATGGGGGAGAGATGAAATAGGAAGAGAAGAACATAATAAAAGAAGTGAGAGCTTAAGTAGAAACTGTGAAACTGTTTCTTTTGTGGAACGGAATTGCTAAGGGAGGCAAATAATTATACCTTTCAGTACCTTCAGTCATAGATTAAAAACACTTCACTTTTCTTTTAAAGATATGACACCTTTTATTTTTACATTCAAAAGCATCCCAAAGTTAAAAACTAATATTCTAATTCTTCCTGACATGATTTTAGTGCTTAAGACCCCCCAACAAAACAGTTAGTAACACTCCTAATTTTTTTCATTTCTTCTCCCTTTCCTATTTTCTTTAGCTTGCAGTAATAATATGAACAATTGGTGTTCAAAAAAAGCCTCCTGGGCAAGTTGTCTCATCCTTGACAATGGAACTCTTCCTTTTGGTGTGGGATGTAGAATGTAGAATTTATTTCTTTATTTAGCATCTCTCTTGGATTGTCAGTGTGGATTCCACTACCAAAAACTGTAGTAGCATCAAAACTCTATTTCCTCTTCATCCCAGATTCGACTTTATTTTGTATGTCATTTCTTGCAGTGTATGAAATTCAGCTATTCATGAACCTGTGTCAAGTAAGGCTTCTTTCCTTACCCTTCTCACAGAGAAGTACTTCATTTGGGAGATACAGGGAACACTCAGTGCTGTGGCATTGCTGGGATGGGAGCCCTTGGCCCAGACTAGGGATAGTTCCATATCAGCTCTTTTCAGCATCTGATAGGGCACAAATGCTGTAATGCTTGTGGTAAACTTAGCTGATATTCATCTGGACATTTTAAAATAATTGTTTGTACAGAAGTGAAAAACGTGTCCTTTTTTCATCTGTGTCCTTTCCATAAAAACTCACATGAAAGAGGAACTATGTAACAAGATCTCTAGTTGGAAAAGTTACCTTCATAATACCTGCATGAAAAAAAGTTATTCAAGGCACGTTACAGAATCTCTCTTCTTGGCCTAAAAGCTGCTGACAGATTAAAGAAGGAATTTTTCTTACTGGAGATGTATTTTATAGTAAGCAGACAGTTTTATACTTTTATCTATTTTCTTAAGAAGTGAAAAGGGAGGAAGACGGGGGAGAGTACTGGATTTAGCAGATGTGAAACTAAACAGAGACAATGGCAGACTAAGGAAAAATATAATGGTTGTGAATTAATTGTAGTGGAATGTCCAGTGAAAAACTTTGATGCAGTATCACTGGGTCATAGGCATACAGCACAGGAATTGAAATCATCTAAACTAAGCAAGTAACAAAACTCTGCTGCAGCACTTTCCTTAGACTGATGTGCTTCAGTCCACTGGCATACACCTTGAGCTGTGTCCTGGTCTCCCAGTGTTAGGGTCACATCATTTCACTTCATAGTACCAGTCCCTATAACCTATGCTTCTGCATGAAAAAGGAAATTAGGTCATGGCTCTGATGGCAAGAAAGAGTTAAATGGCTAATACTGTAGCTAACATACTGTTCTGTGTTTCTAGTTGCCTGAACTTCATTTCAAGCATCTGCTCCCTGGCATTCACTCACTTCCAAACACTATTATGCTGATAGCTGTTTGTCAAAGCACAAAGGGAGGAAGTATGAAACACAGTTAAAAATACAGAATAAGAAAAATTATGAATAAACATATCATACATAAAACCGGAACATCAAGATATTCCCTGTCAGTAAGCAGGGGGAGGTTAGGGAAATAGAAGTAGTTCTAATTTTCTCTAGAAATGCAAATTAATTGTGTATATATATGTGTATATATATATATATATATATATATATTAAGTAAGATTTTTTTCCACTTTATTTTTGACACTTTGGTCCTATTCTCTCATCTGTTATTATTTTAAAGATTAATATTAATTAATGAAGTATAATGAAACCATAAAAATGTGTGTTCTTCTTTACAAAAAAAGATATTTTTGGGCCAGTTACACTCATACATATAAAATAACTGTCCGATTGTCAGTTTGGATCCTCTTTCTCTGAAACAGTGGCATATTTGAGATTAATTATAGATTAAAAACAATGTTACCCCACAGTTCTTACAGTTGACAAGGGGCTTTTCTGAAGTGACTGTGTGAAGTACATGGATGAATTAATGAAATGATCTTATCTGTCTTCCCAATATATTCCTTCAATTTAGTGTCACACTTTCTTTTCTTTTTTTCTTTTTCACAGTTAATGGAGGCCTCATAGAATGGAGAAGTACTGTACTGCCTGTGGGATTGCTAAGGAATGGGAAAAAGAAAATGTGTTTTGCTGAATCAGTGCAGAAATGTTCTTAATTTTTTCCATTGGAAAATGGAAGAATCATGCAGTGGCAAGTTTTTAGAGGATCCAAATGTACTGTTCTGATTATTAAACCCCAAGGATGATCTTTACACAGGCCATGAAGAAACAGATCATTCCACTGTTTTTGAGCATCCCAACTGATGCTTACTATTGGGTAACAGATTTTGGCAGATGTTGATGAAACTGTTTGTGAATAGCTGATATGAAGCTTTTCTGAAAACACATATTCTGTTATAATTCTGTTGTTTAAACATTAATTTTCCTTGGACAGCCTCTCTTTATGTCTATTCTGAGTTCTATATTAGATCCTCAACTTGTTTCCTATCCCTGTAGTTTTAGACAATGGCATATTTCTCCCCTGTTTAGTATAACCTTTTGTATGTCATCCCTTTCCTAGTCTTCTCTCCTTTTTTTTTTTTTTTTCTTTTAACTTTTCCACACAGATCTTGTTTGCCAAGACTCTTATTCTCGCATTTTACTTTTTTCTCCAATTATTCTAGATATGACCTTTCATTAGAAGCTTTAGCAATGTTGGATGAAAAGGTGTAATTCCTTGCCTTTTGTGGTGTACACAGAACTCATTCTAAAGAATGCTTCTTAAAATGTCATTTGCCTTATTTTCAGTAACACATATTTGTGTGATGTGTGTATTCCACTGAGTCAGAATCTTTTCTGCACTGTAGTTTTCGAGATAGCTGTTTCCCAACATAAATTTTTATATGAGACTTTTTCCTACCTAGACTAGTTCTTTACTCTTGTAATCATGTAACAATCTACTCATAATTTCTTCAATTTATAAGCATAATTTGAATTCCTATCCCACTTCCAAAGTCTTTGTTTTCTGGTTTGGTGTCATGCCCAGTTTTAAGATATGTACTTTCCTGTTCCATTGTTTATATAATTGTCATAAATAGTAATTGGATAATAAATATCAGATAGGTGAGAACACTGTGTGAGCCAAAATGCTCTCTTTACTTTGAGACTAAACTCAATAACTAAACTCAGTTTTTCGAGTTGTTTTTGTTATTTTTCTATGCTTACAGTAATACTTGAACTACTATGAAACTAACATTAGTTTGGCAGCAAACGTAAGAGTTACTGAAGTCAAAAGAAATCACATTTACTTTTCCTATGTCTTCTAGGAAATTTGTCCTACTAGGAGGTAACAAAACCATCTTCCATAGAACCTGGTAATGACTAACAAATGTTGGCTGTTCATTATTACTCGATTATTCTTGATGTTCTTGAAAATTGATTAATAACATGATTCCTATAATTTTTTCAGGCATCAGGGCTTCTACCTCCTTTAAGCTTTCTTCTCCCTACTCCTATATTCATTGTTTACCTTTTTTCAGTCCACCGAGTCTTTGTGGGTCATCAGAGAAAACTGCCTAAGCCAGTTGTCTTAAGTGATTCTCATCAGGGAATAACTTGAAAAATCTAAGTTATCTTCATATAATTGGTCTGGATTTTTTATTGCAAAATCGCCTCTTTTCTTCATCCTTGTTATCAATATTAACCATGCTAAGGGAACTAAATGTGAACCAAATGTGAACTAAACTGTCCACATATAATAAAGCAACCAAACAGAAGCAAGAGCACTCTGGCTTTCTCTGTCCCCTGCAATAGCTTGCCTTCTCCCTTTAACTAGCAAGCCCTTCTTTCTCTCATCCCATTATTACATTTAAAGCATTTCAGAGCATTTCCTGATTGCCTTTTATGTTTTCTTCCAGCAGTATATCATTTTGTGCAGTAGGCTTTTGTGCCTATCCCTGCATCATATGCTATTCTACATTGTTTTTTTGGCAATGAGTCCTTGTTTCAATTGCGCACAACTTCTTCCCTTCCTCTCCTTCTACTTCACCCACTGAAGAGCTTCCGCTGGAATTGGTGTCTTACCATATCAACCAGCCATTTTCTGTAACAGCATAGGTTATCCTCAGAATTTGCAGTCTTATTATAATCAGCTAGTCTATTGCACTAAAGAAAATCTACAAATTCTATTATTAAAACAAATGATTACATGAACTAAAGTCAATAATTCCCAAGGCTGTATCAGAAAATTATTTTAGATGATTACTCATAGTTGCATATAAAAACAGCTATTAAAACATAGGATGATAGACACATCAGTGTAGATACCATAAATTAGTGCCTCTACTATCAATAAATATGATATTAATGATATCAATTCTCATGAATGAAAGTAGCCTTGCTCATGGCTCAAGCCCTGCAGTGTGCACGTTCCATGTAATGAAAAGGGTGAAAAAATAGTTAAAAGAATAAAGGGTTGAACACTAAAACCAGTCTCTGAACATGATCTTTGACTAAGATTGTGAGGCAGGGCACTGACTCAAGTGGTTCTGTGGAGCTATTCAATTTGTGTTTTCCCATGAGAAGCTTTGAAATCTCAGAGGGTTGTATATGATTAAGGGTGAAGGGTGATCCTTCACCCTTCACTGGTGAGCAAATCCTTTTTTTTGAGTTCATAGGGAAGTATTTCAACCCAAGAACAAATGGGTCTTACACAAAGAAGCAACTGAGATTTTTCAATGCAAATCCAATGATGAAATGATGTGGAAAGTTTAGTATTTGTAAAGTAAACAGACAAAATTAGAAATTACAAATGCCTTAGGTCTCAATGGAAAGAAATACTTAAAAGTGAACAGAACCCAAGTATTTTCTACCATTTAAAGGAAAATAAAGCAGATTCTAGTTCCAGATTCTAGTTCCAGATTCTAGTTCCAGATCAGAAAAGAGACACTCAAACATATGTGCCTTAATTTATATGTGTCTTAATTTATATGTGTAATGATGTCATTACACATATAAAAAATGTGTAATCAGAAAAATTGATCAGAAAAATTGGTATTTTCATTACCTCATATTTGAAGGTGTAAAGGGAAAGTGTGTGGAAAACTTAGTTGGCTGATATTTGCAGAGTGTAGAATAAAAAATTATAGGAAATTTTGCATATTTAACTCTGTTTATGCACAGACACAGACACCCTGTGTGCATCAATTCTCAATTTTGAGTTCAGTAACTTCAGGCTCCTGTCTTTCAAATACAGATGACCTCCCTTAATGGCATTAGGCCCTTATGGAATGGCACAATGTTTTGTGTGGGAGCAGCGTTGCTGATACTATGCAGAAAAATACTGAAATTTGGAAATATGTATAAGATGGATAATTTCCTTCCAAAGGAAGATGCAGTCATTGAAGTGGTTTATGGACTCAATACTTAAGCAGGCATTAGTGGGTTTTGATTAATTGTTTTTGTTTCTTGGCTTATCAGTTACCAACCAAGATTCAGAGGAGAGCAATGAATTACAGAAAATCCACCCTTATTTTTAAAATACATTTTAAAACAGTTTCAGGCTGTGTGTTGGTCTCAAAATGAGTTTGTTACCCTACCCTGTCCACAGTGCAACCATAGCTTCTGAGTAAATACAGCAATTAGTGATCCTTATTCAAGTGCTGGGCAAGCCAAGAAAAAGATGAATGTACAAGACTGCTGGACAAGAGGAAAGAGCTGCAGTCTGACTGTAATGCAAAGGGCTGGTGAAAAATTTGGGTTTGTCTTCTGGTGCTGCTGCTCCTGAGCAGAACTGGGTGCCCTACCACATAAAGTCACCAGAGGTTTCATTTTCTATACTGGAAAATTGTCATGGTTTTGCTGATAACTCGGTTTGAATAGCTATAAACTCTCAGCTGCTTCAGAAGCCCAGGGGCACCACTCCTCTCTCTGTAGCTGGTCAATGATTGCCTTCATCACCTGGCAATTCTCATTTTATATTGCAGCAGACTTTCTCATTTTCCTGGCTCAGTGGTCAGCCACTGCAATATTTGCTGTAGCTCTGCCAAAGAAGAAACAAAACTTCTTTTTAGATCTGACAGAAGAATTACACCAACACTGCAGCATCTGTGATTGTAGCCATTTCCAGCAGAGAGACTGGTAAACATGGAGGATCAGAGCATGGACGTTACAAGGGGGATTACTGGAAATGAAAATCTGCAAAAATGGAAATTTTCGGTAAAAGAATCTTCTGCTTGAAATTGAAAATAAAATTGGCAGCTGTCACCCCACAATAGAAATATTTTACAAAGAATCACCTGTTCAACACTGATGTGGGGCAGTCTGGTACATGTAGTGCATCTTTTGTCACTGAAGATGACATGCCCACAGTGCACCAACCTAAGATGCTCATAACTTTGCCATGTCAGACGACATCTGTTTCAATACTTCAGCTACTGAAAAAAATCTCTGACAATAGACATGGCTTTTTCACCTACTCCCTCTTTTCTGAATTGATTAATGAACATTTTGAATTAGGAAGAAAAAGGTGCAGAAAATGCATGTATTTTTTTAAATTTTTTTTGTTTTGTTTTGAATGATAAGTCAGTTTTAGCAACAATCCTTCTCCAAACAACAGTACAAAACAAAGCATTGCTCATATGCCTAGAGATGCAACCAGAAGAGGGCACGAACATGGCTGAAGAGTAGAGTAAGAGTTTTTGGACCCCTACTCTACCCAACCATCCTTTTGTACTAAGTATTGTTAGGATGCATGACAAGAATCTTGTTCCCACACACAGAATGAAGCACAGAGGAACAATGACAGGTAGGGGAATCCCAAAAACCCAGACAGAGACAGGAGTCCCTGGCCTGACCCACCAGGGCGTCCCAGGAGGACATCAGCCTCGTGGGTGGAAGTGACTCCTACCACTGTAGATCTCTGGGAGATCTGCTGGGTAGATTTTCTGAGCCAACTATCTACATTTTGTATGTTTTTAATGGGAAAGAAAATAAAGAATGTAGAAAAAATATGAGCTATTTGCTGCTTATATTTATGTAGATAAAAAACAAAATATAAGAAAGAAAAACATATTTTCACCAAAAAAAAAAGGTGTCTAAATACATCCACAAAAGACAAAATAATCCTTGGAATTTACAATTTTGGTCAACCTGAGGCAATAATGTGTTATTAATATCATAGATTTTTAACTCCTGTTTTATTAGTGCTGAGATTAAATTACTACATTTAAAAGGAAATTTTAAAAATTAGTTTATTTTCTTTAGAAAATAAATCTTAAAAGAAAAGGTTTGGATGTATGTTTTTAATTTGGAAATAATAAATTCATATATCATTTTTTTGTCAGGCAACCATAATGCTTTAAGTTCTTATTTTTAGACTCATTATTGTTCACATAGATTTTTTTTTTTTGTTGGTTTGTTTGGTTTAATTTTGGGTTTGGATTTTTCTACTAAGTTTCAGACATCTAAAAATTTATTTGTGTTTGTGGATGCATTCAAAATTGACAAGTCCCAAAGATAATATTTTAAATCACAAGGATAATTTTTTCATACAGAAGAAAACAGGACTAACTGGGCTTCCAAAAAACACTTCCCAAAACGCTTTTTACTGTGCAAGGGAAGGGCCAGGAGTTGGAAAAGAGAGAAGCGGGAAAAACTTCTGCTCCACTGCCCTGGTATAATAAGTCAAAGAAAGGATCCAACTTTTATTTTTATTTTAGATAAGAATAATTTTTTATTTTTTAATTATTTTAATTATTATTTTTTTAATAATTTTTTGCCAGCCTTTAGCAGCTAAAAGCACTAGACTAATGTCTTGGTTGGATCCACAATCAAAGACATCCAGCCTAACATTTTCTGAGCAGCAGGAATAGCTACTCTTACAGTCAATTTTATTGTTGTGTGGTAAATTTATCATTCTTATTGCTCACACAGGGATTTGCTGATCCCTGTTTGAAGCAAAGGCTGGTCCTTGATGATGTGGGAGAAGTGCTATGCTCTTAGATTTCTCTCTGTTTTTTCCTCTTTTCATGAATTCTGTCCTCTCAAAAAACCAACTCGCACCATGCCCCGAGGCCTGACTTATACTGGCATGTGCATCTTAGAAAATATCTTGAGCAGGAGTATTTTTTGTTCCTAGAAAATGTTCAGCTTTACTGTGAAGTGATACAAAAGACAGCTCATCTTTGCAGAGGGAGGTAGTGTGGGGTTGGGCATATAGAAGTCTGGTAGAGAGTTTTCCACTCCTGCTTCCTGGAGCTGCTGCACCCTTTAGTGACACTGAAAAGAGTTGAGAGAAAAGTCATGATCCTCTTATAACTTGATGATGAGACATTTGTCATAACAAAGATGTTATTCTATATAAAAAATTGCTCCATTTTAATTAGGATTTCACCAAAAGGCAGAATGTATGCCAATGAAATCTGCTGGGGTGTACTCTTATTTCATCATGATAGAAGGTGTGTGGTTTACTTACACATGGTTTGGTTTAAAGTACAGCTTTTGAATCATGCTTTTCATTTATGTAGATCTTAAATAGCTAGAATATTTCCATTTCCCAAGGAGCTGGATAGACGGGGTGAGGGAGACTGTGTTTCAGGTGTTTATTTAAGTGGTAGCCAGTTGCATTTACACTAGTCATTTCAAGAACTTTTAAGTATAAGGTTTTTGTTGTTTGGGTTTGTTTTTTTTTTTGTCTAAAATACCATTGGGGAAAATGCTACTGATCTCCTTTTCCTATGAGTCTAATAAATACCAGCATTTGTTCACTATTTTCTTACTCTGAACAAGTTGAAGAGCTGCTGTTGATCATCAGACAATTAGAATAAGTCAGCAGAAGGCTGAAATTTCAACAAGAGTTTGTTCAGAGGTGAGAGGCAAAGACCAGACTTCACATGCAGGAGCAGAACTCTAGCAGCAGCACAATTGGCAGTGTTCCATCATGACAGAGATGAAGGTACATGGAGAAACAGGTGTTAACAGGCAGAAAGAACTGGCTGTAATTTCAAGAATTACACTGACATAACTGGACCAAGATTTGCCAGCAGTTCCCTGACTCTGCAGATAGGTCTTCCTCAGTCCTAATGTTATTTATTGTGGTGAATACCATAAAAATTTATAAGTTCAGTTATTCACATTAAAAATTCAAATCTTCTGCCTAATGTTTCTGGTGGCATGCTGATATATAGGTATTTTTGTTTTAACAGTTTTCCTCAAAAATCTGTTGTTTTGGGCTTTGGGGGGTTCTGCACAGCTTTCTTAGCAAAGCAGAGGGACTTCACATAATAAAAAGAGAAGGAGTGGAGTGAGTGATGATTGCCTGCTCTTCCCAAACAATGAGTAGAGAAATTTAAATTTTTGAAATAACTGAAGGAATACTACAAGTCAAACAAAGACTGAGAAACCTTCCCTAGTTATATTCAGATAAACTAAAAACTGTTAGAGGAAGTACTTTCAGAGGAATTTCTTTCTCTTGAGGTCAGTGTTGGAGTCTGGAATACATAGTATGTGCCCTTGTTTCTAATACTTAGTTCTAAGATCCAGAAAACCACTGAATTTACTATAACATGAAATTTATGAGCATGTTTTCATGGCAATACATGAAAAAAACTGTTAAAGTTAGATAGAAAAAGCTAAAAGTGTAAGTGTGTAGATTAGAAAGTTTTCTTAAGTCACTAGGTGAAAAAGTTAGTTTAGAGAACAGGAGACAAGATGGAGGATTTAGGGTGTTGTCTCTTGTCCCTTCTTTCTTCTTCATGTTCTTCTCCTAGAGGTTTTTGGGTAATAGTAACTGATTGGACAGAAAATGCTGCAGTGTAGCGCACAGATGATGGGTCATTGGGTCATTAAGAAAAATAATATACGTGTCTATTGTTAATTTGGTAAAAATAGGTATAAAGATAAAAAAGTGTCATAATGCAGGGCCACTTTGTGCTTTCAAGCAGAGGGTGAGCCAGAAGACCTTGTTTGTACCATCAGAAGAAAGAAATGTACCAGATTGCAAAGAATTAACCTTGTGCAGTTAGCCTGGAGAGACCTGCCAAGTTTTGTGATGACCTTTTAATAAACACGAGAAACAAGATTCTAACGAGCTCGGGAGTTTTCTTCAAATCATAAGAACTGAAATAAGCAGAGCTCCCCATGAGGGAGAATCCCAGAAGAATTCAGTCCAAAGGAGGGTGAGAAATCCAGGAAGAGAAAGAAAAATACAGAAGAAATGCAGCAGAATTAGAGAAAGAGAAAAAGGATTTTTTAGAGAAAAGTTACAGTCAGAGGAAGAAGTTTTCAACTTCCCACGCAATTCCCAGCTCAGACCATGCACTCTATGGCTCTGTCTATTATCTTTAATAAAAACAGGGACTTAAAGTATTTTTGAATTATGTAATTCCCACTAAGGTGAGTTTTAGCTGAAGTAATGTTTACAAAGTAAAAGGCAGCTTTCTCCTAGATCAGAGAAAACCCTAGACAAAAAAGTGACTTCTGAAGGTCTCTCATATAAAGTGACTGCAAACCATTTTAGAGAGGGTTTGATTTATTCACAGGGCAAAACATTTTCTGGCTTTGGATAGGACTGCACTAGCTACTCATGTTGGCAAGTTCCACAGCAAAAAAAAAAAAAAAAAAAAAAAAAAAAAAAAGAAAAAACAAAATCATTTCAGAGCTCATATTTTATAGATGCTGTTTTGGAGTTAGATCACACAGAATTAAGACATTGGATGCTTCTCCCTGGCTCACTCTGATCAACCGTTTAGTAAGGTAGGTGCCTACACATCACAACATACTCTGGGACCAGTAGCAGTTAAACATATTGACTGAGGGTTTTCCTAACAAAATAATCTGTCCTAAATCTGTTTACAAATAAATATTGACAGGATACCTATTGCACCTGAAATTTCTGTTTTCATCCAGCACATCTGGTACCACTGTATTTATTTCAGCCAGCTTAGAGGAACTTGAACCAGTGTCAGGACCCAGATGAAACATGAAAAAATAGCCCCACTCATACTATTAGGAGCTGAGGACAAGCTCTGGCTTCCCTAGATTCAGAGCTCTTTTCATATTGAACTGTAGCAAAAGTCACAGTTTAAAGCTATTTATGGAACTGATCTCTTGAGATTTCTTTCCCAGCTTTCCCTGGTATGTAATGTGAGCTCTAGTTGGGAGAAATTATGCAGATTCTGCTGTAGCTGTGGACAGCACTACTGGTGTAATATCCACTACAAAAACACAAGGTAGCTATAGTCTCAGCCCTGTCAGGAAATCCAAAGAAAATTTTGTTCCACAGCAGCAGACAGTGACAGACTGTCCCTGCCTCTCTCTACCTCTATAGGGAACAAACAGTTCAGAAATTAATAAAACTGTTATAAGTGCTGCAATTTCAACAGTGATCTACTGCATCATTATTTATTGTTTTGATTTAGTGAAAAACAAGCCTATCCAAAATCAAAGAATGTATGTGAAGTGAAACACAGTCAAAAACAGAGGAATAATATAAAAGCCTTATGAAAGTATGAAAATGAGGTTTTGTTCACCACCCGACGCAACCCGCTCATCCTGCTTTCCCAGAAGAGCCTTGTAGAAAAAGGTGTCTTTTTTAGCATGACCTAGAGGTCAACTAATTCTAGCTCTGTGGAAGGATGGGAAAAGCAAGTTCTGGAGTTCAGAACCTTTTGGCAGAACACTCTGTCTCAGCCCCTCACAATTATATCAGGGCTCTGTTAATATCTCAGGCAATTACCACTGCCATGCTATTCACCTGAAAAAAAAATGTCTGTGATAAAGGGAGACTTCCAGGAAGCATGAAATAACTGTTTATGGGTACAAACAAAATTATTTTTTCTATGGTTAATATTAGTTTAGCACCCTGCTATTGCTTGTTATGAAAAATGATGGTTATTAATTAAATACTAACAGAAAACCTTTGTGCTTGGAAAATGTATGGTTATCCCAAAACAGAGATTTTGTTTATTCTTTATATTATGGTAACACCTAGAGGCCAGAGCTCCACTGTGCAAGGCACTGCACAAATATACACAAGGGGCTGACTCTTGCTTTGAGGAATATATTGTAAATGTAAGCAGCAAGTGAGTAATGCAGTGAACTGTAATACAAGGGCAAGCAACATGTGGTTAGTAGGAAGAAAGTGATGATAATGACTCAGTTGTTGAACTGTAGTTGGGTTTTGTAAAGCCCTACACTGGAGAAGACTTCCCAGTATTTATTTGGAAGAAGCCTTTGGACCCTAGACAGGTTTTGTGAGGAATTATATTGAATGTGTGTTGTGTTGGATGCATACACTAGCATCCTTCACTAGCTTCACTTTTTAAATATTTTGATAGGATTTGCATTATCTTTTCATCAGTGGCTAATAGTCTAATGGGCTTGAAGATGGTAGTCTTTTATATAAACAGTCCAACATGAGATTTATATATGTCCTGAAAATGAGAATTTTGGGGTTTCAAGTTTTTCTTTTCCATGTTACCTAACATGTCTGAAGAAAAGTTACTGACAGTGTATATATAGCCTCAGAACTATATTGTCACTGTCTTCTGCCTTTGTGTACTGAGTTGGTGACAGAAAAAGTCAAGAACTATTATGGTTTCAAAAGATGCCATGAACTCACAGAGAACATTACTACTGGTATCTGTTTAAACTTCACAGCAAATGCTCTCCTATTCTCAGCTGGAGAATGTTATCAAATCTGACAGTGACTTAAGACATGGGGTCAGGCTGGGGGGCCGAGTGTTGATATTGGATTTGGTTCAAGTACTGAACCAGTTGTAGAGGGAGTTTATTAATGTCAGTGGCTATCTTTTTCTATTTTTATAAAACAGCTGTGAAAGCCTTCTTGGAAGTGGGTGGCATTTGGCTGGTGAGCTAGCTCAGCCTAAGAAACTCAGAAAGTTGTAAGTTTTGTGATATTTATCACATGCCAACATTTTGCTCTGGCAGAAAGTCTTCCATGGAGCATTATTCTTTTCATTATCAATGGCACTGGACAGCTTTCTAATGTCTTCCCTGAACAATTTCCAAAGCTATCTGGCTGGCTGGAAAATACTCAGTGATACACAAAGCTCACATATGCCAGCTCTTGACCCATCTGTGGTGCCTGGCACAGGTTCTTCTTACATGGACTGGCATGAGATGGAAACTTCAGCACATAGTCTGGGTTGGACAGTCAGATCCATGTCCAACAGCCATGAAATAGGACTGGCTTGTCATGTATCACCTATAAGTCCCACCTCACTTTGCTTGTTGCAATGAAATGGTTAAAGAGCAGAAGGGTTAAAAACTCAACTTTACAATATAAACATAAAGTCACACACACAAAATAGATGACAGAGAGCTTTACAGCATATGTTCAGCCCCTTTTTTGTCCAGCAGCAGTGCTGTGTAATCTCATTGATCTCTTTTAGCTCTTCCCTTATCTCTTCTAAATTAAATTTTTCTATTTCTATACTGTTATATTTTCACTATAGATAATTGTTGAAACCTTCCTCCTAAATCCTCACAAACTGATTTCAATAGTGGAGTCACTGTGAAACAAGCAATCACAAATCTTGAGAAATCTTGAGCTGATCCTGGTAGCTATTGGCAGTGATATCTTTCCAGATTCAGTACTTCAGACCTAGCCTTACTTCAGTAGCACGTTTTTCTGATTGTTTATTTTTAAACATTTTTTCTATGTGCAAAGTCAGGAAAAACTGTCAGATGAAGAGATGAGATGTTAGTTTGATGAGAGTATGAGTACTACAAGCCATATTTTTATCACAGATAATTGAGGGTTATTAACTGTACAAGTGTTTCTGGTTTCAAGCCTGATGAGGTCTGGAGAAGACCAATACAGCAGTACGTACTGCATTTCAGGCAGGAAAACAGTGGTACACCGTGAAGACAGCTGGATATATGATTTTCTTCAATGGCATACTATTGCTAGTGAAAAGTTAAAGTTTTCCCCTCCCTTCAGCTTTCCTCTGAATACAAAAACAGTGTCAGCAGACATTTGACAGCAAAGGCTCTGTATCTGGCTGCTGTTTTTTCCACTTCCCTGCTGCTTCACAGCCTTCATTTTCCTTCCTGCATTACCAAGCAGAAGCAGTGAGGAGGGGAATAAGACTATCCCATCAACCTTTAGTGAAAGCAAGAAGTCTCCTTCACCCTCATGTTTTTTTGTACTCACTCCAAATGTGAGTTCATGATACTTGTAGATTAACACCCACACTAGCACAAAGACTGAATGCTGTTCTTCTGGTAGATTTATGGATGCAAGTGGATGTCTTTTCATATTGTATTGCATGGTACAAAGGCCTTTATGTTTAGCCTGGCAAAATTCCATCACAGATATTGCAGACCTAAGAGTGCAGCTTTTTGATTTCTTGTTCTGGGCCCCCCTCGATCTCACGCACTGTCAAACAGATTTCATTGTCCAAATCTCACTTTGTTTTCAAGCCTTAGTTTATGTGTCATGTTGTGTATTCATTTAGGGCACAGAGGCATCTCCTTCAAAAGCTGCAGATTGGCTTTTACTATTAGGGACCAGGAACAAAATCTCTACTTTGAAGACAATAGCTTGATTCCTTCTTCCTCTTATGGCGCTGGGGAAGCAGTAGGGAATCACTCTCAGGAAATGTCATTTCATGGTGCTTTTTGTTCTCCCAGGCTTGAGAATCAAAGGACCAGGGAAAGAATAGAGTGACCTGGCTCTTTTGTGAATAGAGCAGCACAGTGTATCACCAAGCTATTACTGAAGTGACTAAAAGAGGCAATTTAATCAAATGTGATTTGTTCTGAAGCCCACTTGCCTAGTGCTGGCATCTTCCTAATATTCCTGTGAGTACAGTTCAAATCCTGACTGCAAAGGAAAAAATGTTTTATTTCCACTGGATGATAACTTACATATCAAAATATACTTTTATGATCCAAGCAAACTCATTTTCAGTGACTACACAAACAAAAGAGGTAAATTTTACTAAATGGATATAACGATTTTTTTATTAAGCATGGATTTCATAGCTCTCATTCTTTACTATCACTCTTATAAACTGCTTTTCTCAGCTTTCTCAGTATCAGCAAAAGATACTGTCTGCAGTCACCAGTCTTTAACCATTTAATTAAGTAATTCTTTGCATAGTTCTATCAATAATGTCTAAAATTTTGTTTTGTTTTCTATTTAGAAAATGCCTGACAGAAGCCATTTCCTGGTACACAAAGATCGAAGCCAATACTCCTCCCAAACACAGCCATTCAATATTTGAAACATGTTTTGCTGCTGTTAAATCAAAACTGCTTTGTTTTGGACTTGTTCATAAATGTGGAGCATTGTGCAAATTCAACAGTCCTGGGAAAAACTCTTGAGTTATTCATTGGCAAAAGTGCAATAGTTTTCATCCCTATGGTGAATAAATCCAGGTGGTCAGGACATTGATGAAACACATGGACTTCTCATTCCCCATAGAGAGGAGACACAGAGTCACAGCAAGCTCCTCTGTGCCAGGCCCTCTGAGGTTTTCTGCTCAGCAAGACTTCAGATTGTAGCTTAATATTTGTCATGACACAACAAGTAAATAAATACCTTGGCACAAAGCCTAGAGCCTGTCAGCACTGCCCTGATACAACCTCCTCTTCAAAATACAGAGCTCTATCATCTTTTACATAAAGCCTGCTCAGAAGGAATGACCTAGGATACGTTTAATTTCCTTCTTTGACTTCTCAATGATGTCACCTAGATAAACCCTAAATCCAGAGACCTTCACTGAGAGCATTAGGACAAAGTAGCTGTGAGGGCTCTTACTTGTCAAAGTCATTTAATTTATAATGAAGTACTTCATAGCTTGTCTGTGCAAAATCAGCTTAAGCAAAAGGCTTCTATCTGTGTTATTTCCCCTAAATGCTAAAGTGGAACTGTTACAGCAGCTGTTTTATGGAACATTTCACAACCATGAGGATTTTCACTCCAGATAGGAGCCCCAGTGCTGAGTCTTTTTATCCCTTCAGTACATATTCCTGAGCATTCAAAAAATGTACTGGGAATAGGAAAGTAGTTTTTATCATTACTTTTTCTCCTAGCAATAATTATGGTTTTCAAGTATTATAGTGGTGGAATTGGGTATATTTCTGATGGGGGTGGGGAAGAAGGACAGAGGTGAAACCAAAAATATTGTTTAGTATATATATTGAAATCAGAGAGCAGAAGAGTGGTATTCAAGGAAAGATACTGATGGGAGTTACCAAACCAAGTGTGATCTCTGGATGGAGAAAAAAAAAAATAGAGAAAGAAACAATTGAATTTGTATAATTACCTGTAGTCATATAATGGAAAAGCAATACATATTGCTGGAAATCTATGGTTCTGGAGGTGCCTCCCCCTTGACACCTTGGATTTAGCTACTTTGAGAGGAGGCTTTCAGGACACAGAAATTTTGCACAGCCTCGACTTGCTATAGATGATGAGGTCCCCAGGGTGCACACCAGCGACCATCTGCCTCTCAGTCTATAGAGTGACTCTCTGGGATGTGAAACATATATTAAGGAATCTGACAAGGAAGACAAAAAGTAATAGTACATGAATAGAAAGGTGTCCTTGGACTATTCTTCTGGCCCTAAATCTCTGAGTCTGTGAACACCTCCCAGGAAAAAAAAAAAGGTTCTCTGGTACCCTGTTTTTGAAAAGTATTTAATTTTTTTACAAGATGAAAAAGGGGTTTTTCTTCTTTCATTCAGAATGATAACCTTTCAAAATCAACAGGAAACACAATGTAACCCCGTATGTCAATTCTGTTTCACCTCTGATGGCTGTTTATAATTGCCTCTCAAATAGGAAAACTGCTTCTGACCTTTGGTGCTGGAATATACTTGAAATTCATGCCTCACTGTGCTGTCAGCTCCTTTTCATGCATGCATTTATATGTGGGCTAATAAATATGAGTTTGGGAGCAAAAGCTCTAGCAGTGAAATCCAGCTTGTGATTTTGCTGTGAGGCATGCTTGAAGAAAGCTTGTATAGAAACTGAAGGAGAATGATTTGTCACTTAGAGTAGCTTTGAATATGACATCACTGTTTATAACTGACATTAGCAAGAAACTTTAATGTCAGAGTCACGCATATGACAGCAACACTAAAGTTTAAGTAATGCAGAGATGCATATTTTAACTAGTGCTCTTTATTGAAACTTACTTTGCCTGAATCTGTGATATAACAGTTTATATTAATATTGTCCAGGCTACACTTTTGTTACTACAATGCATTTCATTTCAGTCTGTGCACATTGAAACAAACCAGTGGCTTGTGTATTCCAAACAGTACATTTAAATGAAACGAACTCAGCTATCTCAGGCTACATGTTTTTTGCTCTACATCTCTGAAATAACATACCAATCAAAGAAAAATTATTTATACAGGTGACGTTTGGCAGACAACTAAGGCTAGGGCTATTAGAGTCTTAGGCAGTGGATATCTAAGGATTCTAAGGTGGGTAGGAACAGCAGTTTCTGCTGAGCAGTAGTTGCTAACAGTATATCTCAACCTTATGTCTTTGGCATACCATAGATAAAAGTCTTCTGTATATCAATCACATTGTAATATGATAACTGAATTTTAAGGCTGAAATAAATTCAGAAAAGAGTGCCAATTAAAATAAGGCAATAAAGTAATCATTGGTTTGTAACATAGTGTTAAGCTCCTAGATTTTGAGAAACAGAGACGATTATTTAATGATGAAAACTGTATGAGAATAGGCAAGAGTTTGAGGAGAGAATCTCTTTGTCTTACCTAGAGCTACCAGTGAAATTGCTGCAGGAATCTATCCATTATGACAGAACAATATTTGGCCATTTACAACACCTCTAGAACTTTGGGCACATAAGAACAAAATTATCCATAGTTCTGGTCTGAATGTAAAACTTCAGGGGTAAGGATGTTCTTATTTTCACTTTTCTGTGTCTTCATGCCAGATTCAAATGAATGCCAGTCTTTCAGGACCAAATCATGTTTTAAAAACTAGGCAGACTGTCTTTCCCTTTTATAAACTCACATGAACTTGTATGAAAATGCTTAAGTAGGAAATAACACAAATTACATTTAAAATTACTGTTGTGATAAAGAATTAATTTTACGCACATTTTCCTGTAACAACTTTCAGCAACAGTTGAAATAGCTGTAATGCAAATAACAAAATCACTGCCCTTCAGAGAAACATCTAAGCATCCACATATGGTTTGGTGTAAGGATGATGGTGACTGAATTGTTCATGCAACTTTAACAGGCAAAGAACACTGAGCATTGGAGTTAAGAGAAAAACGTGTCATTTGGAAACGGTTTCTGCTTGATTTGGTTCGGTATAATGTCAAAATCACTGTTTTTCACTCTTAAGTATTTGTATTTTACTTATTTGGCTTTGGAAAAGAAAACCTCAAAATCAAATATTTTTTTCCCTCTAAACATTTTCTTTTTTGGATCCAAATGACAGCTGTCTTTGCATTGAATTCAGCAGGCTTTGGATCAAGCTCTGATTTCTCTAGGGCTATAGCAGCTGGCTGGGGCAGGTTGTGGCTTGTACTAAATGTTGCCAGGTTCTCAGTTCAGCTGCAATCAGACAGGGGTGCAGACACACGAGCTGATACAGGGGGCAGGGCAGGCACTTGGGGAACAGCGGTGTTCAACTGAACTCTTGCCTCTAGGGAAGGATGTTCAGTACAAAGATAAGGCAGAAATTATCTGGTAGTTTGAGAAATAGAAGATCTTTTTTTGTTTTATCTTGAGAGCAATCCCAGAGTGTTTCTGGTTGCATCAGCCAAGACTCTTCTATATGCCTTCTATTTTACTTTCAGTTCCATGGGGAGTAATGGTCTAATTGAAGTGCCCTCACTGTCCCATTGATCTTATTTCACTGTGCATAAAGCACTGACATTCTTATGCAAAAGTGGCTGAAATTAATATCAATGACTCCACAAACTGGTAGCTAGGACACCTGTGAAAGAGACACTGACTCAGATTTGCTCATGGCTGCTTGTGAGCAGGTAATTTAAAAGAATCCCAAACCCCTAGGAAAGGTTCACAGTTATGTATTCCTAGGGTCATATGAGCAGGGCTTCCTTGATCTCACTTACTGGAGCTATTTGATTTTGAATAAAATATTTTAAATATTCATCAGCTCAGAGAGTCCCTGGGAAAGGTGCTTCATCCTGGCAGGTAGAGTACTTGCTTGAGAGCTGGGATATCTGTGTGCAATGAATTTTTAATAATTGTATGTGCGGTTGAAGAGACACAGAGAAGTAAGAGAGTTTGAGAACCATGATCATTCTGCCCTAGAGTGCCAGCAGTCAGGTCATTGTGATAGCATTTCCCAGGCAGGTGGCAACTATACCGACCTTTGTCCTGGCTGCTGTGCATGATCTGCTGGCTAATTAGTAAAACAGGCTGACAAATTTCCTCCCTTGTTATCCTGAGAGAATCAGCAGAAAGCATTGTACGTATGGTGAATTAGAATAAAACATTTTTTCTAGTTTTTATTAATCTCTTTTGTTTACAAAAGAAAAAAAAGCGTACTGAAGCATGGAAAAAAGATTGACAGATGAGCCTAAGCCACCCTTGTGTATTAATAAAACTGTATTTAGAATATTTTTCACTTGACCCATTCGTTTTTTACCAAAAGAGTAAAACACACAACCTTTATAAGAGTGACAAAGCCATATGTTTTATATTTCAGTGCTTGTTTTGAGATCTTGACAGAAAATATTTGATCTGGAAGGTTAAGGATATGCAGCTAAAAGTGAAAAAAATATATTAATTCTAAATTGGAATGTATTTTTGAGTGTTGTAGAACGATTTTAATTCTTTTTTATGACCTCTTATCCTTCATATCCTCTGGGTGGAAACAATTATACCTGATACAACTTTTCATTCTTTTCTTGTGGCTTGTTTTATCCATTTTCTTGCAAGTTTAACTATCCTATTCTTAGTAGCCTTTTTCTGGTCTTTTATTATATGGAGCACGTAATTACTTCTCTTTCCTTAATTTTTCAGCTGCCTTCATCCAGATCCTGTGACCTAGACCCTGTATTCTAAATAAGGAGACACAACATCTTGTGTTTGGAACAGCATCCCATAATTTCATCATGGGTGTTTTCCATTTCTGTGTACATTCTACTACTTTAGATTTTGTGACAAGTGTACACTGAGTCAAGAATTTTACTGAGAAGCCTGTAAGGGTACAAGGGATTCAAGCAGGTAATTTAGTTTTCTCTGTTGTTTCCATTTAGTATTGTTTGACATACCTGAGTATATCTGTGTAGTTCTGTACAAGAAAAAATATTTACAAAGTCCAGCATCTGAGACTGTAGAAATGCTATTGTGTAAGTCCCTAATAATGCTTGGAAACTTTTTTTGACTAATTTACAAACAACAAACTTGTGATGACTGATGAGAAAATAACATAAATTAGGAGGGAGAGGTAGGTTAAATGTCAGTGCACTTGTCTGCTTATAAGTACCAAGAAATTTGCATAAAATTGTTTTTATATTATGTCTGTCCCTCTGTCTGCTTAGCACTTCATATTTTCCAAGTTCTTTGTCTGAGGAGACTGCAAACTGACAAGGTAGAAACAATAGTTTATAAAGCATTTGTACAAAAATCATGGTTCAAGGAGAATTCAGTCCTGATGTGAATTTCAAGAGACTATAATAATGCAACTAGGAGTAATGTGGCAGCCAAGGAGGAGCAGGATTTCTGTAATGTAGCCCATGAAGTAATATTGAGATTAAACTGGACAAAAGCAATTTAAGCCTGACTGCTGATATATTTTCTAATGGTGACATCTATCAGAGTGATACAATCTCTAGAGGGACTCAGTAGAAACTCTAGCAGTGAATCATTTAAAAATTAGTCTGCTAAACCACTTGAAAATGTATTAAATTGAAGAGGTCTGTGTTGTTAGAGGACAGCTAAAAAACCAAACCATGTTCTTCTCAGTTTTCAGTACTGTAAGACTGGGACAGCTACAGCACTCTTGCCTTTCACTTATCCAATATATCTAACCAAACTGGCTTATTTTGTAACACTTGGGAGAGGGAGCAATGTACTGTACTAAACACTTCCACTTATGAGCTTCATATATGTCATGAAATTTATGGCAGTTCCTTTCTTCACAGTAGAAGAATTTCTTCTTACAGTATTTTCCATCAAAACAAATAATTCAATTGGATCCAGGTGCCAAAATAAAATGTGAAAAGGTGCAGTTCCTCAAAATGGTCAAAACCAATGGTAAAAAGTGATATAATTCAATGTCTGTAAACTGTTTTTTTCCAAAATCAGGTTTGGAATACCCTGTATAGTGGAAACTAATCTCAACTTCATTTTCTAGCAACAGCATGTAAGCTACAACAAGATAAAAAAAAATTCTCAAATTAATTTTCACACTGTTTTAAGTTTTCTATTCCTTTGTATTGGAGCAGTATTTTCATTGTATTCAAATTGGATTATTCTCCAAATAAAATGGAAAGTTAAACTATAGGCAATGGTTTAGGGATTTTGCAAATAACTAATCACACTTAATTATTGTAGAAAGAAGTAGAACTAAGAGTCGGATGGATATAGTGTTTGTGTCATTACCAATGAAGCGTTATCAAAACACTCAGCCATAAGTAGGATCCACTCTGACATCAACTTAAGTATAAGCTCTTGCCATCTGTACCATGAAAAGTTGGTGGTAGTTTTTTAACTGTGGGTTCACCTGTGGCACAAATCATGAAAAGTAAGTTGCAACAATTCTTGAATTTGTTTAAAGACAGAACCATTGCAAACATTGATTCTGTTATTTCTTTTGTTTTTTCCTACAGCAGCTATGTACAGCTGAAGAAGGTGTAACTATCGTAGAGGATTAACCCTAAGAATCTCCAACCCTGCATACAGGTTAAAGAAATTTACATTTATTTAATTCAGCTAGGACTTTTATTCCAAGGTCCAGAGAGAGAGAGATGCATTCCTGCCTCCACAGTGAGTATTCATTATCCAGGATACCAGCTCCTGAAGGTCTCATTGGTGTTGAAGAAACTACAGACCCAGACATTGCTCTAATCTCTTCTTTAAGAGCTTTTTCAGCCTACTGAAAAGTTCATGTGCAGGTAAAATGAAAAAATGGACATGATCAAAAAGCACAATGATGCAACAGCACTATGGCTTATCTTTCCTGTGCAGAACTGGATAGGTCTGATGTACTTTAACTTGTTAAGTAGGTTTAATGAAAGACTCCAAACCTGCTGCCTCTGTGCTTTAGCTCTTCACATCTTTACATGCTCCCCTTAAGCTTGCCTTTACCTCTATCATTCCCTTTGCCTTAAATAGCTTATTTTTGCATTTTCCTCATGAGATCTTTTGGCATCTCTCCAGGGCACAGGTTGCTGCAGAGAAGGCAAATGTTTCATGGCAGAGCTGCAGAGAGGATAGTCTTCCTTTAATGGGGCTGATGAGGGTCAACTATTCCCCCACGGAGGCTGACAAAATGATGTGTGAAGCCTCCCCATTGCCCAGGCTATACACTAGTTCACAAAATCTGAGGTCTCAGTTCAAAGACAGGAGAGCTCCAATGTCAAAGCAGGGGGAAGAGGCAAAAAGCTTTCTTATTCTTGATTTGATCTTGACTCTTCATTGGTAAGGTCTGAACCAGTTATTGATGTTGGTGCTGTGTTGAAAAACTGGACTTAGAGCATTATGTCTTGCTCAGAAAAGAGCCCAGGGGCTAGGTGTCACAAAAAAGTGTTTTAAGATAGCTTAAGGAATCACCAGCAAAGGCAAACAGATTTAACATAAAGGCAACAGTGTCACAGAGTTCATTGGCAAGATTCACTCTACCACTTACTAGATGGTTAAAGCACACCCAGGAAAAACAACAAATAAAAAGCTGGAGTCAATCCAATGAAACCAAAATAAGCTAAAAAATATCTGTGTGGAGGTGAGGGGATCAGGGACAGTGTCTGTGGGGGTGAAGGGGGGATGAGTGGTTGGATGTGTGTGGGGAACAAAAGGATAGAAAGGGTAAGGACAAGAAGGAATACAGCCTGAAGGCCCAACAGCCCTTAATTTGACATCATTTAAACTTAACAGTACTTAAACTTAACAGCACCTTAAACTTAACAGCCTTTAATTTAACAGCTTACAACTTAACAGCGTACTATACCATTACAGGCCAAACTTAGCAGTCTCAAGTAGAGCATTTCTCCCACATTTGCTCTATCATAGGCACACTTGCATACTCCTAGACATAAAGAGTCTGTACAAGATACCTGTGAAAAATCACCCTTGAAGGTAGCAAAATATTACAGCTGTTTGGCTCAGAAGCATCTTCTTAGTGAGTTAAGGGTCGAGCATCGAGGAATGGGGGTACCAGCCCAGCATCTGACCTTGTTTGGCCATCCTCTGAGAACAGCAGACCTAGGAGCTCGCTGGCTCTGAGAGGCCTCACTCAGAGGGAGGCTGCTGGTCACAGCCCACTGAAGTCCAGGAGAGCTCAAAGGGTCTCATTTTGGACCACTGTTTATAGGGCTGAAAGTGAGTACGCTATAGTCGTAACAGTGTTTCCTACTGGACACTGCTAGAAACTTTCTTTGCAATTGTGAGGACAAAATGTTATGACATTCGAACCAAAAAAAAAAAAAAAAAAAAAAAAAAAAAAAAAAAAAAAAAAAAAGAGAAGCTCATTAGACAGCCTAAGTTCCTGGCAGCAGACAAGGTTTTTAATAAGCTCAAGAGCCCAGTTGTTTTTGGCTAACTCTGAGGCCTGACAAGTAATTCTGAGATCGTGGTGCAGCCTGGAGGCGGAGGAGTATGCATCACCACACTGAGACCTTTAATCTGCTTTTAGTTACACTTTCTGGTTATGCTCCTGAGCTACTGCCCATGTCCTGCAAAGGTCTCACAGTTTGCTGGACTGGAATTGCTGCAGCATGGCATCTTTGTGTGCAGTCAACACATAAATGTAGTTTATGTTTTCTTGTTTCCTAGGGAATGTATTCCCCAAAACAGGGGGAAGACTGGTGTGCCACATTGCTTAACTAAAAAAGATATATGATGATCAAGACTTAGTGGGCTCTTTGGTATAGTTTTGAAAGGTCTCTCCACTAAAACAGCTCCTGGGGAATCAGCAATACTACTGGACTACACATAGTGAGGTCTCTGGTGTTATTTGTTCTTTGAAGGAAGAAATAGGGAAGAAAAACTTAACAGACAGAAAAATAAAAATATTTGGAACAAAAAAGTTTTAGGAAACATAGTGGGTTTATTAGTAAGGTAGTTTTGCAGAAACTGGAAACCGAGTATGTTGGGTAATTGTAAATATGTACTTCATTCACAGAGAAACAGGATTCGAGTAACAAATCTTCCCTTCGCCAGAATAGAAAAGAAGGGAATCCTGGATCATTTTGAAATATTTCTGCAGAAAAGAACATTAGACCTAATGACTGCATGCTGGGTGATGGAAGACACTTCACTTATTTGGGAAAAAAATGCTTTTTAATGACTTCATTTTTTCATTTTTAAAAAACAGTAAAAGTGGCATGTTATAATCTGCCAGAGATGCTCCCAGGTGAGTTGTTGAATGGTAATTTCAGCACACCTAGGGCTTCATACTCTAATATAACCCATTGTGCTTTACAGTTTAATCACACTGTGGCATTTAGAAATCATTCATTGTGGCTGGCAAAAACGTCTTGCAATAACACCATTACTGCAACTTACATTTTTATAGCAATTTTTACTTCTTAGGCAAACACACTGTAGTAGCCTACAAAACATTTTAAGTTCATAACAGGCATTGAATCACTGAGCATTATGAATCCCTTATGACCTAGAAGCATCCCTTATATAATAAAAGTATATCACTTTTTCATCAGAAGTTATCATAGTTATAAAACATGTATATATTTTTAATTTAGATAAAACTTCCTTTTCTAAGAGATCATACTGAGTCTTGGATTCAGATACCAAAGTTTAAAATACAAGGGAATTCCTTATATCCACTTGGAGACTGGCAGTCTGATAGCAATCAAAGGTTTTAAAGAAATCCATAACATAAGCTGTGGTAAAAAGGGCTTCTTGCAGACTGCTGAGCTTAACTGGGGCTTACTAAGCTCAGGAGTGTACAACACACAGAATTCAGTATTTAATATTCTTAATGCTCAAGGAACAGTCTGTCAGCCACATTTGGGAAAAATTCAGCCATTGATATGTCACAGTGGAATATCAAAACATCCCTTCACCAGTGTGAAATATTCAATTTGCTAAGATTTTTTTGTGACATTTATAAAGCTTTACATTTCTGGGTACCACAACCACAGAGTTTACTATTGTTCACGTTCCTCTGTGGCAACTGCATTAGACTTAGTCACTGTCAGATGGCCCCCTCTAAACTGGCTGCCTTCTCCATGGATTCTTGGATTTAATTTCCCCACATGGCTGAGAGAGCACCCAGAGCATGGTGACAGACAACAGGCTTGTTCCAGGGCTTTGAGGTGCAGCAAACTGTCCTCAATTAAACTGAAAAAAAATCACAGAATCAGTGACTGCAAGCCTCAGAGATCACCCAATGCAAAATACGACTTAAAGTTGTCACCTTTATCACTGCAATATTGCCTTGATAGGCTCTGAATCAAGTCAGTCCTTAAATAAATTTTTCTCAGGGTGTGTTTTAAACTTACAGGGAAAAAACCAAAACAACCTTCAAAATCAAAGCTTTCCATGTGTACTCTGAACACGATAGAGGAAACCAGTGAACTGACAACCAAATGGAATTATATTATGGTAAATATGAGGAGGCTGCAGCAAGGACAGTGAGACAGCTAAATATTACTGATCAGCTCACCCAAGGCAGAGGCGTATGCACTGCATTTTTATATGCGTTATCATATACCTGGAGTGGTCTGAAGTCAAAACAATTTTGAAATAAACACTGCTGGCTATTCACCTAGAGCAAAATAAAATATGTCCCAGACCTTGGGCTGATGTTATCCTTGCAATTCTCAGCTAGTTTTTCCACTCTTGTGCCATTGCTTCCCTTTCAAGCAATTTTCTTTATTGGAAGAAAACAAGGAGAGATTCGTAAGCAGAAGAGGAAAGAAGGCAAGAATGCTTGCACTCATGTGGCTCAGGCAGAAGTCATGGGCTTTTAGTAGTAATGAGCGATATAACTTTGGGGTTGTTTTGTATCTCAAATGCTCAGATGGAGCCTCTGTACTTTACAGAGGAGGCTGGAGGCAGGCCAGGAAGGGAGTGTTAGCTTAATGCTGATTTTAATTTCATATGTCACCTAATTGAGATTGAACAGTTATTGCACATTGCTCTATGAGAACCAACATCCTTCATTATTTTGGATATTAACAGCAGATTTTTTAGAATTTTTGATATTTAAATATTTATCAACAGCTATCATGTATTTGGAGTATAATTTCTTCTTTTGAGCCTGAGAGTGTGTCCAGAAGCTTCAGTTCTGAGCACAAGATTTTTGCAAACAGCACTGAAGTCTACATGATTCCTCAAAAATATTTGGGTCCAATTGCTGTCATTGTCTCATTACACCTATAAACTGAAAGTTTGGTTACAGAGGGATTATGACCAAGGTGTGCCCAAAACACAGATGTAGGCCAGGGATTTGGGATGAACATGTACCTAAAAGTCATGTCACTGGACACCAATTTTTCAGTCTCTTAGAAGTTTTAAAATATCAGGTGTTAGTTAATTAGGTGCTGAGTATTTTGATGATTTTTAAATGTTTCAGCAACCGCCAAGAACAAGTCCAATGTAAGAATGAGAAAGAAGAAAGAGCGGATTAACTCTTTAATCATAATTTCATTAATACTGCACTTTTAAAGAACAAAAGGGAAAACTTAAAAAATATAAAGCTAGACTTCCATGTAAATTAAGATATAGAAGTGTGTTATGTTTCACAATATAGTAACTTTGGCTAATTCTTACAAAGCTGTTTTGGCCAAAGGTTTTGTGAATACTTTTGTAGCTAATGAAACCAGGTAACTTTTCAAAGGAGAAGAACCCTAGGTGAGAGCCTAAACTTGTAGCACTGCTGCAATACATTTTCTAAAAAACTTTTCTAAAAAGTTCTGGGCATTGTCCAGAAGTAATAGAAGAACAAGGCTTTGGATTGAAAGCTGTGCAGCTATCTTAAGGACTATTTAGGCACCTGTGAGCCAGAAACTCCTTGCATACCCAATAGATATTTAAATAGTGAGGTTGTCTCAGTTTTGGGTTGTTGGTTTGTTGGTTGGTTTACTGGAAGGCCGCCACTGTCTATATAAACATGCATTAGAAAAGCTTCATCCTTTTGTATTCCTGGACACATTTTTATCTTTCCCTCCAAATTGTCCCAACTGGAAGTTAAGTACCAAGACTGAGTACTGCACCAGGATCTGTACCAAATATTAACAGTACTGGGTATTTTCCTACAGGCTGTCTAAAAAGAGGGAGAGACAGGGCACTTTCCATCAGCTATCTGGGATTCATTGCATCAAAAAGAGGAACTGTGGCCTCCTACTGTATGCAGGACCCTGATGATTTGCTCAAACATGAAACATATAACACATGGGGCCTGAGCCATTCTGGGGGGTGATCATAGTCACAGTGGAAATTCACATACTATCAATGAAATCGAAATGGAGCTCTCCACAACAAACATTTACTCATGTAAACCCATGGGATTACTCATGCGATTAAGCATCTGTCAGAACTGAGCCTTAAATATGTCACACATCCAATCTGACTGTGGGTGTGAATATATAATGATGCAAAAATATAAACACACAAATATGCTGTCTTCCTTGTAGCTGTCAGTGACTGATAGAATCACCTGCTTATCCAAAATGAATTCTTAATTAAAATAGGAGAGTCTTCTTAATGAATTTTTTTTTGTTTGTTTCTTTTTCTGGATGGCTGGAAAATAATTAGAACTCTAATTAAGCAATTTCACCTGATATAGTTATCTGAACATTAACTCATCAGCAGCACAGTGAGGGATTTTTATGTACTCAGGGAAACCTGCTCATATTCCTTCAAATCCCCTGAGTTTTGTGCCTATCAATTTTATGTGGCCTCCCCATAGGCTTTTAACCAGGGATTGCACAGACTTTGTTCTTTATTTTTCTGGTGTACATTAGTATAAGACCTCAGTGGATTTCATTTTCTTATGGATGTTTAAAATTTTGGGCAGGTATTTTTTTTTGGTTGTCATTTCATATGTGAAGAAGGCACAAAGTATCTGATATCAAGGGACAGGATCTGATGAGTTAGATGAGCTCTGCCTAGGCCTTCACTCCAATTTACACTTTTCTTGGTACTGCCACTGCACATGAGCTTTTATGAATCAGGCCATTTCACTGTATTGTATAATTGTGTGTGTTTTCTACATTAGCTGCACTATAGAAGCCTCACACAAATCTGCCTTCTAGCAATATTCGTTTCTTAGGATGTTGCTCAGCACAAACATTCAGCATTACTCTGGCAGATGAAGTTATGCCCAGCTGGCTGTGCACTAGTGAGATAAACCACAGACCTCCACCATACTCTGGCAGATGAAGTTATGCCCAGCTGGCTGTGCACTAGTGAGATAAACCACAGACCTCCACCACAGTGTCCTTTTAACTTCAAACTGTACACATGAAAAATGCTCTGCGTCCTGCTATAGAAAGAAAAATGAATACCAGGGCACATGGGATTTTTTCTATTTAAATGCAGATTACACCTTTCCCCACAATCATTTGGAACCATTAATCCTTTTAGCAGATTTCTCTTGCTAGGGCAGAGGGAGATGGACAAGGTTGCTGTTTGGACATGTTTTTTTGTTCTGTGAAAACCTTTAAGTTTCAGAAACTGGTGAATCTGGCACAGTTTTATTGAAAGAAGAAAAGGATCTTAATACGATTACCTCTAGCACTGGAAAAGATTTGTTATTTCCAGGGTGTGCTTCCACACTGAATAAGATTTGGAACCTATATAAAAACTTAGTCTGGGAAGCACTCAGGCTTCTCTAGTGACTCATAGTTGCCATTAGATCAGTAACTACTGAGTAGTCAACAGGTAAAGAGAGATTTAAGGAAATTTCCCATTTACTGTTCACAGGCTTAAGGCTACCCGCAGGCTGACATCCTAACAGATTAATTTGGGTTAATTGGAGTTGTGCCTGTTTCCACTTATGCTCAAAGGAGTAATGAAACCAACATTTAAGCCTCCTGTCTGTTGATAGCTATTTGGAGCCAATTTAAATGGAAGCAGGTCTTTCTGATAGTCCCCAATGAGTCTTGAACTTGAGCAGTGGGATATGAAGCAAAACACTTTTTTTGCTGCCATGCCCTTGTGTTAATTAAGTAAGTTATGATGCATCTGACAGTCAACTTAGTTTAGGGTTTTCTCTAATCCAAAAAATTCATTTACAGTCTAGTCATTTAACACCAAAATAACTGCTGCTGCACTCTTATCTTTTCTTTTTTTTTCAATGATCCAGTTCATAAAAATTTATGATGTACCTTCAGGATAGCAAGTTTCTGACAGAATCCTGTTCTATTTCTGGATATAAATGTCTCTTCTCAGAAAATTAATTTTACTTTTTGAGGGGTAGGGGCTCTGCACTTTTTGCATTAAACCAAATATACAGGATGTCCAAGGCAGGCTGAAAGTCAGCCCATCCCTGGAGCCTAGGAAATCCATATGATCTTACTCCTTTCCCAATGATTTTCACTTTCTTCTGCTAAAGCTGATGATTTTTATGTTCCATACAAAGGAAGCAGTTCAACTTGAGGTATTCTGATGAGGCAAGTGAAGCAATGGGATAGCTCAACAGAGGTACTAAACACTACCTTGAGGGCATTTTAAACTCATGTGCTTTGTCTTTCCTTCAGGTTTGTGTGCTGCACTGTTGAACACAACAGATGTAAAGATTCTATCCTGCAATTTAACCAGTAGTAAATGCAACTGGGAAAGTATGTAGTGTGAGGAAGAATATAAAATACCTATGACTCTTAATGATTCATTTCCCCTTTTTCCCCACCATATAAAATTACATTAATATATTTAGTTGAGTCAGGAGACTGAAACACTGGAATTGAAAAGGGATGCTTCACTGTGAGAAGATTAGAAAGCAGGGACAACTTTTGAAAGACTTTATTTAAAAAGACCAGAAAATTATATAGAACTGTGGATCCTTTATCTCAGTTTACACAGGAGACACAATTACCACTGAAGGGGTTCCTGCTTTTGTAACACTGTGAGGGCTGGCACATAACCTTAGCTGTGGCCAGCTTGGACCACAGAATTTATCTAATCTGACCTGTTGCATAAACCAACCTGGAATCTACTTTCATTTCTGAGATTTCTTGGACAAATTCTCCCTTTCCAAGTGGATGTTATCTGGTTATCTGGTTTTGAACGTCATTTCTGACCATCTGGTTTTTTAGCAGATCAGAAAACTTAGATGTAGCTGCTGCACACTTACAGCTCTGGGGCTTGAACCCAGTGTGCCCACAAGGGTGAACAGCAGCTTGCTCACAATCCAACAAAATCTGCACAACCTTTTAGAGGACAAGCAGTTGTGACTTACTGTGAATGTTCTACTGCAGAGACCTTCTGGCATAAGGTATTTATGCTTTACCATGATTTATTATCTACCTAGATGATCTTTAATATCCCTTCCAACACAAAGCATTCTGTGATTCTATAATTTTAGACTTTTGGGTGGTTACATCAATAGTGGGATAATAACAGCCAAGACATGTTGTTAATGAACCTTTTTGCCTACTTTTCCTTCACTTCAAAGAAGAAAAAGGTGCAGCTGGGTACCAGTAATATTATTATATTCTTCCCAGCTGCCTAATGATATCGAAAGCTGTTGACACTAGTTCTAGTTAACAGCTGTTGAAATGTAACCCTTAGCAACAAAAAGGAGAACATAAAAACGGTCTTCCTAAATGAAAGGCCTGACAAGTGAGTGGAAGGCTTGATAAATAACAAGCACCAAACTCTTTCCTTTTATGAGATGGAGGTTTCTCATTTCCTGCTTCTTGTGATTTCTTACAATAGTACTTGGTGCTTATCCTATGCTTTTGTTCTCTAAAGCACTGTATAAACATTAACTAATTAATCCTCCAAACACTCCATGAATTAGGTGAGAAAGCAGTATTTCCATATGCATTCTGCACTGTAGGGGAAATATTAGAACAGACTTCAGAAGGAGCCTTTTGCTCATTTATATGTTTTAACCTCTGCCCAAACAAAAAGGTTTCTTTTAGGGGCACACTGTAAAGCAGTAACATTTATCAGCATTTATTTGATTTTTTTTTTCATTAAATGACTTTAAATGTACATATTTGCCTTCTACAACTTGAATTGATCTCTCTCTCAGTGTTTTATTCCTCAGTCATCTCTGAAGTAAAGCTTAGCACATGAAGGCGATATGTTTAATAGATTTTGGACAGGGCCTTATATCTCCTACTCCTAAAATTTAATCCCTGCTTTCCAATCCTCAGTTTTCCTGTTATATTTGTGCTTGTGCTATTCTTGCTCATTTTTCTTCTGCCTCAAAACACAGGTTGTGTTATAAAATTAGACTGTAAGCACTGAAATGCTTGGAATTGCATCAAGACTCCGGTACTAAGTTCATTTGTTCTAACATTATAACAATGTCTTAGGGTCTACCTGTCTATCTGCATCTTCTATCTGTGTGCAACCCTAGTGGATAAATCTGAACTCACTTTTCTTTTATCTTCCACATCCTGGTAGAAGTGTGGGTGTCCTTTCCTGCTCAGAATATGTCCAGGGGAGACAACAACCTTACAAGGCTGTGAACAAGCTGTTGGGTAGCTGTTACTGCCTGCAGCCACACTGCTTGAAAGAAATTAATATTTCATCATTTGCTTGAAGCCATCACTACTTCCAGTACCCCTTATTATGTTAACTCTTGTTTCTCTGTTTGAATTTTCCTTATATTTTTTTCACACACTTCTTTCCTGAATCCTTGATGTCTAAGACCTCCATGTTCCCTGTGATACATCAGATGAGTGTCAGGAGATGACAATGAGAATTTCACTGTAGCTGCTGTGCACCCTATCCCTGAAAAATTATATATAATTGGGATCTTACCCTGTAACCTTTTTACTCCTTAATTTACTCATCCACCACATCAGGCTTTCTGAGACTAATGAAAATTAAGAAAGTTCATTTTCAATGACATAACTAAATAAATACTACTTAAGACTATTTAAATTATTACTAACAAAAATTTAATGTTCACTGTAGTGCATTACTGTTACATCAGGTACTGAACCTAACATTAAATCATCTTTGACATGCACAGTCACTCTGTCTTCTAGAATAAACTATTAGACAGAAAACTGAATAATAATGATGCAAGAAAATGGTTTTTTACATACTCACTATATGTAGGCTTATTTTGGGTCTTTATTTCCTTCATTATCAACACAAGCTCTCCTACCTGTCCTGGACCTCTGTTTTAGCATATATAATGTGTCTTGATTGTGTCCAGGCTATTCAGCAGAGGCCAGAGTAAAATATTATTTTGTTGTGGTTTGATTATTGGATTTTTTTTCCTTAAATTTGCATTCTTAAGCCTCTGTTATATATTCTGCAGTCTTTTGTCTTTAATCAGAATTCCTTTTAGATTTGAGAGATTCCCCTTGGCTTGACCGTAGTGCCTCTGAGTTTGAGCTTCCAACCTTCCTATGTTAACAGACTAATTGTTTCCTCTCTTCTAAAATGTGGTTCCATCTACAGTTTATCCAACAATTTCTCTTTTTGTCAGACTTGACTGCACTTTTATCATGGAGAATGTGTTTGCAGCTATTAATGTTCTCCTGAACTTGTTTGTACTTGTAAACTGTAGATGTTTAACTAAAAACATAAGATTCTTAGGACAGTTTGCCACTCTCCTGTGTTACTACAGGCAAGCATTTTTTGGTTGTGTTTCAGACAGCCACATTCACTCAAAGGAACAGACAGGGCAGTTTTTATACCAGTCTGCTCAGTTTTATTTGGTTCCTTCTGTTGCATGTCTGCAAGTCTACTTTTTAAAAAATTATTATCATTATTTTAATTTCAGTGCTAAAAGAAGAATGTACAACACACTGCTTGAATGACACCTCTTGTCTACGGAATTTTCATTTTTCTGTCTCAGGTCCTCAGGATAAGCTACCTTATCTAGCTTTCCAAACTCTTGCCTTCTCCATAGCTGCCTTATTATTCAACTATCATTTGCAGCACACAGAATGATCCAGGCACTGGCATAATTTCAATGCAGGAAAAATATCTTTTATGAAGATACATCTATAAGTTTTATCAAATATAGGAGAAATTGTTAGATATCATCTTGTAATGTCTAGAACACAAATTTCAGAGGAGGCAAAAGTCCTGTGACAACACAGTGATTTATATGCCAACATCTAGACTGGGAGAAGTGCTGCTTCACTTGCATCCATGTGGGCTGTCAACTCAGCTTCTGTGGAAGCACTGTCTACAGCTCTGTGAGGAGATCCTATATGCCATGATTATTTCCTGGATGCTAGCAGCACTCAGAAACCAAGAAATAATGTTGTTCCTTTTATTCTACTCAGTCTTCCCTATTTTCTAGGATTGACTAAGCCAGTGCTCTGTCAGAGAAATACCACATTGCATACTATTTTCTTCATCTTGAACAGTCCAGTTTTGTGATCCCTCTGCCACTGAGTTTTTTATTTACTTGTAGAGATTCACTTATGGTTGGAAGGTCAGAGTCTGCCCAGAAAAATTTAACTTGCATTATACAGCAAAAGGCAGATGATGAAATCTTGTTCTTCATGTAGTCTTATTCTTAGTTATTTTATTCTAAAGTCAATTAGAAACTGGGCTTTCAGAAGTTGTAAGGTGGACTTTTCAGCTTCAGATCAGTAAAAAGGCCCTCTGTTTTTTTACTCTGCCTTAGCCTCATCTGATAAAAATCAAATGAATGTGAAATATATTTATACAGTGGGGACTAATACTACCAAAGTTTCTTTTAAGCCATTAAGTAAATCGAAACCTGTGGAACCTGGCACCCATGAAAAATGTCTGATGTTTTACACTTACTGCTTCTTATTACATACAGAGGAAAAGGTCCTTTGAGTTTTCTTCTTTTTTTTTTTTTTTTTTTTTTCTTTACATTTATAAAAGGATTCAGATACTCTGATAGAGCTTTCAGCACCTCCATCCTTTCATTCCGAGTATTTTAGTACAGTTTCTTTTACTCTTTATCCATATGGGTAATCTCTCTGACCTATTGTTTGTCTCAGAGCTTTTTAATGTATTGTTTTAGTTTCTACTGCCTTTGAATTATGAAACAAAAGCTGCTTAAAAGTGCAATTTCCTTTCAGCATCAACAGCAGTCAAGAGACCAAATAGATTCAACAGACTCCTGAAATACAGTAGCTTAAAACCACCTCAGTGTCTTGGCAAGGGATTGCTAAATTGTCAGAGAACTGGAAGGCCGTGAGTTTTGGTTGAAAAAAGGGGAGTAAAGGGAAAGACCTTTCCCTAAAGGCAGAGGGAAATAAGATCTGTTTTGTCTCTTCTGTCATCCACAAATCCAAACCTTCACTTTAAGGACATGGGAGTTTTTCCTAATCTTCTGCTCCTTTTCAGTCAGTCCTTTCACAAATAAAAGCCTTTTATGCAAAATCATTAACTACCTCCCCTCAAACCCATCCATATATTATATACAATTAATGAAAGAAAGCAAAAGGATTTATGAGAAGCACATTGTGCCAAAGAATTAACCACTCCAAAGTAAAACAGATAAAAATGGATATAATATAAAAATGTAAAGTGTCTCAAAAATATGTGATTTGTCATTAATGTAATGGTATTTTGCAAATATAAACAAAGAAACTGTTAAACTTCACATAAAAATCCAAAACATTCAGAGGGCTATTAGTCATATCTGGAAAAAAAGTTTTATTCTTTAAGAAAGAAATAATTGGGCTGCAGTATAAGATTTTTGTGAAAACTATCCACTTGGAAATGTGTGCTTCTCCCTGCTGTTAGTGGAAGTGCTGTGACAGGTTTGTCAGTCGCTCAAGCTGCCATGCTGCAAAAGCAGCACAGCACTTTTATTTCAAGTGAGTCTGTCGAAGTGCTTCTATAACAAACCAACCTCCACTTCTCCTACAGTACAAACAGCAATCTTCAGCATTTCAATCACATCAGGCTCTTTGGCAGAGGGAGAAAATTTCACCACTATTGTATGCAAAACATACAAAAACTTTTCCCGTTTTTTTTCTTTTACTATCCAATGAACATACCAAAAACCATCACAAGAGGAAAAGACTTCTTTGAAAAATAATCTTTTCTAAGAATTTAAGAAATCATAGTAGCAACAAGGCAAAAGCATCATTTCTAATGGATGGTTGGAAAGTTTTCAAAGGCAACTAAAGAAATTATGGGCTGCAGAACTCAGGTGTAGGATCTGAAGGGCTGTATTTTTTAATGGACTTTTCTGGTAAGCTATCAAGACACCTTTTCCCCATGAATTTTCAATCATTTTGCTGACTCTCTGCATTTTACTTGCTGTTTATTCAATTACAGTGGTTACCAGAAACTGCTCCTATTTCACTGAGATCAGAAATTCCAGAAGTGGTCACCAAACACTCACAGCTACAAGGCTGTAATAAGCAAGGTCCATTCTCAATAAAACAGTGTGGGTTTTCTAGGCCCTTTAACATGTGGTATTTTGACCACAATTGGAAATGTTCAGTTTTTAAATGGAGCAAACCTATTAGAAACATTTTATATTTTACTGAGAGATAGAAGGAATTGCTAGTTAGACAGTAACAGCAATGTCTACATCAAGAAGGGAGATGGTTAAATCACAACCATATTGACTATTCACAGATGTGAAACCAGTAAAATAGGTTCTCACAGACTGCATCTGGACTGAGCTGGTGCATTCTGCAATGCATCCTGGCTCCTGGGCATTTGAGCATCCCACTGAGGCCAGGCCACATCAGGCTTCTGGAGGCATGAAGGAAGGCCTGGTGAAATAGAGTGATTCTGCCAGCTGGGCCATGGGGGAAGACTTGGATCCATAATCTATGTGCTCAGCTTCTAAAGAGAGATTGTGCTTTAGGGGCAAGTCATGAATCTCAGAGTCAACTGAGAACTCCCTTGGTACTGTGATTTAGAGTGGGATTTTGATGGGGATTGGCTTTAGTGGCTGGAGCAGTTTTAGATGACGAAAGAGCTAAGTCAAAAATAAGCTGAGCAATAAAACAATTAATGTCTTACTTTTGCCTTTTCCAGCTGAATCTCTTCTGAACAGTATTAGCAGAGTTTAGCCAGCTGAGTTATACAATTGCTTTGCTAAAATAGAATTCCCTTTCTTATTTAGCATATTGTTTTGCTGTGTAACAGATGGGTTTAGGCTGTGGCAAATTTCAGGTTGACTATAAGGAAACAATAACCAGTGTCAGTGAAGGCAGAAAGAAGGAAATATTTCTGTAACTTTCCTGTCCTCAGAAGCACGTTCAGAAATGACCAGATTATATAATTCTCCATTTTGGTCATGGAGCTAAAGTTCCTGGGTGCTAGAGGTATAGTGTCTGTTTTGGGGGATAGGAGAAATTCTAGGGATAATGTCAGTTCTTCCTGTGCTGCTGGACAGAATGGGTTCATAAACACTGGTAGGTCATGGATCTGACATCTGTGGCTTGATCTGCAGTGGTTTCTTCATCCCACTGCCTATTTCCCCAGCTAGTCATCTGGCCCTGTTCAATTATGCTGTTTTCTAAGTTCCTTCTCCTATTCTCATTTTCTTTGCCTGCAGTGTCTCAGCCTGCACTCTTCATGCATGTCATACCAATCTCACTTGTCCATCCATGTCCAATGGTCCTTTCTCAACTCTTTTGACATCCACTTTGCTTGTTCTTGGATCCTAGTCCTAGTCTATCTCCAACCTTTTCACCAGTCTCAGATCATCTCCATGCTCCCTCCTTGGCTCTTTCAGCAGTCTCACTTCCTCTCTGGTCCTGTCCTTTTGCATCCCAGCATGTCTCAAATGGCTCTTCTCCCTGTTGTTTCTCCAGTTCCTATTCATCTGTGCCAAATTGCTTAAGCTCTAGCAGCAAGCTTCAAGTCTAAGCCAGCCAAATAAGTCTCTGTGATTTTATAGCTCCCAGTCCCCATCTTTTTCAGACTTTTTACTTGCTCAGTAAAGTCCTGTTTGCCTTGATCTAGCTCAGCTTTGGGTCACCGTTCTCTCACAACATTTCAGCCTAAATAATTTGTAGAAATGGCAAAGGACTTAAGAATATGAAGCATTGGGAAATTTGAACAGGGGATGGTGTTAGCCTACACACATCTCTGATTGCCATCTCACCAGAGTAACACCCTTGCCTATTTTCTGCATATCCATAAAGTGCAGTGGAAGCCATTAGAAACATTTATTTTTATTTTATGGCCCAGCAATAGCGTAAGTAACTGTCCATTAGAACCTAGATCTCTCGTACTTTGAAGAAAATTGAAAGCACATCACGTAATAGAAAATGGTAGTTGAAACAATAAGCCAGATGCTAAGATGGTGTAAATCAATGTGAGAGTAAGGAAGCAATTCCAGTTTGTAGTAGCTGCAGAGCTCATCTTTTGAATACATATTCACAAGTAAGAGAAATGCTAATAGAAAAATTTTTAAACTGAGACTAAAAATCTGCCTCATTATAGCAGCAACTTGATCAATCTTGTTTCTCTCTTGATCTTAATTTGAATGCAAAACCAGTAGTTTTTTTACTATCTAAGTAAACTTTCTAATTAAAAAAACAATCAAAGTTTTATAATGCAAGCATAAAATGTAAAGAGCTCAGTTCAACTATGTTGATTAGAAACTGAAGTTGTGTCTCCTAATAAAAAAATACGTTTTTTTTTTCTCTTGATATAAATTACATTAATTTTTAGGGGTTTTGTCTTTTTATTTCATTTTGATTTTAGTTTTTCATTTTTTTGTTTTCTTGTTGTTTTTTTTTTCACTATAGCCTGAATTTATGTAGTACTAAGCCAAAGACATTTCCACTCCTTCAGAGCCTTTAACTAGTCCAGTGTGATTTAATTTCTGATTTCATTTTTCCCTTCTCTCTCATAGGACTCTTAATTTCTGTTTATTTTTTGTAGTCCTCAGGATTATTGAATAATGGTAGGTAATTTACCTCTTTCTATTTATGGGCATTAGTTTATTTAAACTAGTTTCAAAAGAACTAATTTCTTTATTAATTTTTTTTTTTTTAAGCTTCATGTGTGTAAAATTATTTTATGGTGTTTATAACCACTTTAGGTTTTATTTCTGACTCATGACAGCAGCATTCTTAAGTATAATTCCTGGAAGTAAATTTTGCTTTGGGATTTATTCTAAGTGGTTGATGTATGCCAGGGGTGGCTGACTGACACCAGTGCTTTTGAAGAGTTGACAGAGATAGCCACACATCTTGGTGCAGCACAGGGTAGTTTTAATGTTTTAATGTTTAACTATGTAGTTTTAATGTTTAACAACTTCTATATATTTGACTTACACAATACAGAGTATGGATCAATGAGGAGTGTTTATGGCCCTCTGTGCTAACACCAAGTTCAGCTTGGGTCTACACAGGTAGAGCTGGCAAGGATGAATCTGAAGGATTCAGTAAAAAGAATTCCTTTTGATTAAATGAACATTTTCATAGAGGTGTTTTATGTTAGATTTTCCTCAAAAAAAATCCTCTTTTTACCCTTCACTGATCACAGATGTTAATATGAAAAAAAAAAAAAAGTTACATAACCTTGCTGGTTTTTATATTTACAGTTTTTCTAGACAAGTTAAAATTTTTTAAAGTATCAATATCTTCCAAAAATCTTCAGGTTTAAACTTTGATGAAAATACTTGCAACAGATCAACTACCACTTTTCAGTATTCCTCCCAATAACATCCAAGCCCCAAACATTTTAGCCATGACACCAAGCCTTAGTCACAAATATGATTGGTGCCATAGAACTGCTGATTGCAATGGCAAGTTATGTCCTCTTCTACAAAGATGTGAGTTTTCTTCTGTCTATGGCCTTTCCTTAGTAATTTCAGAAAGGCTTTTTGCAGTCATGTAAACCTACCCAGCTGCTTTATTATGGTCTGGCTGTGGCACTCTACTTAAGATGTAATAAGCTATAGTGTAATTAAACAGCAAATGTCCATAACTAAAGTAATTTGCTCTATTGTAATATCTGTTGCTATCTCCCAGCTTGAATGTGCTTAAATTATTTATTTGTTTGCTTGTTTGCTTATTTCCATTCTAAAAGACCACAAAAAAATTCAGATCCTCTATGCAAGTAGACTCCATAGGAAAAAATGTATACACAAGAAAGACAGTCCCAACTGTACAATTAGACAGCAGGGGTGAGGAGGTATGAGATATAAAAATGAATGAATGAAGAATGAAAACATGAGTGTGCTGGCAGCTCTCACTTTTAGTTTTTCTAGTGTTATTTTAAAAACTATGCTTTTCTTTATTTTCACATAGGTTTTCATAATTTTTAGTATATGCCATTCCCTTCCTCTTTACAAATGACTTGTTTGCCTTTGGCTATTTTAAATGTAGAGAAAGAGAGGCCTGGAAAACTTCCAGAAAATGCTGAAAAGTTAAAGGAAGTTACAGTATGAGAAAATAGAGGTGTGATGGTATGGTCCTCTTCCCTCTCTCCCCCAAACTGACCTTTATTTTCCAGATATGGAAAATCACCAGTGGTGATCATAATGGATCCATCTGCTTGTGATGACTGCATCCATCTCAAAGTGGATTCAGGGGAGACACATAGGAATACCATAGCCAAAGGCTAATTTGGGCAGTGCAACCAAACCAAAGTGGTGGTCAAGGTCTGACTCAAGATGGAAAAAACTAACATCTCAAGCTGACATGCAAAGGTGAGCATGAGTCCATTTTCTTATTCCATGAAGAGCCCAGGACCCACTGAGCTTTCCTGCATGCAGCAGCATCCTTGGCAGTATCTCTGCTTGATAGGGAGATCTCCCAAGCTTATTCCTTGGGACTGAGAGATGCCTTGCAACAACAGATTCTTGGTGATTAAATTCAAACCTTCTATGCAAGCAGAGTCCATAGGAAAAAAATGTATATACAAGACAGTCCCAACTATGCAATTAGACAGCAGGGGTGAGGAGGTATGTGATGTAAAGATGAATGAATGAAGAATGAAAATGTGAGTGTGCGGGCAGCTCTGGCTTTTAGTTTTTCCAGTGCTTGGCATGGTAAACTTTGAAATCCTACCTAAATGATGTAAATGAGTGAATCCTTTAGACATAAATTATTGACTGAGTCTGTGACAAAGTCTGGATCCAGCTGCACATATACTTCCTCTGAGAATGAGTTTAGAACATGAGGGGGTAATTATGCTCATGACTGAACAGGAGGGTCTCCCTGACAATTCTGTCTGACCCTGTCCACTATAAAGTAAATAATCAACTGTACCTGGCCATTAAAACTTGCTAAACCACTGGTGCATTTACTGTTAAACTTCATAATATTAATAAAGTTTATTGTTTCTCTGTTACGAGTGAAGTGCACAGCTCCATCTACAACAAAACGTGATTCTGGAATGCAAACATGAGACTACAATGGTATTGCACAGCTGCTACCCACCAAATGTCTAATATAGCAGAAGCAGGAAAAACACCCAGAATACTTCTAGTTCTCTTGTTTCATAGAATAATGAAACAATACTGCTTCTAGGTGTCATTACAGCGTCTGTAAGTGGCTCAAATATTTTTGCACCTCTCCTTTTTATCTTGGTGACCCCTACTGTTCCTGTGATATGGAGGAGAAAGTCACCAGAGGATAAATCTAGAGTTTAACTATATGTATTTGGCATATTTTCCACATACGATGAGAGGCTGAATCCATGTTTACAGGTGTAATGGCATCCCAAGAAAGAAGGAACACTCTGGTAATTGCTGCCTTGCAAGCATTCCTTATTTCACAATTTACGGTAGGTAATAAGTAAATGTTTGCACAAATTAGACCTGATTTAAGTGCAACAAAGTAAGAATAATAAAAAAATTAAATACAAACACAAGTATTGTAATTCATCAGATGACTGATGAAAAATTAAGCTGTATACAAAACCAACCTCAAGGCATTCCATATTCTTATTTGACAGCACTGTATGGTTTCCTTTTAGATATCTTTCTTCCTAACTTGTATTTGTTTTCTAATGCGTTCTCTGCCTGACATGAAAGTTGTAGAAATTAATTAATTCTCTGAACACAGTGTCCATATTCAGTCACAGAAAGGCTTTATATAATTTTTATTTTACTCTGCTCCACAGGTCTGTTGGCCAGGCAGTGTTGTAAGGTGGGGATGTTCTATGGTTGTTTGTACAGCAACTGCTCTGCATGTACATCCGTGTTCACGGTTCAACATGACACTATGGACAATTCATTATTTTTGCATTTTCTCTCCACAGTCTTTCTGACACTTTTGAAACCAGTTTAAGCTGAATTGGAACATCAGGGAGAATGGTCTAGGGGTAATCTCATCAAAAAGAACCAAAAGGTAACCTTCAGTTTTCCTAGCAATGGTCAGAGTTTCAGCTGTTGGAGAAAATGGATTTAAAAGATATATAAAGGACAGGAAGAATCTATTTGTTATTGCTGCCTGTTCCTCTGGAGAGCAAAGGTATCCAAACTATAGCAGTTGGGCCTGGGTTCTTCCATGGCTGTGTTCAGTCTATGTTTTGATATGGTTCCTTGTGTCCCTGGTTCTTCTCCTTCCCTAGTGAAAGGCCTTCTTTGTTGCTTCCTTCTTTTGATTTTTCTGCACTGCCAGTCTTATAAATTCGTTAAGTGCTTCCCAGAATTAATTTTCTTTGTCCAGCAAGGAGCTTCATCATACCCACCAGAGACAATCAGCTCTTCCCTTGCCCTCCTACATGTTGTGCTCTTCAAAATTACCTCTGTCTAGGTTGTCTTGTCAGTAAATGAGATTCAGTATGAATAAACCACTCTTTGTTACAAGGTCAGCTTTTTACCAGTTCCTCCACTGCCAGCTTATTTGGTCAGGTGCCTTTGTGGTCTACAACACTATCTGAATATTATTGTCTCCTCCACATTCTTTAGAAGCATGCTTGTAACTTATGTGCTCCAAAACATTTAGGTATATCCAGCCACAGACAATGAGGGACGTGATGTTCAGCCTTGTTCCACGGTCCCTTTTGTTTAGCAGTGTAGACATATTCCTCATGTCTGACATTAACATTAATTTTACATCACGCCTAACACAATAGTATCTGATTGCTAGAGGCCTCTCCATACTCCTAAAATAAGAATTATTATTAAATCATTATCATGTTTATTAATGAAGATGATGATTACAATAATAAATATTCTTCTCCCTCAAGAGCTTTCCTTGTGTTAGCTGGAAAAACTGTGTTGCTAATCTCAGGGCACCCTGATTCCTCTTAGCTTCAGTGGATGAATTGCTATTCATGAACATTTCTGCTATATCTACAAATCTTTCCTACTTCACATGTGGATTCCAAAAATCCAATTAGGAAATTCCAGGATGCAGAGAAGACACAGAAAGGTATTTTTGTTGGACACAGCATGATAGTGTATGGATGTTATTCCAAGTTCTATTTGAAATAAGTCCTGGCTGTGTGCAGTGAAAATGATATTGTGAGATAGGATAAGACATTTTAAGTAGATTATGAAGTTATAGAAAATATTTTCAAATCAAGGTTCTTATTCTTCTTGCCACTAAATAATATCACAGAAATATCTAGTACAAAAAGTTTGTTATGTCTGAGTTCTGACTTCTTGAGTTAAAATATCTGTTCTGCAAATATGCAACAGGGATCAGTAACAGCTCCAAATAAGTCAGACTTCCTGGAACATGCAGTATGAAAAAATAGTCTTTTTTCTCCCCCCTGCCCTCTAAAAAAGGAAAATTTAAATTTTATGGCCATAGAACAGTGTCTCTGATGTAGTATTTAAGACCTGAAAGTATTGGCTTGAAGGGTTTGGCAAGAAGCTAGACTTGTAAGCTCCTTGCCCCAAATAGCAGTACTTTGAGATATATGTATCCTTCACAGCTCTGCTCAGGGGAGCTCATAAGTTCTGGACTGGAAACTTTCCTGTTAAACTTACTGCTATGGAAAGATTGCAATTTCATATTAACCACTATGGATTTCTCAATTACTTTTACAATGGGTCCTATTGCTCCACTGAGGTAATTGCCAGTTTGCAGAAATTTCTAAAGTTCTATAGACAAAATTTCTGGAGGACTCTCATTATGTAGGAAAAATAACCTGATAAGAATTCTGTCCGCTTCTTTTCTCCCTGAATCCCTCAGGAGGTCTCTGTGGATCACTGCCACTCCTGTGCACTTGTAATCCTACTGCTGCAATTTTAAAACCTTTTAAAAAGTGCCTGTATTTTGTATTGGTAAATAAATAATGGCTACATATGATTTTTCTTCTTTAAAAATTGAACACTCTTTGGGCTCTTGTTATTACCTCTGTGTAGTACTAAATGTCAGGTCAGTGAGACTGTTTTCATCTCTACAAAATTACTCCCAGATCTGTTATTAAAGAGGTGGAGTTGGCAATAAATATTGTATTAAAATTTTAGTAATAGTCATAATCTAGCAATTGTAGCAGCATTACAGTTTTTAACTACATATGTTGGGGGCCAGTAGGTGATTTTTGGAAAAATTGTTGTTAAATAGAACATCACTTGGTTAAAGGTTAAAGTGCATGTGATTGATTGCTGGTTAAACTTGTGGAAGAGCACATGCAGTTTGTGGTATCCATATAGAATAGAACTGAAATACAACCTTAAAAACATGAGTAAATCCTGATAACTGAGGATTTTTGATATTAGTCAAAGAGCTCTCAGCATCTGTCACAAGCTCCCTTTGAACAGTGCCAGAATGACGTGGGGCAAGGGATAATTATCCCTTCAGCAGCCCTCCTCAGGTACAATTGAGGTGCTGAGAACAAATGGGAAGAATTTTTTCCAGAAGAAACGGGGAGATTGGTGACATCATCTCCTGCAGAAGTGTCCCCAGTCAGGGCTGAACATTCATCCTGTTTCCTGTGTTCATGGAGCTGTGGTGTTGCCTAGGCCCACCTTTACCAGGTAAGCACTTGCCAATGGTTTTAGCCAGTAGACATCGTAGATCTCAAATCTAACTTTCCCCTTGGAGAAAAAGTACATAAGAGTGATATAGATAATTTATAGGTATCTGAGTAAAAACTCTATGAACATACGCTTGAATTTAAATTTTGTGTTGTAGACAGGAAGATGGGAGGTATAGGATAGATGGGTGTTCAGCCAACTCTTGTATTAATGCATGACTGATTCTGGGATCAATGGCTACCAATAACCATGCAGCACATGCTGTCATCCTACAAATTCATTTGGGAATACCAAGAAAAAAGTACAGGAAATAATATTTAAATAAACTATTTCCCTGTCTTTTCATGGCAGGTAACAGGGGTGGTGTTTCATCTTTGCTGAAAGTAAAATTGTGTTCCTGGCACAGTGTGGTAGGATAGACAGACATAGGCAAATGTATATCATATATATGAAGAATATAAAATAATTTTTTGGCATTCTTCCTTGGTTAATAACTACATTGCCATTTTGAAAATACACATTTTTCAATAGGAGAGGCAGCACTAAAAATCAAGATTATTGAAAAAGCTGTTGGTTCAGTAACTTAAAAACAAGAAAGGCTTAGAGAATACAAAGAGAAATACAGAAACAATAAAGAAAATTGGAAATCTTCTAAAATCTAATTTCCTGACACAAAGATATTTATTGTTATGTTTGAGATTATGGGCTGACTCCTGCCATTTGCTATACACCTTGTCCCAGTCGTTAAGATTAAAGCTGTGAATACTTCTATTATACACAAAACTAAAATACTTTTTCACACCATGCCAGAGGGCTAGCATTGTAACTAAGGCACCCATCTCCATGCTTCCAGAAGAACCGAATGGATATCTGATTTTTTCTATTAGAAGATCATTGCCATTAAGAAGCTTATCTTTCTTGTTCACATGACTGGTGATATAATACCAATTTAATTATGAGCAAATATGCATTGCAGTGTGTCCTCTTTTCCCCACCGGTAAATGAATTAGAACAGACTTCACAGGTGCTCTCCTCTGAACCTCTATGATTCATACATGGTGCTGTAACCATGACTCCCAACATCAAGTTTGAAAGCAGTAATTTAGAATTACTGACTCTCTGCAGCAGTCAGACCTGCAAGTGTCTACATTCCAATTATCAGGGGCTGATCTTTGACTTGCTCATTTATTAAAGGTGTAGGACTATAAAAGGGGAGCAGTGAAGAAAATGCAGGGTATCCTGGTATACTGTCTTAACCACAAAACTGCAATCCTGAGTTTCCCTCACCCTTACTCCCATCTGACAATTTGTTAATATTCATAGACCATCCTGCATTCCCTCTTGCTGACTGGATAGAAATTGCTCCAGGGACTGCTTTTCATTTGCATTTTCCTAATAACGCTACCATTAGCCTTGATAGCTTTGTTGAGAAGGTTGCAGAAAGTAATAAGTATATTCATCTGGGATCTTGTGTTTTCTTGTTTGGCTTATTTTGAATTAAGATTATTTGCTGTTGAGGAGAATTAATTGAAATACTTCCTCAGCCTGTATTTGGAAGGCAAAGTTCACTCTCCTACTGGAAATGTTCAGTGTTCCTCCTGCTATCTTTGCCCAGTCACTAATTATCTCTTAGCATCTATAAGTCATCCTCCCTGTGGTTTAGATTTGAAATTTACCTGAAAAAGATACAATGCAAATGTTCTATTATATTGACTCATTAATTAGCTAATGAATAGTTAATTAATTAATAAGTTGACATGGTGGTGTTCGGTCATAGGTTGGACTCATTGATCCTGGAGGTCTTTTCCAGCTTAATTGATTATGTGATTCTGTGTGATTCCATGATTCTGTAAGTGTCCTTATCTGGTTTTACTCAGCCAAAACTTTGGAATGGAGAGCTAGAATCAGTAAATACCAAATATTGGAAAAGTGTAATGTGTAGTAATGTGAATGATCTCTCACTCTAGGATTATTGAAGCAATTATCAATATTATTTGTGAACAAAGCAAAGTCACTCAAAGATCTGGAAACTGTGTTACAAGCACTAACCACAGGTTCCTGTAAGAAGCCACAAAACTGAAACTAAATACTGTAAGTGATGGCTACACAGTGATTAAAATAGAACTTTCAGCAGTATGGACAGAGAAACTGTTTAAACAACTACAAGGCAGGAATAAGAAGAAACAAATGGCGGTGAATTTCTTTCTGCTTTCTGAGGCAATATTGGCATGGAAAATGTGCTTTGGAAAAGAAATAAAGAAATAATACACAGGAGAAAGCTGACAAAATAATTAAGGGACTGAGGTTTTTCTGTCCAAGGAGACTGTTTGTAGAGGGTGGGTAAACCCTGACACTAGGGAGTGTAAAACAGAAGAGGGAGTTAGGCTGTGTCATTCAAGTCTACCTGATACTCCTCAAGAGACAGGTGCTGCCGTGTTAGAAGGAGCAGAGTACACAAAATAAAGTAGATTTGCACATGGACAGAAAAGAGAAAAGACAATGACCCACTCAAAGTAAATATGAAAAAAGTCTGTTTGAGAAACTCCAAAAATGCTGCATAATTCTGACCTTAGAGCAGGTGCTGACAAGTCACTTCATTTTTTTTATGCTTTAAGTCTTCTGTGAAATGATCCTGCTTCGTCTGTTGCCTGTCTTGCTCTTAAAAGGAAATCATAACTGTTTGAGAAAGGATTTTCCCTGGTGCATAATGGGTTTTTGCATACAGAATTCCTGAACTGTGGCCTTCGTCCATCTGAGAGTGGTGTCTGTCTTTCACTGGAAGCCCATATGCTCTCTCCCTAAATGCACACAGTGCACAGCCTATCATAAAGCAGTCTGGTATCTCTGAAGGGAGTGATGATAATAGTAGAGATATGGCTGATAATTACAGTAATAGTCAATGATTTACTGATAGATCTCTAGGTTAGACATAATTGATTCTGAAAGTGAATGAGACCTGTATTTACCCAGTAAACACATGGTTTTAATGCAGTTGCTGGAACAAGCTATTTGCACCAGAGGAATTATGAGCATTTTAGGATTTAAATTACTAGTTTCTTCCAGCTCACAACACAGAGGGCATATTTAGCTGGGCAAAGCTGCACAGTTTTGCCTTTGCTCTGCTGGTTTCAGGAATGAGCATATTGGACTTAATTTTCCAAAGTTGTCAGCCCAACTCTCACAAGCATTACATTCAATTAGGAGGAACACCAAAAACAATTTAAAACAAAGGACAAAATGAGGAATCTACAATGAATAAAGTTCATTGCTTTCCTGTAATGGCCATCCCACCTTCTCAGCTGCTGGGACTATCTCAAGAGAATAATGGTAACTACACCTTTTTCAGCTTATCTCAAGTCTCCACGGTGAGTCTTAATTTTCTAAGTGTGTGTGTATTTTAAAACAGCTTTCTTTGTAAATCCAAATGATATAGGAATGGTCTCTTAATGGCTTGTTTTTATGTCCAGCATTAACTTAAGTGTGACTCATTTACTCAACCTTCTGCTGCATGCAGCAGAGGAATCAAATAGTTATTATTATTGTAATTTTGGCCCATGCTAGTGCCAGGTTATTCAGTGTGTCTCACATCACGTTGGCTTCCCTAGCTCCCACAAGTTTTTTATGTCTGCTATGTGCCAGTTTTGTCAATTTAACTGAAGATTTTCATTTGCCCCTGATTTTACAAGTGCAGCTCAACATAAATATTACCATTTAGATTTGGGTTTATAACAGCTATGCTCAGATGTATAAAAGTGACCTCAGGATATATGGCTTGAAAATTCTTTGGAAAGGAACTCACCCTGGAAGGATATTTGGGGCAGATGTGTCCTACTAGCCAGTTGTGTCTCTTTTGAAGTTAGCTTAAAATAAATATCAAGCCTTTTCTTTTAAATGTTAAATTATTTAACATCTATCTCTGGACTTGTACCTTTATCTTCTGCTGTGCAGTTAAAGTACTCTTTTATTATTTCCTGCCACAGCTGATCCCACATCCTCTTCATCTCTGTGTTATCAGTGCTTCACATCTTCTAGCAGGTGCTGAAATTTGTTCTCTAAATGTTGTTAGAAACAGCAGAAGAATTTTGAACGTTCACTAGCAAGAGTCCTTGGAAAACCAGCAGTTGAGAGAACCCAACGAAATGCTCCTGCCAGAAACTATTTGATCATAAACCTCTCAAGCAGAAAATTGGCAATCACTGCAGAAACAATTCCTCAGGAAAGTATTCAACTTTCAAATAACCCTGAAACACAACTTAATATCATTTGATTTCCAGTGAGCACATCTAGCAGGCCATCCCTCCACCAGAAACCAGTGCAAGGTAAAGACTGACTGCTGTCCCCACAGTCCCTGGAAATTTCATCCTTTAGGAAGAGAGGAAACAAAAAATTCCTTCTTATTATAATGACTAATTCCCAACGTGTGTTGACTCACACAGAAGTGATGAAACCCCAGAAATTCTTGGCTGATTCCTATAAAAGCACCAACATTTTTGGAAATCCCTGTAAGGATATACATCAAGTAAAATGTATTTGCAAAATGTGTAAATTCAAGGTCCCCAGGTGTGAGTGAGGTGGGAAACACCAGAAGTATATGTGTGAGTACACTGGATTTGAAGTGCAAAATAGATGAGCCATTAGCTGGCACATACATGCAGCAGAAGATGAAAGGGAGAAATGGTTTGGGACCAGCCTCCTACAGTTACTCTCCTGGCTGAAATAAGCTCAGGGTGAAACAGCCAGCTTTGCAGAAGCTTGCAGGTTGTTAATAGCTCCAGATCTCCTAGGTGCCATGTACAAGAAAACAGAAATACAGATGTTTCCGTGCACCCTGCTAAGTGTTCATCCACAAACACAAAAGGACATGTTGCAATATGAAACAATTAAAACTTTTTTCCACACAAATACCTGGTGGCAATGGAAAAGCTCTGCAGACAAGGAGAATGAGTTGTGAGCGTATCATTAACTTGGGGTCACTTCTATTTGCTTTGCTGAAAATATTTTTGCAAAGAAGTTTTTGGTCTCTGAACACAAGGAAAGAATGTGGGGAGGTGGTATGCATATCCAATATGCTGAAGTTTTATAAAGGGAAAATACCAACCATATGACAGCATCAAACATACTTAAATGTAAGATTATGGTATGAATAAACAAAGCTGTGTACAACTTTTAGAAAGTCCAGTGTATACAGCTTTTGTTCTAACATCTCATTTCCTTCAATTTTATTTCTCTTCTTTTTACCTCATTGATATCTGTTTTTCAAAAGGTGGATTTTGGGAATAAATTAACTTGTAGACTATGATCACTAATTTTGTACATGCCTAAGTCATATGATTGACCTGCTAAAAGAGAATGTTTTAAAAAGTCTTAGCTTACAATCTGGAATGATAAAAACTAGCAAAGGCATGAATAAAATAAAATCATTTTTAATCTACCACCTTGTTTTTTTAAGGCATTGACTCCTAATTTTGACCAAAAAGGGAAACTGGGAAGGCCTGAACCATGTATTCAACCATGTTGAGTAAGATCAACTCCCAGATATGCAAATAAAATTCTTCTGTAGAAGAAATACAGTCAATCAGTGTGTTGCCTCGAGTCCTGTCCTCTGTGCAAATGAAATTCAGCAAAGCTGATTTTTCAGGATGTGTGTTGATATGTGCCTGTGCATTAGATGTCAGCGATTAAACCCTCAAAGGTATGTGTGTGTACATATTTGTATGGAAAGGGAATGAAGTGTGGCAACTGCTGGTGGCAAGTCTTTCACATGTATACGTCTCTGCCTCAGGTAATAACAGCAGCAGAAATGAAAAAAACCATTGAGGAGTGGGGTGAAGAATTTTAATTTCAGAATGCATAATATGCAGCCATGTGTAGTTATCAAGGAAATACCAAAGGGATTAAAAAACTTTTTAATTTTTGAAAACCAGACCATAATATAAAAGTTTTAATAATTAGTATTTCTCATCTAATGCACATCACAGTAGAAGATTCCTGTAAACTTTCAAGCTTTCAGTTTCCTAAAGCAAAAAATTTAGATGTTGTGTATAAGTAGGTTTATAATTGGGTATTATTTAAATGATGCACTGATTATAGCATACAGTTTACAGACTGAAAAAAACAGTAGGAGCGTTCAAACTTTTTAGTAATTTTTAAAATTACAGGGAAAGTAAATAGTATTTATGTTGACTGGGATATAAGAAGGTAGGAGTTTATGATATATTCGTGCCTACCCCAAGGTCTGAACTATTCATAAACCACTTGCCACCAAAAATATACCTTTTTTTCACTCTTGGTGCGAAAACACCAATTTCCTATAGAATTTATAGCATCTTTTATATCTGTCATATAAAACACAGTCTTAGTTTTATCAGTATTTAACAAAAAAAAAATGTGTCTAGTGAAACCAAGGCAGGAAGACTAAGAAGCTAATTTTTGAGGAAATATTTTATTTCTTTCCTTGTCTGTCAGTCTAATTTAATATTAATAAATACTGAACAGAACAGTTAAACATATTTTCAACTTCTCTCATCCAAACTACTCGTGCTTTTTGTGGGTTGTCTAGTGACCACTGTGGTATTATTTTAATTTTTCAGAACTACTGCTATTGCTATTACGCTATTTTCACAATAGGAATTTTAAGAGAGGGAGGGGCACTCTGACAGATCTCAGAGACAAACTTTCCCTGATTCTTTCTTTATCTTTATAAGCTTTTAAGCCCATAACTATCAAACATGATCTTTTTATTAAAAGATAATGAAATTGCATCAGATTATCACTAAATTGAGATTTTTGCTTACGCTTTGACACATTTATTATAATGTAAATTCCAGAATTTTCCTTCATCTATCTGCAGAATGTAAGAACCTCATTTTCTGAGTGAAACATTGACCTAAAACATTCATTTGTGACAACATCTGAGGCAGATATGTGAGACAGTTTAGATGAATTGCACTTGGACAGTGCTTGTGTTTTTCCCTCATTGATTATAACATAAGCTGAAGGTGCTTATTTATATTCAGAGACTTAATTTCTTGACATCTCAAGTTATGAAAGATGAATTCTGGCATCTGCTGGTGTTACCAGTGGTGACTTTTTGTATCATTCCTTTTAACTGCCCCACATAAAACCACTTCACATAAGACCTCCTTTTCTCTCATATTTTATTAGGTGAGTTGACAGTGTGTGAGTATTAATTTCTACTACAATCAAGGAACTTTGCAGTGCTGAGAGCAGTAATTATTATCTGTGATTCCAAAGTGTCTGAAAATCAGCAACTATTATTTTATTCAAAGTCTTATAATGCAGCTATTTTCTGATTTTTCATCCCTTCATAGAGGATTTTTAAAAAATATTTAGTGACTCCCTTCTGGCATAGTGCATTACTCATGCTTGCCCTGGATAATTTGTCAGCACCTCTTTGATGCTCAGTCACATTTGCTGTTCACCATTCTTACAGGTGGTTTCACAGGTCTCAGGTCAGGTCTGTTCTCTGCTTAGTTATTGATCAGTGAACATAAGTTTAAATGTCCATGAGAACATTTTTTTTAACTGTCAGTGTATTCAGTGGAAAGGCTGTCACTCTGATTTTCTTTCCTGGAGTATATACCTGCCCTGGCTTGGAGACAGTCATTTCCTAGATGTGATGTTGAAATCCTACCAACTAAATTTTCTTTCACTGAAAAGCCAAGCAGCACTTACTAAAACATCACTGTGGGTTTATTTTTTGTTATTTCTTTAAATTCTTGTGGGGTCCATGAAATAGTATATTGTATCTACTTCTGGCCTTAGATTGGAATTCTGAGTGTGTCCACTAATGTGGCATTGGTTCAAAACACTGAAAGTGCTGAGGTTCATTCTTCTCTGTTTTTTACAGTGGCTCAAGATTTAGTTTACAATGACAAACAGGAAGATCAAATACTGCACTTGCCTAATCATTATTTCAGGGAATCCAAGAATAGAGTAGATTTTGGATCCATTGAACCACCTTTCACCATTATCCAAATTATGTTCTATGAACGATGCTGCTGTCATCAATGACAAAAGAAGAGAACAATAGAATTATCCTAATTAAACCAAAGGTCACTCAGGGTTTGTGACCCAAACTCTAATTAAATTTAACCTTTTTCATATTATTTTTTATGTCCACACACATCATAAAATATTTGTTCCATATAAGCCTGGAAAAAACAAAACAAAAAACATCTGCTGCAGGATGTAATAATGAACCTTTCTAAAAAAGGAGCTGGAAGCCTGTGCTTTGCATCTGAGAGCCTGAGAGTGAAGACAAAGCAGCACAAAGTGACATTGGACTGCTCTGTGCCCCTCTAGAGGTCATGTATCTCATGGCTGCCCTGTTTCTCATAAATACCCAGCTACAGCACCTAGAGCGTCTAGAATATCTGAAACTGAATCTGTTTATGCAGTTTATTTTTTCACTCTAGCCCTGATATATACCTCTTTCAAAACTCTAAAGATTTTTAAAAATTATTTCCTTAGTAGAAGTGGTAGAAAGAGGACTGTCCAGAGCAAGGATGTGGGAATTTGAGCAGAGATACTATTGCCATGCAGTTCTCAGGGATGCTCAATATTTTACATTTGCAGTTTCCACAGCATGAATACAGTCTCTTTGCTTTCCAGTTCTCCTCAGTTTACATGTGGTGCACAACACATTTGTATTATATATGATTCATTTTTCCAAGTTAAGTAATTAAAAAATATTTTTGTTCTTGATTTTCCTTTATAGCTCAGCCTTAGGAGGAGTATCCATTTCATGGATTTCACTTGAAATGTGTCAGTGGAAAGTGGACAAATTAACAGTTTGGGGACATGATTTACACACCCAAGGAGAAACTACTTTTATATTTATTTTATGCCCAGGTTCTTGCTTTTCCACCTTTTTCTTCCTGTCCATATGAAATCCACTAATACATAGTTACTTTTCTGAGTAAATGTTTTTCTTCTTGTCTTTGGTCTGTTCTGAAAACAAAGTGAACCTATTTTCAGCATGTTCTGATTTCATCTAAGTCAGAGAATAATTCAGTTAGTTTTGATGCTCTCAGGAAACATTTCTTGTGGTTTCTGCCTAAGCATCTGTTTTGTGGCAAGCTCAGGTGAAAGTGCTTGCTTTCTGAGAGAAATTTCTTGTGGAGTGGTGTTTTTTACTGGTGTTATCCTGCTGAGAGGAGACAGGTAACTTGTTCAGGCAGGCAAATCATTGAGATCTGTCCTGAAATCTTTAGCAAAGCAGAATATGCTGAAGAGTGTGAATAGAAGTAATTTAAAAGTGTTAGTTTACAGAAAGCTGCTGTTTAATTTGTGGAGTCTTTGAAGGCAGTGAGAATGAATGGCCTCATGACACCTGATACAGTAGGGCAGGGTGAGTACAAGGAGCCAGAAAGATGAGTGAAAAGCATCCACTAGAGCCCCCTGCCAAAATGTTTAGGTAGAATAGCAAATAGGTGTTATGTGGAATTTGCAGCAGTGAATTTGAAAGACAAGGAAGGAAAATAAATTAATTGTGGATGACACCTGATACTTAAAAAGCTCTCTTTGCTATTTTTGAAGTTGATGTTAGGAAACAAATTACAAATATATCTAGTTCCTCAGGTACATACTTTGATGTAGCATATTCTTGAAGAAAATCAGCATTCTGACTCCTGCTACAAAGCAGATAAGTACTTATCTGTAGTTCTTAATCTGGAGTGCCAAGCAGTGAAGGGTACTGTGCACTGGAGTGAAGTTCTCTCATTTTCTTGCAGTGCCTTGGAGATAGGCACATCCATTTGGGGAATGCAAGACTGACTGTCTTTTTAAAAGACACGGATATTAATAGAACACAAAGATATATGAAGACAACAGGACACCCATATTTAGTATACTTTTTCCAGATTCTGTATAAAGAGATATTTTAACTGGTTTCTAAATTCAACAATCTGTCTTGGATCTTTTATATTTTTCTGATATTCCTGTACAAACTCATGGAAGATTGATAATGAAATATTAAGTTTAATGCTGGAAAATTTAGGAATGCAATAACATCTTGTTCTGAGGTATGGTATCTTTTACATCAGGACACCACTGTGTACACGTGGAGTAGCATTTTAAAGACAGTATTTCAAGACCCTGTGGGCAAGCTACAACTATGCTAAAAGTCATTCTGCCCAGTTTGATACATATGGCTTCACTCCTTGCTTGCAGGAACTCTAGTGTCTGACTTACCAGAGAGCTTGAATGCCTTTTCTCCTGGTTTCAGATGTGCTTCCCTGTCTCTGTTCATAGATTCTCTGATTCTGATGGACAACTCTGGGGACAAAAGAACAAGAGCTCTTCAAAACCACATAGCATCATCAGTGACATTCACCTGGGGGACAGGACTCAAGGGGAAATGAACCACTGTTTGCCAGGTGTCACTATGATTCCCCTTTTTCCAGTGGTCAATACAATGCAAGTACAACCTTCTTCCAGATGTTCTCCCATAACAACAAGTAGCATTTCAATCCCTTCACAAATATATTTTAAAAATCCTTTTTTAATCTGTAGAATTTCTCTTTTGGAGAGAGTATCAACAGATAGATCTGTTAAGAATACCTCCTGGCTCCACCTCATGCTGACAGTAAACTCTGAAATAAAAAAAAATCCCAAATTGAATTAATGCTCCTTTCCCCCCATCCCTTTCTGCAGTATTTTTTTTCTCAGTGCTCTTCATTCTTTGGAGTACCCAGGCAGTCACACTCAGAGTTACTGAGGCCAAGGGGACTTTTCTTTCAGCTCATACTCTACAGAAATGAGCTTTTGGAGTTGTGAGCATAAGGGAAGATGAACTACATCATTTTCTCTGAGCTTTCATCCTCTTCTAAGAAATGATGAGCCTGTAGGGGTGCTTACAAAATGGTTACTTCTTGAAAATTTTCCAAGGCAATAAAACATAATGAAGTAATTTGCATATACTGAGCCACTCATCAACAAGGTGAAAGAAAAGTCCATGATATTCATGAATATTTTGGTGAGCTGGGTTTTTTCAACAAGCATTCACTAAATTAGAATGATTGCATTTGACACTTGAATACCAAATTTAATTTTGCTTTTGGATTAGGGCTGTTCACCTCACATCTCCTTAAAAATTAACTACTCTTTTTTAAAAAAAAACCTCACTCAGAGAGTGTGTAAAGTTGAGAACTTAAGTCACTGAAGTTCTCTGATATGCTATCTAGATTTTTTAATAAGTCAACAATTTGTACTATCTCTGCATCACAAGAAGACACTATATTCAGCTCATTCATAAAGAGGGGTTTCACCTATTCTTCTGCTACTATGATCAAACGCTGTATAAAAATTAAATTATTACTGTTTGAGTATTAATGAGGAATGTACTGAGGCTTGCAATAGTGCCTTTATGCTTTTCAGAAGCACACGTAATAATGCACTGAGAATACAAGCAAAAAAAAGTAAAAGCCAAGAAGCTTAAAAAAATAAAATTATATTAAAAATTAAGATATTGACAAATCCATAGATTTAATTCTATATTTAAACCTATTGAGTGTTAGTGCCATTTAACTGGAAAATGTATTTCAAAAGAAAAATTTTCCTAAGACAGGGGAACAACTCCATTCAAATGACACAGATTTTTCTTGCATGAAATCCTTTTGCAGGTAAAAAGATCAATAATTAGTTAGTTTTCATTCCCTGTTTCATTACAAATCTTATTTAAAAAAACCAAAGTATCAATGTTGGTTCTTTGTCTAATACATCTCATGAATTGCTACTTCCATGCCTGTGTGATGGAATATCTTATTCAGAACAATGGTAAAGCTCTACATATAAAATCAACAGCCAATATAATATATGCTCTTATGAGGGGAAAATGAATCATAGAATCATAAATCATAATCAATTACAGAATCATAAAACTATAGAATGGCTTGAGTTAGAAGGAGCCTTAAAGATCATCTCATTCCAACCCTCCCTGCCACGGGGCACCTTTCACTAGGCAGGTTTGTCACAGTGCCACCCAACCTGACCTTAAAAACTCCCAGGGGTGGGGCATCCACAACTTCTGTGGGCAACCTGTTCCAGTGCCTCACTGCCGTCACATTAAAAAATTTCTTCCTAATATCTAATCTAAACCTACTCTCAGTTTGAATCCCTTCCCCCTTGCCTTATCACTTATGACCTTGTAAAATGTTTCCTCCCATCTTTCTTGTAGGCTTCCTTCAAGTACCGGAAGGCCGCACTTGGGTCACACAGCCCAAGTCTTCCTCAGCCTGAACAATCCCAATTCTCTCAGCCTTACCTCACAGGAGAGGTGCTCCATCCCTCTAATCATCTTCATGGCTCTCTGAACTCCCTCCAGCAGGTCAATGTCCTCCTTAAACTTGAACTTTCTCTGTTACACTTTACTGAAAGTTTGGTGCCAGAATTTGTCTATTCCGCTGGATAGAGAAGACCTGAGTCTTCCTTAGGCGTTATGGTGGCAATACTTACCCTGGAATGTGTCTGTTGTTTGTGGTCAAAGCATTTTTTTTTTTTTGCACAGGTATTTTTGAAGAAGAGTGTGAGAATAGAATAAGGTAGTAATAACCTAATAGAAGATTATTAATTACTTAATAGAATAAAGTGTTAATACCAGATTAGAGACAACTCCAAATGATTAGGCAATTTTAATTGTTTTAAATAAATAACAGAAACTAAAAAACTCTCTGCTTTTAACTAAGACCAGAAAAAATAACAGTGTTAAAAACAAAGAATTTACTGGGTCAAGAAATACTTCAACATTTTATCCAGTGTTTTTTTTTTAACTGCAGAAAACAAATGTGTCTTAAGGTCCTACCAATTCATATTTAATCATTTTTGCAAATTATCTACATTCTTTTTCTGTCATTAATGGAGATTTGTTAATCTTGTAAAATTTGACTGGCTTGCTTTGTTTTTCTGTGTACTTCTGACCTACCTCTAGGCACAGAAGATATTTATGATAGATCTGTTTAACTGTTAAAATTGTAATGCTCCTGGAGTTTATGAACAATGCAATAACAGTTTATATCCTCAAGAAAATACCACATCTATTGTAGTTTCTTTCAAGTGTAATGATACTTTCTATTATCTCTGTCAAAGTGCTACTGTGAATTATCTGAATGAATGTAGCCCTTTTCTTTCCTGCTCATAAGCAGATCCAGATTTTTATAGAAACAATCATTACTCAGAAGCATTTGCCAAGCAGCAAACCCATTTTATGTTATGGATTATTTACTATTTTTTCTGTCTGAATTCTCTGTGAAGTGACTGGTCACTCCCCAACACTACTTGTTTTCCTTTCTTGCATGGAAGTATCTTTTAAAAACCTGTGGCTTATCAAAAATGGGGGAAAAAAAATCCTTCCATGTCAAATCATTTATTGCATATGCAAATATACTTGTTTCTCATATGAAAAGAGGTTGGGTGAACAGTAATAGAAACAAAGCTCCTTTAATACAAACAACAACAATAAAGCCTGGACTAAAAAGATTTTCATATTCACCTGGCTTTTTTGCAGGAACATAATCTTCTTGGAATATCAATACCAGGATGGACAAGGGGTTCAAGGCATACCTCTTTTTCACATTACTCATTTGAGTAAAGTAGAATTACATTAAGCTGCTCTTGCAAGTCTTTTTATTGAGCTTATCAAATAAGCCACCTTAACCTCCTTATTCACCCCCCAAATATATTTTATAATTAAGAGTAAGCTTGTGACTTTTAACAGCTTCTGAAAAACCACAGATGTTTTGGATCTAAGTGTTTTCTTCTGAATACAGTAACAGCTGTGCAAGCAGGGATGGAGAGCTGAGTGTAGGAGGAAGGCTGACATAGCAAGATTCCTGTCAGCCATAGTGGTTGTGTTCATTCCGTGCATGTTGAAGTTTCAGTGGTAAGAACAATATATTGCCCTGCTAAAAATACAGAAAAATATGAAATAAAATGTACATTAATAACTGCTGGTTCTGAACAGTAGATGGCAATGCCCTGTGTCCAAGTCTGACAACAAAGAACCACCTCCCCAACCACCCCCAAGATTTTCAGCTTAACTAAAAAGCAAGTAGGGGATAATGTTTAAAGGCATTATAACTTCATTTATTATGACCCAAAAGTAAATATTATAGTAGCTTCTCTGCATGAAAAATTAGTTTTTCCTTTTCTTTCGCGTAATTATATGTAAATTCTCTTGGGACTGGAAGAATTAACAAAACTGTTTAGAAAATCTGTTGGCTTTTGAAATCTAATTTAAAGTTCCATAATCTCTTACATTCCTCCTCATTCATTGTCTCTGATGCATCTATCACTCCATCTGAAATATGCATCAGCCTGACTCAAGGGGAAAAATAAAGGAGCATTCTGACATGAGTATGTTTATCATTAAGTCTTATAGAGCCTAACTGAAAGAAGACCAATGAGGTTCCAGGGAAATTAAGAAAATAAACCATTTCTCAGAAATTAAAAGCTGTTTACCTTTTTGGAACAGCTTAAGGAAGAATATTTTGGGTGTCCAATTCTCTATTAACTAAGTCCACAATAAGGATATTTTCTCCCTTCAGATAAGGGAGAAAAGCAAAAAGGCAGCTGAATAGAGACTAATGGGCGCAGTAAAGGGAAGAAGGCAAAGTTGACTCAAATTTAGCACTGCCTACATTAACTACATTCCAAGCTCACCAAAAGTCAGCTTGCAATGTACTTTTATAAAAAAAAATAAATTTTTTATTTTAATGACTTGAAAAAATTCTTAAGTAGTGCCTATTGCCTAAAAGGATTGGATTTGATGGCACATAAAATTTATAAATGAATAATTTAATGAAATTGGGAATAAATTAAACAATTTAGGAATAAAATTGATGTTTGGACCACTATATCTATGTCAGAATAAATGTTTTAGTTTTTTTTCTTACAGAATGCTACAACCAAACTCTAAAGAAATTTCAGAATAAACAAGTTTAATCTTCAGTGTAGCTCATTAAAAAGTACATTTCTTCTAAATTCCAAAGTTATTTTGTCTTTATACATGTTCCTTCTGCACTACTGATACCTATGTGAATATTAAATATCCTATGGTGTTTGATCTCTAGGGGAATTATTTTACTCAGATGAGAAAGTCTTGGCCTTTATGATAATCAGCGCTGTTCTTTACCCAGGCAGGTGTGAATACATGTAGAACAGGGAAAAGACTCCGCTATGAATATTTATCAAAACACTTCTTGAAGCTGGAAGAGCCAACTAAAGAAAACAGTGCTGTACCATTAGCCTGCCATATATAATACTTCTCATGTATTTGTCCCATGTTGGAAAAAAAATTTAGAAATACCTGGAAAGACAAAAAGAGACAGCTTGTGCAATATATTCTCTCTTTTAAAATCCATCAGCTGCATAATCTCATCTATAATGGGCCAAGGACTGTTTTGAAATGATCTGATTGCTTTAAAATCCCTTTGGTGCAAAGCACTTACTTGCCTGCATCGAGTATGTAATGACATTGCTAATGAAAGCGTGGCACACCTTGTCCACGCACAAATGCACCATTTCAGCCTCCCTGGGACAGCCACTGTGTCCAGAATCACACCTGAAAAAATCTCCAGCACTGCATGTGAGCTTCTTGTTGACAAAGAAGCCAGAATATATTAGAAGCTATGATACAGTACACATTATTGTGAGGGAACTTTTTAACTCTAAAGCCAGAGGTTGGCTGTTGCAATATGTATGGGGTTTTCTAAGCACTACCACAGGCCTCTCATGTCCTGGGCCAGCCCAGGACAGAGAAGACATAGAGGTAAAGGTCACCTACAGTTAAGTACCCCTTCCTACGTATGTTGTAGGCTGTTTTCTGACCATGGGTCTTAGCCCTGTTGTGAACCCATGAAAAAGAATTTTGGTAGTAGAAAAAAAGTAAACAGGAAAAAAAGAAACCTTTAAAAAAAATCTAACACATGTTCATCTTCTATATAGTTAATCGCTTTAAGCTCCAAAATTCACTTGAGAGAAGGGAAGGAATTTCCTGTGCTCAGCTATGTAAACTGTCCATCTACTCTGACAGATGGAGAAAACAGTGGATTCTGAGCCTTTATGTGTGGCAAGATCATCAGTGTGTACTTCAGGACAGAATTTTCTAGACCTCAGGCTGACAAAATTTTAAGTAATTGGAAGCACTAAATGCAGAGGGGACTCAATAGGCTTAAATTTACATTTCAAATTCAGAAATTGAAATTTTATATTTGGCAGGTCAGTCTTTTTAAGGCTCTTCAGATGAAGGTTCTCAGACCTGGAGTATTCAAGAAAACACTGAGTTGAGTCTTGTGGTAAGAAGGCAAATAACACGATCAGTAAAGCGATTAATAACAAATCAGGTATTTTTCTGTGGTTACACATGCAGGACCAAAGAAAAACGTGCCTGCTGTAGACTACCAATATAATGATAGTGTATTCATTGACTGTAGAAAGCAGAGCACCATGATATACTTTCTCTAGTACAGAGGGTTAATTGCATGAGTTATTACTGTCAAGATGCATTAATAGGTACATACACATAATTTTGTACTCTTTCTGTTTTTTCTGCTGAGTAGAGAACAGAAGACATTACCCATACCCAGAGGCTACAAAAGGCAATTTTGTAAACAAGGAAGGCATAATGACAGCTCAAACTACCCTTCTAGATTTGTGTGGGGGTCACACAATTATTCTTAATTTGTGTGAGGACCCTAAGTAGGGTCATCCTAATTGATTCAGTCTGAAAAATATATTTGAGGTTGTATTAGCAGGCTCAGATATTTTCTACTTACAGCTCACACTGGGGAGTCACACTTCGTCACTGAGCATGCGGCAGGAAACCTTATACTCTCTCTCCCTCTGTGCTCAATAACCATGCTCTTTAGTTTATGGTAATGTTGTATACTGAAATTTCTTTCATAAGCTGCCAAACAACAATTTATTCTCTGCCCTCCCACAAGGGGATTGCTAAAAATAACCAGAACCACACAGCAGATAATGGGTCAAGGGTGCCAGGATGCTCTCAGTCTATGCCACTTCTCCATGGAGGGTCCAGCAGTATTGCTGCTCCTACCACTTCATGTGCAAATCCTCTGCTTTTCATTTGCATTGCTGAGATGGCAAAGCCAGGCTCTCTTAGACTTTTGTCATTCTGCAAAATCTGTCCCTTTTTGGTGAAGAAACGCTCCCACACTCACTCCAGCGACAGTGAATAATAACAAGGCACAGTGAAGTCCTTCTCCACCTTGTTTTCTACTTGTAAAATGTAAAGCCTTTACACCAACTGTGCCAAGTTCCCTGTGCAAAAGATCTATCCCCTTAAAAGGGAAGAAATTATAATTTATAAGAAACAACTAATTTGAACAGTCTAACTAGACACGACTAGGCACTGGAGATGGCTACTGTTATGCTTGCTTATTCTGTGGTACAAAGGGGTTTGTTTAATTGGTCAAGGCTGTGCCGGAAATCTGTGGAAGAGGTGGGAACTCAGTTTGGTTCATTTGAGATCTGTACTGTAATTAAAGGTCATGCTTCCTCCAGGAGGACAAATACCAAAAGCTTCCTTTGGTGTTATTTCCTCTCCAGCTGTGGCCCTGCAGCCCATGGAGCTCCACAGCGATGCAGAAATCCACCTGCAGCCCACGGAGGAGATCACGCTGGAGCAGCTGGATGCCTGAGAGGAGGCTGTGATCCCATGGAAGGCTGGTGCTGGAGCAGGCTCCTGACAGACACCTGCAGACCCATGGAGAGAGGTGCCCATGCTGGAGCCAGTTTCCTGGTAGAACTTCTAATCCCATGGGGGACCCACAATGGAGCAGCCTGTCCTTGAAGGACCATGAGAAGTGCCCCATGTTGGAGTAGTTTGTGGAGAGCCATTGCCAGTGTGAGGGACTAACTTGGAAAAGTTCATGAAGAACTATCCCCCTAAGAGGGACCATGCTGGAGTAGGGGAAGGACTTCTCTCCCTGAGCAGTGGCAGAAACGACATGTCATGAACTGAGCATAATTCCCATTCCCTGTCTCCCTGCGGCACTGATGGGGAGGAAGCAGAGCTGAGAAAGGAGGGACAGGTAGGGGGGGAAGTGTTTTTAAGGTTGTTTTTTACTTCTCATTATCCTGCTCTGTTTTTCTTCATAAAAAAATCAATTAATATCTATAATTCAAGTCTGTTTTGCCTGTGACATCACTTGGTGAGTGATTTCTCCTGGTTCTTATACCAGCTCATGAACCTTTAATTATATTTTCTTTTCCCTGTCCACTTGTGGAGGGAAGTGATAGAGCAGCTTTAGTGGGTGCCTGGCACTCAGCCAGGGTCAACCCACCACATCCAGTTAGCCTGTTCTTTTTAAGAAACACAACAGCTGTCTGGTCTGAAAGGATAACTGACAGTAAGAAAGACAATACTGAAAGGGAAGACCCAATTTTCAAATACCTTCTATATTTTCTCCTTCCACCTCTGAGAATACCTGTCAAAAGCTCTCTTGGGGTTTCTCAGAAAGGACAACTGCCAGGGTAAATTGTGAGAGAATCGACTTAACTTACCACTCTGCTGCTAAAATCCTGTCTGAGGCTGTTAATTTATTCAAAGATAAACAAAATGCTCTTATTGCTTCACGTGCAGTTTTGACAGATGGCTCTTAGCATTCAGCCCAGGTGTAAAGAGACAGAGATGAATGGATCTGTTCTTTTTAATTCACACACATACTTGTGACTTTCATCTCCTCCTGAAAAGCTCCTCAGGCTGTCTATCTATTTCTTGTTCCATGTAATAGACAGATCTTCTTCTATGCCAATACTTACTTGATTGTGCCTTTTCACAGAAGTCCCTCCCCCTGGAATATTCAATTTGCTGAGAATGAATCATATATATCATTAGTATCTGATTTAAAAGTAAAATAATATTTAATTATGAATGTACATGAGTTCTTGGCTCAGTGGAAAACTTTAAGAAAAGAAGAGGAAAAAAATACCTATCCTCCATATCACATATGTAAAAAGAGGTTGTCTCATTTCCCATTCCAAAAAGTAATGATTAGACAAGTTACGTGAATTTGAACAGTGAAAGCAGAGAGCAAGACTGAAATTACGGTGTCTTTTTTAGTACAGGACTTCCCCTATCCTAATAAGCATCTTAACTGACTTCCTTGCTGAAGTCCTCAGATAATGTTCAGTACAGAACATGGGAGAAGTTCCATGTCATGCTCATATTCTGCAAATATTTTTAAGCCATAGGGAGCGCTGTATTCCTCAGTACCTTAATCTGAGTCACATTGTTGGAAATGGCAGAGGATGAAAAGCAAAGAAGGTGGCAGAAGCAGCAGAGATACCTGTTACTTTGCTCTTAGAATGTACAGAATTTGGAATTTCAAAGTATCTGTTGCCATCAAGGAGGGCCACAGAAATAGAACAAATAGGGCACACAGAATCTTTTAAATTAATGTAGTAATGTGCATGAGGCAGCTAGAAACACAAAAAAATCAACTCAGCTCTACTGCAGCCAAAGTCTTATGGTGAATACACCAGTACCCCATACCTGTTAGCTTTAGAATGTTATTTAACTTTGTGTTATAAGGCAAACCATTATTAAATTAATGTCAAGATGCCCTTGATCATAATCAGCATCAGAGAACATTTTAGTCAGGGGTTTTGGATCTGAACATCCCCAGGTTTCAAACCAGAAAACATACTGGCTGAGTAGAAGTTATTTTGCTGCCTGTCTAGTTTGAGCTATTTTCTGTTATGTAACATTGCTATCTTTGTTGAAGAGTTTAAAGTATTTCTTTTCTTTCTCAGCTTCTAAACTCATGGTTTGGCCAGTGGAAGCTGAAAACCTGTCTGTGTCTCAGACCTGGAGCTGGTGTATTTGAGGCCAGTCCACTTTGTCCCTCTCTACTAATTTAAATGTGAATTTGTTACAAAGCTGAACTCAATCATCACTAGAGTGATGTGTGATAGATACAATATAATTTATTTCCCATGCTTTTAGGAAGCTTGCTAATTCTCCACAAATTGGAGGGTTTCATTCAGGCTTTTGTAACACTGCCAAATGCACTGGCATGGTATTTGCTGGGCTCCTGTGCCTGCACAAGCTGCTGCCATTGTAACAACAGGTAGGACAACCAGCCCTTGTCTCAATAAACCACAGTAAGTTTGTTAAGATTATTTGGGGTCAGTTAACCCATGGAATACTAAGTGGAGATGCAGGCTCGGCTGCTTGGGATATTTTCTCCTCTCCCAATTTGCCCAGCATATCTGGCAGAAACCAATATTAATCCTGCTTCCAGTGATGGTAATGAACAAGAGAGTTCACTGTCTCTATCTGCTTCCTTTGGTTAAGGTCTAAGGCAGGAAAGAGAGTGAACTGATTGTGTGTGAATGAAATCAGACCATGCACTAAGAAAACTGTATGCTTTTTAACCTCTCTGTCCCCAAATCATGTTTGAACTGCATTTACAAGGATATCTGATGACATTTTTAAATCATATATTATCATTAGAATTTGGAATAAGTTGGACTTCTTTTTCTTCCAGGATAAAGTATTTAATGAATATTTCTACTTGTTCTGCCAGAATGCCATCATTTGTTAATAAAAAGCACAGATAACAATTTGAAGTCTTCACATCTAAAATGGAGTTTGCTTTTTTAGTTTAAACTTGTCCAGAGCGAGGGGGAAGTTCAAAGGAAACAGCTCCCACTGGTGAAAATAAAGGTGAAAATCATTTTTTTTTTAAATAACCACTGACTCTGCTATCTGGGATGGAGAAAAGATCTTACAGCCTCTGCTCCAGATGTGCACTTCATGTGCACCTTCACGTGCACTGCATTTCTCCATGCAGGAAGATGGGAGGAATCAGAGGCAAACAGAATTTGACAGAGGAGGATGAAAAAGCCAATCTCAAAAGTTGCTGCTTTAATGCTGCAGTTGGCTTAGGAAATGCCATGTTCTTTGAGATGTAGAAGGCTTGGTGTTAAAACATAGTAAGAGGAAGTGTTCTGTTCAAAATTCCATCTATGGGGTTTTGATTCTCTGCCTTGTATGTAGTATCTTCTAATCAGCCTATGTATAAGACTAGCAAGTTCATATCTATTCTGGTGTAAATATAAAACTCAGAAGTGAGTGATCATTCTTTACTTTGATAAAACCTGTGAAAAAGCACTGAAATGTTGTATACTGTAAACAGAGAGAACACTTGAACGTGCTTTCTCAAATTAATGTTTGGGAAAAGGCAGCAGTATCCATGCAAATATCCTGCCTGGAACTGTTCTTTCTGGAAACTTTGCAAACCTTTTCCCCACAGGTTTTCTCTCTGTTCCACATACTTACCTACTGCATGGAGTTCAGAGTTCAAGTGTGTATTCCCTGCTTTGAAATATTCTTCTGTGCTGAGGTGCAAAGGCAAACAGAATAAGATTTGATATTCTACGAACAGGTCCAGTTATGGCTGGAGTTATCTGATGCTTTACTGAAGAGTCTGTATTATTAATGAAGTAGCTGGAAACCTTTCTGTGAAGGGGAATAGGATGACAGGAGGGATTCTGATTATGCTTCCACCCTCTCTTTTTCAAGGCATTTCCTGGGGATGACATTTCATAAGGTTGCACTGCCTGAGAATAATATTTCAGCTGATGGAGAGTGCAGCGAAATGTTTCCCTTCTGTGTGTTGCGTGTGTGCCTCAGAGGGACATGTTAGTTCAAACACAGGGCCATCCTGCCATGCAAATCTGTCCATGTAATTTCCAGATGAGAGCTGGCTCTTATCCTACCACCTCAGAGAGTGGGCAGAATAAGTTTTTGTCAGATTCCAAGCCACAGTGTAGACACAGCCATTCTTTTGAATTTGTGCTTATGGTCTTTGGCATGGGAAGATGGTTTCAAGCCCGCATGCAAGCTGTGAAAGGCAGAGCTGAATGTATTCCATGTGGCCTTTTGAAAGCTCTTCCACATCTCAATTGACTTCTTAATACTTGTGGTTTCAGCTTCTGGGCTGTGAGGTAGGGGCAAAATGCCAGCTAACAAAAAATATAGGATGGATATTGAAAAGATTAAATCAGTCTTGTATCTTCTTAACTATCTTTAATAAATGTTGATAGGCAAAATAATTTTGATTTCTTGTATTGCTACTGCAGACAGTTGGATAAAGAAGAATATTTTAATGAAAATGCATGATTGTAATAAGAACAGAAAATGGTACATAGACTTAAAATTTTTTCTTATAATTTGAAGACTGTATTCTTGTGGTCCTCCTGATGTGATATACTTGAGCTGTAAAACAGAATTTGCATAGCATTTGATCTTCTAAAAGGCTTCTATTTTATGAGTCTGATATAATTTGATGCTTCAGTGGTTTTGACTTATAAATGGTATTTGCAAATCTTTTTCATTCCTTTGGAGCTGAACTTTATGGAGAAATAATAAGTAGATGACATTTTTTAAGTGGAAAGAATTGGCCTATCTCTGTTGGCTAGAGAACGTTTTCCTCTGGAGTGGAAGGTAGCCCCTCATATGTTCTTCCTCTGAACTAAGCTGTCTTGTTTATTCAAACAGAAAAGTAAATACACCTTTAGGTTGAAGAATAAAATATTGTGGCCTATCCAAGCCAAAGTTGTTTCCCTCCAGAAAAAAATGAAGTTTTTTTCTATCATGCTTTAGTGAGTCATCACAGATTTAACTGCTCTTTGCAAATATTTGAGGCGATTTAGTTACCCCTAATGTTTTGATCATCTATAGAGAGAATGGTTTGATACAAGCTAGATTAAATACATAATGGTAAAGTCTCCTCTAAGAAAACAACTTTCAGCATCAAAGCTATGCATAATATCATAAAGTCGTGCTGGAGATGACAAACTCCTTCCAACACACTGACATTTAAAAAGCAGACATAATATTCAGTATGATTTCAATTTCTGGGCTGCAACAAACACTACAGTCTGGGAGGATTTCTTTGCAAAATGCACTTAAGCAATTTGTAAGAAGATCTTCACAAGATTTAGTGGTGGTCTGCACCTGCATAAAGGCACTCTTGCACTGGTTACCGAAAGAGAGGAACAGCAGCTACAGTAACAAACACAGATAGGCAGGGAGCAAGTAGAGAGGGCAGAAGGCTCACAGTGTGCATACCAAGACAGCTGAAAAAGGAGGGAGATTGAATCAATCACTAAAAATTATTGTTTTACCATGAATTAGTTTTGATAAAGATAAATTTAATACTTCTGATAAAAGAATAAAATAGGAACTAAAAGGTGACCTCAGATAATTTCACTGTTTAAGAATGAACCTATATGATGTGAAGCTAGTAGGAGCATTATGAGACCCTAGGTACAGACCTGGGACAAACATCAGACATCTAACTTTTGAAAGCTGACCTGTGTATTACAGAAAGACCAGGCTTGAGTATAATAGAGCATTTGTTAGAACCCAGGTGGAGGCAATGATGAAACTGGCAGATGGAATTATAAACACACTCAAGAACTGAAATACAAACCTAGCTAACCAACATCTGCCAAAACTGGGGATTTCTGTATTGCAGCTCAATTCTAGCTTGAGAGCATGTTGTGGTTTCACCCCAGGCAGCAATCAAACCCCACACAGCTGCTCACCCACTGGAGAACACATGCGTTGAGATAAAGACAGTTTATTAGGGAAAGCAAAAGCCATGCACACAAGTAAAGAAAAACAAGGAATTAATTCACTGCTTCCTGTGGGCAACCAGGTGTTCAGCCATCCCCCAGAGTGCAGGGCCTCATCAAATCTAATGGTTACTTTGGAGAACATCATCACTCCAAATGTTTCCACCTTCCTACTTCCCCCCAGTTTAAATATTGAGCATGATGTCATACGGTCTGGAATATCCCTGTGATCAGTTCGGGTCATCTGTCCTGGATGTGTTTCCTCCAAACCTCTCATGTGATGCTTTGATAGGCTACCTAGAACAGAGACTAGACAGAGTTAAAGGAATAAACTAGGTATTTATTGAAAAGGCCTTCAAAGGATACACCTTGGGCAGTACAAGTTGCCAGCTGTGTCTCCACCCAAGATGGACACTGGGTCACGAGTTTTCACACAGAATTTTCTAATGTCGTGGGTTTAAAGCCGTAACTAAAAAAATTACTTATTTCTTGCTGTGAGATATGGATTAGAACAAGAGCAAAACAGGCTTAAAACTTAAAAGGAATAAAGAAAGTTTATTAACAAAACTACAAGAATAAAAACACCAGAATAAACTTCCAGAATACTCTTTTATCCCCCACTACCTGACCATTCCTTTGTACACATGACAACATAGAGACAAAAAACTTTAGAACTTTGGTGGTTAAAACAGTCCCAATTCCTGCTAGAGTCTTTTCATCAGCCTTTGTAGAGAAACAGAAGTCTTCTGCTAATCTATGGAGTTTCTCATAAGAAAACTATATCTGTTATGGTTTTCTATTTTTCTGATGCCAGCTGCCTGGAAATCTGCCATCAGAGTTTACTCCTCCCATTTCACATCACTCTGAGGTGTGTATGGGCCATGAGTCTAGGGATGGCATTCTTCACTGTTGTTGGTGG